>NW_027187400.1:19876133-19910895 GCF_028583685.1 Petaurus breviceps papuanus
CCCCGGCTTTGAAAAACCCAGATGTGGAAACCCAGATGTTGACTGGGTATGGATGTAATGGTTGGACAGTTTGGAAATCTGTCTACTTGATCTGTTTCTGTCTTGATAATTCTGCCTGTATACTTTGAAGTTTGGGGTGCTGACCTTTTCCCCTGAACAAGGTAAATGATATATGTCTGACTGATTAAAGTAAGCTTGTTAACCCATTTTGAGTTGCTTTCCTTTATCAAAGCAGATCCAAGAACCTGTATGGGCAGCAAACCCTGAGGACATGCTTGGGGTGCTTGCCGCTACAGATGCCCATTTAAGCTTGATATGAGGACACACTCCCATTGGATCTCAGCTCTCACTAAACAGGGTGAAGTGCCTTAGGAGATACCACATAGCCCATCACTGGAGGTCTCCAACCAGAGACAGGATGACCACTTTGTTGGCTGTGTTGGGTCAGGGATTCTTTTTTTGGGGTGAGAGGGAGGATGAATTGGATTCAATAGCTGCTGAGGTCACTTCCAACTATGAAATCCTGGCACCTATTAAATGAGGTAGTTGGAATAGATGATCCCTGAGGTCTCTTCTAGTTCCAAATCTGATCTCTATCTATCTATCTATCTATCTATCTATCTATCTATCTATCTATCTATCTATCTATCTATCTATCCATCTATCCATCCGTCCATCTATCTATCTATCCATCCATCCATCCATCTATCTAGATATGTATATATGTATGTAGATATAGATCTATATGACTATATATAGATAGATATAAACATATAGATATGTATATATAGATAGATATATGTATCTAACATTGTTAATTATATTATATTAATATAATAATGATGTGTAATAATATAATTACATATAATAATATAATAACAGCAACAGTAATAATAAACATTTATACTATACTTACTACATGCCAGGAGTATGGCATTAAGTCCTTTACAATTATTATCTCAGTTGATTATCACAACAACCCTGGGAGGTATGTGCTATTATTATCCTTATTTTGCAGATGAGAAAACTGAGGCAAACAGAGATAAAATGGCCTACCCAGGGTCACCCAACTAGTAAGGATCTGAGGCCAGATTTGAACTCAGGTCTTCTTCTCTGCAGACTGATCCCTCTACCCACTGTATCCCCTAGCTATTCCATATGATCCTTTAATAATTAATAATGATAATAATAAACCTTCATTTAACAGTTGGACTACATGGCCTCTGATGCTCCTCCCTACCCAGAGATGCTGTGATTCATAACACCCACTTAGGAGATGTTTATTGAATAAATGATTGACGGGAGGAGTTGGCAGCCATGAAACGTGATGAGTTTACTATGGTGCCACACCAGTGGGCTGCACCCCCGGGGCTTCTGTTGCAGAGGAAGCCACAGAAATAGCCAATGGATTAAGAAAGACACATACAACCTAATAATGCAACACACACAGAAAAAGATGTTGTATTTGTGCAGCTATGAATCGTGATTGGTGCTAATTATGCCTTGCTTGGAAATTAAATGAGCAGAATATATATGCCTTTTTCCCCCTTGGCAGAAGGTCTATAGAGCATCCTAGAAAATAATAAGGAATATGGCCTAGGAATAAAAGACAGCAGCCAGGCTCACGTGGGGATTGCTGCTGTTTATTAATACCCGGGCAGTTCATTTAATTAGAGAACTGTCTTCTTCACAAAAGGACCAGGGCCCCGAGAATTCTTGCCTGGTTTCCATATCATTCTACTGGGGTCTGGGTTTCTCTCTCCTTGAAATGCAAGAGCAGCCACATTACTTACTGCTATTTCTGAACCACATTATGAAAGCGTGTTTTCATTTCCACTGCATCCACCCAAACTCCTTAGACCAGCATTTCCAGGGTTATTATGATGCTGCTTTGCTTAGTGTATCTACCAGATGACCTGGCCTAATGGATGAGTTGGTGGGTCTTGAGTCAGGAAGGCCTGGGTTCAAATACCACCTCTGGCATTTACTACCTCTTGTCCCCTGGCAAACTCCTCTGAATCTCAGTTTAATAATATCTAGGGCAACTCATGGGCTTATTGTGAGACCCAGTCAATACACAAGCATTTGTTAAATCCCCAGTGCATGCCAGGCGCTGGGGATATAAAAATGAAAGGGTTCTTGCCTTCAAGGAGCTTATATTTTATTTCAGGAGACCATATACACATATATGAATATGCAAGGTAATTTCAAAAGGCAGAGACAAGCATTTATTAAGTGCCTACTGTATTCCAGGTACTGTGCTAAGTGCTTTACAAATATTATCTCACTTGCTATTTACAGGAATCTTAGGAGGTAGGTACCATTATGTTCCCCATTTTATAGTCGGGAAAACCAAGACATAGGTTAAATGACTTGTCTAAGGTTATAAAGGGCAACTAGGTTGGCATAGTGGCTAGAGTACTGGGCCTGGAATCAGGAAGACTCATCTTCCTGAGTTCAAATCTGACCTCAGACACTTACTAGTTGTGTGACCCTGGGCAAGTCACTTTACCTTGTTTGACTCAGTTTTTTCAACTAAAAAATGAGCTGGAGAAGGAAATGAGAAACTATTCCAATCTCTTTGCCAAGAAAACCCCAAATGGGTTGCTGAAAAGTTGGACACAATTGAAAAAGATTGAATGGCAAAGTTATCATGAATGAAAAAAATGTGAGTCATCACGGTCTAGAAAAGCATTTAATCAAAGTGTTAAAAATAAACATAAACATTGTTATCAAAATCCTATCCAAGACATGTTCTGACCTATAACTTGTGTCCAGTTCACTCTCCAGTCTCCTACCCCTGACACAGCAAGAGGGACAATATCCAGGTTCAGTTATCTTCTCAACTCTCAGTTAAGAGCCTGTAAAAGGTTCTCCATTTGTAAATTGGGTGTTTGCTGGAACTGTGCTAATGAATGCAGGAACTGCAGGACAACTGGTATTTCTCCCAGAGGCTCCAGATGCTGGCATGCATGACAAGGCAGCCTGTGTTAATTTTGCCATCACAGGGTCATAGGATCATAAATTTAAATCTAGGGGTTTATGAAAAGGAGGGAACTTAAAGACCATTCAGTCTAACCTCTTCAATTTGCAGGTATAGGAACTGAGTCCCAGATTTATGAAATGACTTGTCCAAGATCACAAGCTCAATTAGCAAGCATTTATTAAGTTTTCATTGTGTACCAGAGTTTTGAAATATACTGATTAACCTCTTAGTGCCCTAGACAACTTTCTAAGACTATGAGTTATATCACAGGTGCCCATCTGCATTGGCAGAGAATATTACTTAAGGGGACTTATATTCATTGATGAAGTCATAGGTCCTGTCATAAATGTAACAGGCACTGTGTTGAGGGAGGGGGTACAGAAGTGAAATAGTCCCTACACTACTCTGAGAAGCATACAATGTGCTCACAGATTAGAAATTAAGGGACACACACACATCCTTTAAGTGCTTATCTGTGAACACATCAAGTCCTCTCAGAACACATTGCATATTCTAAGGATATATGTGGGTCTATGTATATATCCATGTCTGTCTGTCTGTCTGTCTGTCTATCTATCTATCTATCTGTCTGTCTGTGCGTCTGTCCATCCATCTGTCTATCACACACATACATTGTATCCTCAGAGTAGAATGTAAACACCTTGGGGGAAGGGACTATTTCACTATTATATTTGTATCCCCTATACCTAGGACACATACACACAAATATTTAAATAAATATATGCTATATATATGCATGTGTATATGTAGACATATGCATGTATATATGTATGCATATATAATCCATAGCCATCTTCTTCCTTCCTTCTTTCCTTCCATCCCTCCCTCCATCCCTCCCTCCATCCCTCCTTCCTTCCTTCCTTCCTTCCTTCCTTCCTTCCTTCCTTCCTTCCTTCCTTCCTTCCTTCCTTCCTTCCTTCCTTCCTTCCTTCATTTCTTCCCTCTCTCTCTCCCCACCTCCCTCTCTCCTCCCTCTTTGATTCAGCTATTGAAGCTGAATCAGCATGACTTGGCAGTGAATTGATTGTGGAGGGGGAGGATAAGTGAGAGAGGGTAAGTGGGTAACTGAAAGAACAGTGGTGCTTTTGACAGAAACAGGGAAGTAAATGGCAAAGTAGTATTTGAACCCAGGTCCAAATGGCCACATCACTTTAGTCAAACTCGCTACATCAGTACAGATCAGCAACTTAGCTGTAACTTAATTTTAGAGACTACAATCAGGGCACTGAGGGTTTGAATGACTTGCCAATATGCACACGTTGATTGTATGTCAAAGGCGGGCTTGGACCCAGGCCTTCAGGCCCCATCCATCCGAGACTGGCCCTCCATCCACAATGAGATACTCATATCTTATTATTAATAACAATAAGGCTTAATGAATGCAATACTTCTGGAGATATTTGACAAAGCCCTGATTTCACTCCCTCTTCCTAAACTTTCATTTGTATGTATGTGGATGTTAATTTCTCAGAAAGAAAGATGTCTTTTTGGTGGAAATTGGCTGTAATCTAATATGTCCCTTTGACTTGATTCAATTAAATCCTTTCCTTTTCAATTAAATAGTCACCCAGAATTCAAGATGACAAATTTCCAGGAGTGGTTTCACAAATAGATGACCTTTGAGACCATGAAAGCTTATGCAAATTCTTCTGATTGCTTTTTATCTGCCTGTGTATCACTTCCATGCAAAAATCCTGTTGGTCTCTTTAATCTTTGCTCATCTCCTTAATGCATCCCTGTTTACAATAATGATTCCCAGCTGAAAGGGCTTGAAATATCAGTCACTTTCTTTCAACGTGTGCCAACAGGATGGGTGCTTTCTGTTGGAGGGAAAAGGCTAGGGAATGTGGCTTAATTTACAGTAAAGCTGATGTTTCCCTGTCCTGTTGAGGAATGGAGTCCCGAGGGTCAAGCTTCTCTCTGGGCCTGTCCCACCTTTCTTCTGTCACTAGCCATCCTCAGGACTGACAGAAAGCAACACTGACAAGTCCCCCACCCCCACCCCAAGAAAAAGACACTAAAGCTACAGACTGTCCATGAGAGTTACAAGTACAGCAACATAGAGGGAAGGTGAAAAACACTGGCTGCATTTGTAATCAGGAAATCTGGCCTCGGATCTATTACTTCCTACGTATATAACTCTGAGCAAGTCATTTCATTTCTGTGGCCCTCAGCTTCCTGTTATTTTTTCTTTTCTTTTAAAAAATATTTTATTTTTTCCAATTTACTGTTATTTAACATAGGATAATAATATTTGCCCTCCCTACCTAGGGGAGGCAAATGTGCTATAGTGTAATGAACCAGGCACTGGATTTGGAATCCAAGCTCTGCTATCTCTTATCTGTGTGACCTTGGGGGCCTATGATTTGACTATGACTCAGGCTTTCTTACTATGCAGGATCAAATTGGAGCTGGAAGGGACCTTGGAAGCCATCTAGTCCAATCATCTCATTTGACAGATGAAGAAACTGAGACTAGACAGGTAAAGTGACTTGTCCAAGGTCACACAGGTAGTAAGCATCCCTGTATCTTTAAGGAAAAGAGGGATTCTATGAGGAAGAGATAAGGAGAGAGGACATTAAAAGGTGAGCAAAAGAGCTTACATTTTATCCAAGAGGCAGGAGGAACCAGGTTGAGCTGATTGAACCAATATGATGATATCTCTGCCTAAAGAGAACATTTTGACAGCAGCATGGAGAATGGACTGGGGGTGGGGGAAAGAATTGGGGCAGGGACCCTAATTAAGAGAACGAATAGTAGCAGTTGGAAGAGGGATGGTGGGGAGATCCAGGGAGCCCTACACGTATCACCAGTCCACTCAAGTCGCCAGTACTGAATGACCTAGTTTCCTTTCTTTTCTCATGGTGCTCTCATGCTGCCTGTCATTCCCCATTACCCCAACCCCATTTGAACTTGGTTCTCTCAAATCCAATGCTTCCTAACAGCATGATCTCGAGTAAGTCACAAGTCCCTTGGCCATAAGTTTCTTCATCTCTAAAAGGAAGGGTTTGGAATGGGTGATCTCTGAGGCTTCTTCCAACTCAATATCTATGATTTTATTAATTGAATTGAATGGATGTAGGGTCTAAAGACACTGTTCTTCACCAGGTTGGCTTCTATTTAAAATGTTTGCAATGAGTCCCTCTTCCCCCCATCCACACACACACATACGTACATGTATGCTTGCATATATACACACACATGCAAACACACAGACACCCCTTCAATCTCAGCAATTTTATCTTGATCCTGCTGGGGGATTCCTCTGCTTTGGAAGCCACCCCTCTGAAAACTTCTGACTGCATTTTCATCCTTCACCTTCTTGCCAAAGAAATTATTGCTTTGCTCCCTTCTTGACTTAGTGGCACGTTTCCAAATCGAGCATGTCTATGGAAAAAATCTTTATAGCCAGATCTATTCAAGCCACCCCAGGCTTAGTGAATTACCACAATCCAATGAAGACCGGAGCTGGCATCCAGCTTGTATTTACCTTTCAAGGGACTGCTACAAGAGCCAGAAATCAATTTTTGTGACAATAGCCTCCATATAATTTCTTTTGCGTGTTCATTTTGGGGCTCGATGCCTGCCATCATCACATGCATCTTACACTGTCCAATGTATTTTGTATTGGGTGATTAAAAGAGTTTCATCAATACCAGAGATGTTCTAGGGCTGCCGATCCTATAGCAACAGCACAATTTCAGAAAGATACGAAATTGCAGGGAACCCAAAGGGGAATGAGAAGACACATGTTGAACACATGTCAGCCATAGGATGTCATCAAAAATGACTTATGTACAAAACGTGCCATTAGAGAATTGTCTTGGAGATACACGATCAAAAAAAGGAGATAGACTTTGCAGTGAGAAGGAGGGATCTCAGATGGATGACCTGTGTGCTATGCTGGTTTCGTTTTAAATTTTTTTTTTCCTTTAGAGAGATGGAACCTAGGATTTCATTCATTCATCAAAACCTAGGGAGGTAAATCCCATGCCCATGTAGATCTCCAAGTGTTCCTCAAATTTCAAGTTGTAGAGAATTGCCTGAGATCATTGGAGAGTTAACTGACTTTCTCAGGGTTCCACAGCCAGCATGGACAGAATGCAGGACTCAACTTTAGGTCTTTCTAACTTGAACTCAGGTTCTAATTCAAAGACCTTATTGGCTCTATCTACTATGGCACACTATTATGTCAGGTAACTCTGAAATATCTATCTATCTATCTATCTATCTATCTATCTATCTATCTATCTATCTATCTATCTGTCTGTCTGTCTGTCTGTCTGTCTGTCTGTCTGTCTGTCTGTCTGTCTGTCTGTCTGTCTGTCTGTCTGTGTCTTTCTATCTGTCTGTCTCTCTGTCTACAGATATCTATTTCAATATAGATATAAACATCTGTATATTGATATAAGTATATAGATTTTTTTAAATTGAAATTTGATTTTGAAAATTTGAAATTGGAAAACTCAGAGGAGAACATCTAATACATTTAGTAAGTACTCCATGGATGAATTATTTACAGGAAGATGTGATAGGTCAGATTGAGAAGGCATGGATGGACTTCAGTCTGCACAAGGAGAGAAGACTCATACAGGTGAAATGTGTTTATGGAAGTAAAGTTGAAGGGAGTAGGACACTGGACCTAGAATTAGGAAGACCTGGGCTCTGATCTGATCTTCCCTGACATTTACTCACTATGGGACCCTGGGCAAGTAATTTAATCACTCTCAGTTTCCTCATCTGTAAAATGAAGTTAGATTCAAGTTGGATCCCAGGACTTTCTGATAAGTCAAGCAAGCCACCCGGCTGTGTAGTCCTCTCTTCCAACCATTAAAAGTAGAATCCATGAATCAGTTTGGAAGTTAGTCAAGATGCATGTCATTTGTTATATCCTCACAGTGATTATTTGATTTGTTAGTGATTGGCTAAAGTATCAGGTGGTATCAGGATGGTGGGCTAATTAACTACGACTTAGGTCTCAATGGGCCCCTCTCACTACTGGCTTCTCAGCATCAGTTACTACTGTAGAAGTATCATCGGCCCAAGCAACACCTGCAGATTACCATAGTTCTTATTCAGGGAGGGAGCTGTAATGAGCGAAAATAGGAGCAGAGGATATCTGATGACACCAGCCCATTCAGATCTCATAGGAAGTCAGGTCTGGCATCATTTTAACTTTCTGATTTACTCTGTTTTATGAGCACCTGGAGGCTGGCCCTGGGGCATTGATTCTCACATGTAAGGAGCAGAACGTAATATGGTGCTTTTGAGTTTTGTACCTTCTGTAGGAAGAGATTTCCATGCTTTAAGAATTCTAAATCAAGTTTCTAAAGTTCCTGCCCTTTGATCCAGAGATCCCACTGTTGGCATATGCCCTAAGGAGGTCATTGACAAAAGCAAGGCTCCATACACATCAAATATTTATAGCAGCACTTTTTTTTTTGTGGTAGCAAAAACTGGGAACAAAGTGGATTGGGGCATGACTTCGTTTATGCATTGTGGTACATGAATGGAATGGAATGTCATTATGTTGTAAGAAACTACGAATCCTGTGAATACAGACAAAGATAGAGAGACATGAACTGACAAAGGGAAAGTAAGTAGAGCCAAGAAAACAAAATACACAGTGACCTTAACAATGTAGATGGAAAGAACAACAGCCACACAATAAACACTGAATGTTATGAAATGATAAAGAAGATGGCTTCATGGAGTCATATGAAAGACACCTCTGTCCATTCCTTTGCAAAGCTCAGTGTCCATGGGTGTGGAGTTTTGTATGCAAAATTTGTTTGTTTTGTTTTAATGTGCTGGTTAGTTTTATTAAATTTTTATTTTTCCTCCTTTTAAAAAAATTTTGTTATAAGATTTGACTTTTGAGGAGGAATTCGAGGAGACATGTAGATAATATAAAAAAATATAGCACATGTCAATAAAATCCATTATAAAAAAGCTCTAATCCCAGAATCCTCAAATCTCAGAGTGATATCTGACTTTTACCATCATACACCCGACAACCTCATACCCAAGCCATGGCCAAACAGTCTTTGCTAGATAACCTCAATTGAGGAGGTAATTGCTATTTCTGGAGGTAGTCCCTCTAAATTTTGGATAGCTCTTGCTGCTGTGGTGTTTTCCCCAAATCATAGCTAAGCCTGCCTCTTTGCAGCTTCTGCTCATTACTCCTCATCAAGTACTAGGATAATAAAACTCCCTGAGTTGGAAGACTCAAGCAGACATCCAGTCCAAACCATATGGGAACAAAAATCCCCTTTTTAGCATCTCTAACAAATGGCCATGTAGCATTTACCTAAAAACCTTCATTAAGACCATGGTGCGAAAGTTGCCATTTTGTATAATACTAATACTATTACAACAAACACCACACCAATAACAGCAACTATACTTCAGAACTTCCAGGGTCTATAATCTCAATGGAAATGGACAACAACTCCTTTGGATCTTAGTATGCATTTCATTTCAAAATACCTACTATATGCAAGGCACCATACCAGGTGGTAAGGGTACAGAGAGAAAATCAAAACCAGTCTGCTCTCAAGGATCTTTCATTCTTTTACTAGATAGTCTTTGAACATTGCTATTTTCCCCACTACTCTCTCTTCCCCCAAAGACCAACCTCTTCATGTTGAGCTAGTCTGGTCAGGTAATAGAAAAGCACATCCCTGAATCTGTACTTGAAGCATTACTCATTTCTGACATAATAAGATTTGCCAGAACTGATATTTATTTAGTAAGTAATCCAAGAAATGAAAGTTACTTACCTAATATGACAGAAAAATGAACTGTGACCTTGGACAAAATTAGTTCAAACCTCTGGATCTCAGTTCCCAAGTTTTAAAAAAAAATGAGGGAATTGGACCAGATGGCTTCTGAGAACCCTTTCAGCTTTAGGCAGCTAGATGGTATAGTGAATAGAGTTAGACTTGGAGTCAGGAAGAACTGAGTTTGAATCATGCCTCATACACTTATTAGCTGTGTGACCCTGGGTGAGTCACTATGTCTGTATGCCTCAGTTTCCTTATCTGTATAATGGGCTTAATGATGGCACCCACATCCCAGGGATTTTGTGAGGATCAAATGAGATAATTACAAACATTTAGCACAGTGCACATAGTAGGCACTATATAATTGTTACTGTTATTATTATTACCTCTCAGGGTTGTTGTGAGGTTTGAATGTGATGTACAAGTTAAGTGCTTCACACACTTTTACACACTACAAAAGTGCTAGCTCTATTGCTAGGGCTTCCTTATTTGCCCCGGCCTCAGTGCTGGATCTCCTCTGCCAGAGGAAACCACCTTCGGTGAGCCCATTTCTCTGTTCTGTGCATCACCTGATGTTTATTTTCAGAGGATGATTGAGCAGGGCTATTTCTGTTGTTCTATCTTCCGAGGAATATTGAATGGTTTTGATGTCTAGCAGGGAGACACTTTGTTGTAAAAACTCCTGAGAGGTGGTATTTTGTTCTAATAATAATAAAATGCTATTTTTCTAAGTCCTAAACACTAGGTAAAATGGCACCCATTCTCTCTACCTTTCAGTTAATTGTGAAATGGCAAAGCTGTAGTTCGTTGTTGAATTACACCTGGAGAAGGTGACTTGTTTCCTATCACGACCCCCATTGAGAATGCCCCTGATTCGTGTCTCAATGACCTTCACAAAGATTTTCTGTAGCCAGTAGAGTGGGTCTGGCGGTCAGCAGTTGATGTTGTCTTGGTTACCTCTTTTCAGTATTAATAAGGTCCAAAGATTTTTTCCCACACCTTTGGCATCTTCCTCTTCTACAAATGCCTTGTATGTTAATCTTTGCAGTCATGTTACCTCTAGCATCTCCTTTGTACTAATCTGGCTGCTTTTCCTGTCTGTTCTTTTCAGTTCTATTTCTACCTCTTCTATAGGACATCTGGAACTGTGACATTAGGGTCCACATGTAGTGGTTCCCCTGTGGTTGATAGAGGAAATGGTTTGTTATCATAAATTCTGCAATTTCCCCCCTTTTATCTTCTCTTTGTAGGCCTCCTTCCTTATCCAGGAATGCATTTGGGTTGACTTGGTTTAGCTTGATATCTTGCCAAGCCTTCTTTACCTGCGCTTTCATCCCAGGCAGCACAACCCATACAAAGATAAACAAATACAAGCCATGTATAAAAGAAATACAATTAGCGGATTGGAGTGGGGAGATTGACAAGTAGGAAAATCAGGGAAGACCTGTTCTAAGAGGTGGCATTTACGCTGAGACTTGATGGGAGCTAGGGGTTCCAAGAATTTGTGATGACAAAGGAGAATGTGTCAAGAATGGGATATAGCTTGTACAGAGGCATGGTCATAATACAAATATCAATTCTAATACTACCTGGCATTTATACAGTGCTTTATGGTTTACAAAATGTCTTACTATATATCCATGATTTCATTTGCCCCTCACAAAAGCCCTCAGAGGTGAGTGCTATTATCTCCATTATACAGATGAGGAAGCTGAGGCCAAGCGAGGTTAAATTACTTGCTGAGGGTCATAGAGCTATTAAGTTTTGGAGGTGGGCCTTCCCAACTTCAAACCTTGAAGTCTATATATTGTGTGACTCAGATGCCTAGTAATGCTGGGCAACGTCCTGGTTTCCCAAATGAAATTTTTACACACACACACACACACACACACACACACACACACACACACACACACATTGTTTTTTAAAGCTGCCACTCTTGTGCTTCTTTTTTGGCCATAATTAGAGTGCCTCTGAACACATATACTTATAGCGCAGCCCTGGGTTCCTCTCCTATTATTATTCTGCTCATCAGGGGTAAGGACTTAGCCTAAGCTGGGAAGCACCATGTTGTCCAAGTCTCAGTTGGTTGCTGTCTACTGTAGGACCAGAGTCTCTGATTCTTGAGTCCAAGGGCTTTGAGTTCTGAGCCTAAGGCTGGGCTGATTATAGGTCCAGGATCCACTGAGATATTCTATTGGCCAGTTTCCTAGGAGACCCAGATGAGGAGGGAAAACTTTCAAAGTTCAGGTCCATCTTTACAAAGGATATAGACTGCACAGCCCTTTCTTCCCTTCCTCTACCTTCTGAACCCATGCCAGTGGCTCCAAGTCTGGCTGCCTGCCTTGTGAAAAACCCAGCCATTGTTCTGTTTAATATGTGAGCCCTTGCATTACTGATATGAATTAAGACATGGACTCTCTGGACTTTGAAATATACTGTGATGATATTGGGATGGAAAGTAATGGACTTATAGTCAGGAAACTTGGGTACAGATATTGCCTCAGACATTCAATAGTTGTATGACATTGGGTAAGTCACTTTCTCTCTATATGCCTCAGTTTCCTTACATAAAATGAAAGGATTGGCCTTTGATTCTAAGGTCTTTTTCATTCCTAAATCTTTTCTTTCTTTTACTATTAATAAGGTCTGAGGGTTTCTCCCTCCCACACCTTTGGTATTTTTACCTTGCACAAAGTACATTTATTAAGCTAAGTACATTCCCCATGGCTAGGATTTTTTCCCTCCTTATGTCTGACTTGTGCTTCTTTGGCTTCCAGATAAAAATCTCACATTCTTCAAGAATCCTTTCCAAATCCCTCTTAATGCTAATATCTCTCCATTGTTCACTATACCCAATTTACTCTCTCTATATAGCTTGTATGGACCTAGGTGTTTGCGTGTTGTCTCTCCCATCAGACTATAAGCTCCTTAAGAGCAAGGACCATTTTTTTGCCTTACTTTGTAATCTCAGCCATTAGTACAGTGCCTGGCACATAGCAGGTGATTAATTGTGTATGATTTGTCCTTCATTCTCTAAGAAAACCATGGCAGCAGGAAGATGATGTCATGACTTACAAAGTAAATTGGATTGAAGGGAGGCAGGGCTATGCAAAGTCACCAGCCTCACTTTCTCCTCTGGAGCCATCAGGGTCCAGTGGCCAGATGTAGATCAGGAAAACTGGAAATGGCCCAGAAGGTGATTAATAAATACTTCTTGGCTAACTGATGAACAAACAGAACAGCTGAATCCCTCTTTTAGGTGACAATACTTGAGAACAGCTACCAATCCCCAGTCTTTCCCCATTCCAAATCTCCTCCAGACTGGACATCCCTAATTTATTCAACCAATCCTCATCAGGTATGAATCCGCGGTCTCATCTCATTCGATTTTCTCTCCTCTGAATGCTCTCCAACCCACCTCATTCAATTTTAAATCCTTTGAAACTTGGTTTCCTTGCTCTGGCTATAGATAAAATGCTGCTAAGGACTGGGGAAATATCTGCCCGCCAGACAGTGAGGGTCAGTCTTCCCACAGTACCATAGGGCCACCCAGACCCTAGAGGAGATATGTCCAGGACCATAACATTCAGATACTCCTGTCTCTCTCAACAGGAGCAGATGGAGTCTCTGACATCTTGGTTACCATCCAGTCAGAGCAATTAGATTGGGTCTGCCATTAACCCTGTCTCCTAGTACCAAATGAATGAGAGACAGTCTCCTCCTATCCATGACTTCTGTTGATATCCCAGGCTACAGACAGAAACACTTTTGTATATAAATAACTTTCCATAGGACCCTTCCTAAGGGATGGTGCCTTTGTATATTCACTTCTCCATTCCTTTATGGACTCCATAATATGGCTCTTCCTCAAGTAACTTCAGGATGAGGCAGCCACCTCCTTCATCCTCCTCTTCCCTGTGTTTGGAGGGCTGGAGGGTGAAGTATCAAACTCTGAACTTTTTTTTTTTCACTTCACTTTTTTTTTGTAGGCAATGGTGTTAAGTGACCTGCCCAAGGTTATACAACTAGTAAGTATCTGAGGTTAGATTTGAATTCAGGTCCACCTTTCTCCAGAGCCAGTGTGTTATCCATTGCCACCTAGTGGTCCATCAGCTTACTCCACTTTGCATCTTTCTGGTTTCAGCTTCATGAAACAAGATGCCCCTGCAAGGATAAACCCACCATCAGGCTGCTAACTCAAGTGTTGACTGAAAGCACCATCCTAAGCTCTTCTCCCTCCTGTTAGGAGAGCAGGAGAGCTCAGTACCAAAATCCTCCCAAAGCCTTCCTTTATAGAAGGCAGAAACTGGATTCAGCTCATTCCACTTTGTACCTTCTGCTCTGACTATTTGAACCTTCATCAAAGAGGATGTCCCCATGCTGGGTACCCCTGTTGTGTCCCCCCTTTCCTGCTTTATTTTGTATGGGATCTCCCCCTTTAGAGGATAAGCTTATTGAGGGCAGGAGCTGCCCTTCTTTTTATTCCTTGTAGCCTCAGCACTTAGCGTAGTACCTTTCATATAGCAGGCATTTAATAAATGTTTATTGGATTGAATTGGATTTCCTCTAACATGTCCAGACCATTTTTAGCTTCCATTTAACTGTTGTCTTTCCCCATCAGAATGTAAGCTCCTTGAGGGAAGGGATTGTCTTTCTTTTTGCTTATATTTCTATTTCCAGCACTTGGCACAGTGCCTGGCATTTAATACAAGCTTAATAAATGCTTATTGCTTTATATATCACACTTTAGATTCTCCCAAGTGACCACAGGCTCTAACACTGGCATAACATTCATTGCCAACTGGATCTGGCCTTCTTTCTGGTTTTCTTCTGCACGTACCAATTAGCTGCACGACTCTACCTTTAAAAACCCAACTATTGATTCTACCTCTGGTCTCCAAATGAGGTCTGCAGAGAGACAGAGCTAAGCCCCAAAGAGGGCATTTTCTTGAATTAGGTAAATGCAGAAACAGACTTTTAAGAGCGGGAAGAAATCTTTTACCAGTTAATTCCATGAGCAGAGACAAAAAAAGGTTCAATAAATGAAAAAGTCAACAATCAGGGTCGATAACTCCTAATTTCTTTCTCCTTAGTGTCAGCAATACCTTAAAAGAACCACGAACTAAGCCAATGTGTCAGTCTCGTAGTACCTAGACTTCATTCTTCTGAAGGGAAAGGAAAAGGAGAGACTTAATTTTCTTCTTCAACAAGCATTTTTTTTTGTTTTAAACAAGTTTTATTGATATCATTTCTTTTTGCATGACCTACATATCCCAATGTATCCCTCCACTTTGCCTTCCAGAGAATCTTGTAACATCACATGAAATAAAAGTGGGAAAAACATTCAGCAAAATGAACCAATGCATTGGAAATCTGAAATGATGTGCAGCCTTCCACACTTGTGACCTTCCACCTTTGTAAATAAGTAGAAACGAGGCCATCTCATATCTCTGCTTTTGGGTCAACCAAGGTCATTATAATTTCACAAAATTTAGCTTCAGTTAGTCTACCATTCTTTTCGTCGACATTGCTGTAGCCATAAAGTGCTGGGCTTGGAGTCAGGAAGACCAATCTTCCCGAGTTCATATCTGGCCTCAGACAATAACCCTGTTTGCCTCAGTTTCCTCATCTGTAAAATGAGCTGGAGAAGGAAATGGCAAACCACTCCGGTACCTTTGCCAAGAAAACTCCAAATGGGGTCACAAAGAGTTGGACATGACTGAAAGAGCAGAACAAAAGTTTTAGATAGATAGATAGATAGATAGATAGATAGATAGATAGATAGATAGAGAACTAAACTTGGAGTCAGGAAAGCTTGAGTTTGAATTCCACCTCAGACACTTACTAGATTGTGACCCTGGGCAAGTCACTTCCCCTCTCCCATCCATAAAATGGGAATAATAATCATACCTGTCTTATAAGATTGTTGTGAAATTCAAATAAGTTAATATCTCTAGAGTGCTTTGCAAACTTTAAAGTGGTATATAACAATAATAATTAATAATAACATTATAATACTACTATTATTATTGACCATAATTTGTTTGGTCATTCCCTGATCATTGGATACCTACTCTGTTTCTAATTCTTTGCTAGCAGAAAAAATGTCGACATATATACTTTGGTGTCTGTGGAGGCTTTTTTTTCTTCTTCACTTTCTTGCAGTATATGGCTATTAGTGGAATCTCTGAGTTGAAGAACATGGGTGCTTTAGTCCCTTTATTAGAATAATTCCCAATTATTTTTCCAGAAGGGTAGGACCAATTCACAACTTCCCATTAGTGCGTCCATCTCGCCATAATTCCTTCAATATTTGCTATGCCCTTCCTCTGTCATCTTGGCCAATTTGCTGGGTATGAGATGAAATCTCGGATCAGCAGGCATATTTTTTCAAAATCTGGGCTATATTGACAATTACCCACTCCAGTGAAGTGGAGAGTGCATAAACATGTGGTCACCTCCTCTCTGTCATTTGGTTTCTTTATCTGAAAAGTGGGGAATAAAGATGTTTGCACAAAGATCTATGAGCAAAAGTATCTTGTGAGCCTCAAAGTGCTGCAGGAGTTCTGGTTACTGTTGTTATCCTGTATGTAACCTAAAACTAAAGTTCTTAGTTCACATCGGCTGGGTTCCACTGCAAAGATTTCTCCAGTAATTCTCAGTATGGGAAGGGAAGGGAACAAGTTTATATCCAGTGTCTGCCAAGCCCAGGCACTGTACAAATGTCTCACATGATAGTTTAAAAACATTCTGAGAAGAGGTGATATGTTTTATCACACTACCTAAAGGGTCCATGATACACACTCTCACACACACGTACTACCACACATACACACATCCTACCACCACCCACTCACCCACCCACATCACCCACACACACACATCACACACACCACACACACACCACCACAATACACATCACACACAGCAACACACACATGACACACACATACTCAAGCAAACCCCACACACATATACACCACACACACACACACCAACACTACCACCACCACCACACCCCCCACACCCCCCACACCTCCCCCACACCCCACACATACATACCACACACACACACACACACACACACTCATCTGCGCTCACGCACACACACACAGACTAAGAATACCTGCTCTAAGAAATTCTCTGCCCTAGTTCTATGTTCCTAATGGGTAATCCTGTAATTACAGATTTAGGACCGGAAGGGACTTCAGAGTAGATTTAATTCAATAAGGAAATTGAGCCCCATAGTGGGTAAGTGACTAGCCCAAGGTCACACAGATAGTGAACTCTAGAGGCAGGATTCCAGTTTGGGCCTCTAAGTGCGGTGATGTTCTTCCTGCTGTACCATGTCTCCTCCCTCTTGACAGTTCTGTATCTTTTGCCCTGCTCTCTCTGCCAATCTCTCTAAGGGCACTAACATTGCCCCCTTCCCCCCAGAATCTCTCTTGGTAAGTCCTCTTTGTTTCCCTGTAAATGTTGAGTCCAAACTAGCCAGCATAGACGTAAGAACTTGATCATCAAGGGGATATCAGCTCCCTGTGTCTTGTGGCCATGGGACTCATCATCACACCATAGCCAAAGGCCAGAGATGAGGGGCCACCAGTCTGACCCAGGCGGCTTTACACCTAGTTCAGGGGTGAGTGCAGGGGAAAGGGGGCTTGCCTATTCCTTTCAGGGCATGCTTAGCCATGCCTGATATATAAAACTCTTGCCAAGGCATGTGTCGTGCCAGGGCCTGGGCAGGCCTGGGCATGCTGGGGAATCACTGTAGCTAGCCTGTTGAGAGGATTGTAATTATAACAAATTTCTGATACTGACTGAGGTAAGGGTGAGGATGAATCATAGGAGCATAGGATTTTAGAGCTAGAAGTGACCATCTAGTTTACATTTTGCAGATGAAGAAATTGCGGCCCAGAGAGAGCTAGCTGCCCAGGGTCACACAGGTAGTGAGTGTCAAATCTAGAATTAGAACCTAGGTTTGCTGATTACAAATCCCAAGGTTTTTTATGGCTCCCACTAGGCAGGTAGGTTCTGATGCTTTCTGACATCAATGACTAATTTTGCCGAGCTCTCAATTTTCATAAATAGCCCACATTACTGCCATTTTCCCCCAAGTTAATGGCAAATATCCTTTAGCATTGCTAATTTGACAGCTCCCCCGATTTCTCCTGTGGCTGCTGATTAACAATATGTCAGAAGAGGCTCTGTAAGGCCTTTGAAATGATCAACAAAACTGTCTTCTACAAAGCCCTCCAGAGATAAGTTACCTTAACTACATAAACCCAGGAGTTCCTATGCATAGAGAAAAGGGCCTAGAGACCAGTAAAAAAACAACTCATGTATTCTCAAGTTGTTCAAGGGACCCCCCCCCCCATATGACAGCATTCTTTTCAATAAACTCTTATTGAGCCCTGGATTGAAAGCCAACAAAATATTTAAATATGTATCCCTTTCCCCTGACAAAGGGGGCCCATGCTTTAATAAAGTTATTTGACATACATCTTCTCATTTGGCACCCCCCCAACAACCTTGGGGGGGATATAGATAAGACAGATCTTACTATCACTATTTAAAGGTGAGAAATGAAGGCCCTCAGACACACAGCAAGGGATCAATCCATGAATACATTCATTAATCACCAAGTGTATACCAGGTATTTGCTAAACTCTGAGAATATTAATATAAAAGACAATCACTGCCCTCAATCAGTCCATAATACATTTATTAAGCACCTACTATACTATGTACAAAGTACTTTACTAGTAAACTCTGAGAATACAAATATAAAAGCAAAACAATACTTGCCCTCGATCGATACATTTATTAACCTACATGTACCAAGTACTTTGCTAAGCTGAGAGTATAAATATAAAAGCAAGACAGTCACTGCCCTCAGTCAATCCATCAATACATTTATTAAGTACCTACTATATACCAGGCACTTTGCTAAGCTCTGAGAGTATAAGATAGTTGCTGCCCTCAATGAATTTACAATCTGGGTTAGGCTTTGAACTCGATTTTCTCACCAAGTCAAATTTACAAGCATTTATTAAGAACTATGTTCCAGGCATATCCAGAAGAAAAAAGAAAGAAAGAAAGACAATTCCTGCCCTCAAGGAGCTTCCATTCTAATAAAGGCAGAAAACACATGAAAAGATGGAGGAGGTGGGAAAGAAGGCACCACATTTTGGAGCCTGGTGGAGAAAGAAGTTTAGAGAGTCAGGAGTGAAGGGTCATCTAGACACTTCCTTAAAATGAAGAGTCTGGGAAGAACTGAGCAATTAGAGGAAGGGGCCCCTTCCTCAAGGGGCAGAGGCATCTTCCGGGCTGAAAGAAAGAAATCTAGAGAATCAGGAGCAGAGCTCAGGGCACTAACTCTGAGTCCAGTGTTCTAACCATTATGCTGCACTGCCACTATGGTATTGGAGAGGAAGCATTGTGTGTAGCAGAAGGAAAGCCAGCCTAGAAGGCAATAAAAACCGAGTTCAAATCCTACTCTTCACACATACTAGCTTTTTGACCACAGGCAAATTATTCAACTGCTCCGGTCACTGGGCAACTATCTCAACCTAAGTCACAAGCTGCTGCAAATTTGTAAGTGTATAGAGAGTTTCTAAGAAGTGAGTTCCTTATACCTATAAAAGCCTCTTCCACTGAAAAAACCCCAAACAACAAAGTTGTAGGAAAGTTTTTAAAAATAAATCTAGTGCTCTGCCCCCCTACAATTATATCAGATTCATTTTTTTTGGAGGGCAACTGGGGTTAAGTGACATGTCCAAAGTCACATGGCTAGTAAGTGTGTCAAGAGTCTGAGTCTGGATTTGAACTCAGGTCCTCCTGACTCCAGGGCCAGTGCTCTATTCACTGCACCACCTAGCCACCCCTCAGATTCATTTTTATGCATATATTTACTTATCTAAGTATATATTATCTCCATAGAGGCAGCTGGGTGGCATAGTGGGTGTTCAAATCCAACCTTAGACTCTTACTAGCTGTGTGACCCTGGAAAAGTCACTTAACTTGTTTGCCTCAGTTTCCTCACCTGTAAAATGGGGACAATAATAGCACCTACCATACAGATGTTGTGAGGCTCACATGAGATAATATTTGTAAAAGTGCCTTAGCATAGTGTCAATCACATAGTAGGCACTTAATGAACTTTGGATAAATTGCCTTACAGCCATATAGTAATGGGAATATCCATTGCTATTGTTGATTCCATTGTTTGGGGAATGTGGTGGCAGGAAGGAGAAACATTTATGCCCATGTTGTGTCCAATGGCATTCTCTGGGAGTGCTAATTAATCACCCTTCCCCAGTGTCAGAGATTGGATTCAAACCCAGGTCTTCTGACTCCAAGCCCCAGGTTCCTTTTCCTGGACTTTGCTGATTGCTGTTCTCCAAGGCCCAGGATGGATCAAGAACAGAAAATTTCCACTTCCAAGAATATGCCCATTTCCTGAGCGACAGTGATTTGAAGAATGTAAAATGAATTAGGCTGAAATTGTCTCTTGCTCCTGTGTTTTCCCAAGGGTAGGCTTAATCTGACCATAAATTATAAGATACCCATGACTGGCATCAGAGATAAAATAAACAAAAGACCAGTATCCAGATATTGAAAAATAAATTAACGACGTAATTTACAGCAGTTCGATTGGGAACAGTTATGCCCTAGACAAATTTATTTCCCTGCTGCTGATGTGTAAATATACCAAGAGGGTCCTCAGTTTCACCAAGATAATATTCTTCATTATCCCCAGAGTAAAAGTGACATCCTTTGTGGTTTACAAAGATAAATCTCTTAAGTCTTATTTCCTGATAACGGCAGACTCTCTCTCTAGGATTTCATAATATTTACCATTTTACCTAAGGTGTTTTGTGCTCATTCCCACCCCCACCCCCCTCCCCCGACCCCCAGTGTATCTCTGAAGACTGGAGGAAATGATTTCATTACATAATGATGGTGAGATGGGAATGTTTATCCAGAGCCTATGGTTAAAGACTATTAATCTCTCTAGGGTCTTATATCTCTGAAGAAAGCTTACTTGCAAACATTGTCAGTGATCTCAGACACATTATGGTGAAGGGGGAGGTGGTTCAGTCCCGGAAAAGGACAAATGTCTTTACAGTACAGTATTCAAAAAGGGAACAGATTTAGGTTGGCAACCGGCAAGCCTGACTTTGGCTATGTTGATTTCTTGAATGTATTATTAAAAGGATGATTTGTGAGCTTCCCTGACGACCACCATGGCATAGCTAAGAACCAGCTAGTTTAGACTAACTCATATCTTTTTTTTTAAAACAGGATTATTAGACTGCCCTTGCTAAACTTGCATAGGGCATGGCAGATGGCATGACCCTCCTTTAAAAATGAATTAAATCTAGTTACCTGATAATGGGGAGCACACTGGATGGTGGTTTGTGAGTGATTAGTATGAGAAACCTTCAAGGTTACCCAATGATGGAACACTGAGGGGAGAAATAGTGAACTGCTTTCTAGAGACCCAGTCTGCCAATGACAGTGGGGGTTTGGGGATGAGCCCAGAGAAGGTGCTACAAGGTAGGTGCTACCTAACCCTCTCAGAGGTTATATTCTAATAAGAAACAACACTCCATAGAGGAGAGAGGTGGTCTGGTAAGAGTGTTTTGAACAATGACATCAGAGGGAGTGATGATTAGAGTCATAGGGAAAAGGGCCACCATAGCTTTTCCAGGAATTGTGGTACTGATGTGATGACCCACGCAAAGTACTTTCCAACCCACAAACTGAAATAACAATGCTTTGTCATTACTGTTCTCGGAGTTGGGAAGGGATCAGGACAGAGGTGGAGGACACATCTACAGTAGTATGTGTGGAAGTGACCAGAAATGACATGGTGGGTCTGAAACTGGGCAAGATAAAGTGAATGCTCACCAATCAGAGGTCAGGGTCACACAAGGTCTACCTTCACAGTTTGGAAGACCTGCCCTGTGGAAGACAGATTCAATTTGTCCATCTCGATTTGTAAAAGGTAGAAGTATGAGCAGTGAGTGCAGGTTGCAAAGAGGAAGATTTAGGTTCTATTGAAAGAAAAACCCTAACAATAGTATTTGATTAAAAAAAAACAGAATAAGCTATTTTAGGAGGGAGGTAAAGAGATGGGATTTGTTTTGGGGAGAAGTTTAGGTTTGCTGTGTGGTCTCTAGGTGGAGCCATAGAGCTGGCCCTGGAGTTAGGAAGACCTGAGTTCAAATTCAGTCTCAGATTCTTTCTAGCTATGTGACCATAAGCAAGTCATTTAATCTTTACCTGCCTCAGTTTCCTCAACTGTAAAATGGGGACAATAATAACATCTACCTCACAGGGTCATCATGAGGATCAAATGTGATATTTCTTTTTTTTTTCTTTTTCAACTGTGATATTTATAAAATGCTTAGGACAGTGTCTAGCACATTGTAAATACTTTAAAAAAGCTTCCCTTCGGGGCGGCTAGGTGGCACAGTGAGTAAGGTGCTGGCCACAGAGTTGGGAGGACCCAAGTTCCATTCTGGCCTCAGACACTTAACACACACACACACACACACACACACACACGCACGCATATACAAACTAGCCGTGTAACCTTGGGCAAGTTACTTAACCCCAATTGCCCTCCAAAAAGCAAAAAAAAAAAAAAGCCTCCCTTCCTTCCATCCATCCATCTTTTCTTCTTTCTTTCCTTGGTAGTTCAGAACACTTTCTCCCCTTAATTAAATTCTGGGCTCAGCTCATTGCCTATCTGCCATGCCTATCCAAGATATCTGAACTAACTTAATGGACTGCCTATCCAACTGCATGGCATAAGGTGAGAAGCAGCCTGTTTTCATTTATTTTATTTTTTCTGCTGTGAATTACTAGGCTGAATTCTTGGGAGTGGCCATGTAGCTCAAGGAGGCCCTGTGATGTTATGGGACCTTGGTAAAATTAGCTCCATTATGCTCACAGACTAGAGCATCTGGAGGACTTCCCTCTCCATAGGGATCCATAGAGAATCCCTCTTCTCTCTTTCCTCTGTGCAGGATTCCTTTGGTGAGCATATGTCTCTCTGTTCCATGCCTTGCTTGATACTGATCATCAGAAGATCAGTAGGCCAAGTTCTCTCTGCCATGGCATCTGTTAAGGAGTCTTCTGTAGGACTGAATTTTCTCACAGTCTAAATCTCTTCTGTAATCACAAAATATATAGGTGGCACCACCGTGGATAGAGCGCTGGGCCTGGAGTCAGGAAGGCTCATCTTCCTGAGTTCAAATCTAGCCTCAGACATTTCTTATTTGTGTGATCCTGGGCAAGTCACTCAACCCCCATGTTCTAAGGGTGCTTTAGCAGGGTGAGTGTGTGGCCCTGGAGTTCTTGGGATGTAGCAGATCACATGGGGATCTGAGGGGAGGGGTATCACTGTAGGCAAGATCTGAATTCAGGAAGATCAACCTTCCTGATTCCAAGCACTGTATTCTATCTATTATGCCACCTAGCAAAATGTATACTACCAACTTAACACCAAATTATCTCTCTCATATTTCTTTTGCATGTAGTTGGTATGGTCCAAACATCCCTTACAATATTAGCTTTTTAAGGCTATTTCCACTTTCTCGTATAACTCCTCAGTTAATAGGTGCTTATGAGGCTTTCATTGTAATAGAGCATGTGAATCTTGTCATAGAAATGTTGACAAATCTGTTTCATTTTTCCATCTTTTTGTTATCTTTCATTCAATTCAACTTGTAAGTGTTCTTGGATTGATCTGGTTTAATTGAGTCTCATGGGCTCAATTAAATTTTCAATCTTTGTCTAGATCCCTTTTCTCTTTGCTGTCTTTTGTTATTTTACTTAGAATCTCCTGCCATCTTCATGTATGGTCCAGTGAATAAAGTTCTAGGCTTGGAGTAAGGAAGACCTGAGTTCAAATCCAGCTTCTGACACTTACTAACTGGGTGACCCTGGGCAAGTCACTTGACTCATCTGCAAAATGAGTTGGAGAAGGAAATGGCCAACCTCTCCAGTATCTTTGCCAAGAAATCTCCAAATGGGGTCATGAAGAGTGGGATAAAAATGAAACAACTGAACATTACAAAATACAAATATTATTAACCCCCATTTTACAGATGAGGAAATTGTGATCAGTTTGATTAAGCATGTCTTTCCCAATGTCCTATAGCGCATATTATGAAATCCTTCACCTAAGGTAGACCCAAGCTTCTAATTGGAATTTTGCCTTGGTAATGAGAACCCTGTCAGAAGGAGCAATGACTAAGATCATAAAGCATACGATTGACACATTCTTTCCAGGAGTGGTAGTATTGATGAGATGACCCATGCAATCATACCTAGTATGTCACCTATATATCTGAGCTAGAAATGAAGAAAAAAACAATAGCATTTCACTCTGACATTTTTGTCTGGAAATACACCCCTTTGGTGGCCAGAGTTGAATAGAAGGGGCTCATGCCCTCCTCTCACAGACATAGAGCAATCCAGGTAAGTTGAACTTCTTTCCATCTTTTAAAACCTGCTGTGAAGATGGAGGCAACTGGATTATCCCAAACCCCTGCCCAGGCAAGCCAGGCATGGCCCAGTGAGTGTCCCGGTGGAGTCACACCATTCAACTAGCACCCACTGAGAAAACTCCGGAAAGTCTAGCCAGGGCTCCCATTCTAATTGGTATTTGCCTCAGCTGCCATTTCATCCTAGGAGCCCTTTGCAAATATTAATCCTTCCTAAGCTCCTAAGCAGCAGATGAGTGACAAGTGGTAAAAGCCAGAATAATGCTATTTACCTGCCTCCCCTTCCCCTGGAGTCCTGGCCCTCTCCTGAAGCAAACACATAATATTTCTATAGGCTGCTTTCACTGGCTGTTTACATTGTGAAATTCCCTGGCATTACCTCTTCATTTTTGGGGAACTTGGCTTTGTAATCTTGAGAACTGGTGGCAGTTTGTAAGTATGAATGCACTCTTTTTTATTTCAAGCCTGACTTCTAAATCCACTCCAGTTGACTGCAGTTAACTGTGCACAAGGTGCTGGGATATATAGACAGAAACAAAGCCCCAAGGAGCTTATGTGGGTTTTTTTAAACAATAGAGGCAAAGATAAGTATATACAGAATATGATTATTTGAGGAGGAATGAGCAATCCTTACAAAGGGGAGAGTCTTAGAGGAATCCGGGGAGGCTAAGGGGCTTGTGTAAGGAGAGAAGGCTTTCTAGGTATGGGGGGGGGCACACTGTGCAAAGGCACTGAGGTTGGATAGAAATTCTGAGTTCTGGGGAATAGTAAGTAGATAAGTTTGACTTTAAGATAAGAGGAGTGTGAAGTCATGTTGTAACCTTGCGTGCCTGGGCAGATTCCCTTTCCCTCTGGCTTCAGACTATTTGACATTTTCTGGACAGGCAGGTCAAACTGAATTTGCAAAATGTGAAATGATATTCAGATGAAAAGAGGCACTGTTGTTAGTGCCCTAAGAAATCCTTCCAACTGGGGTCCTGTGACCAGAGAAGTTGATTTAGATTGTTGGGTCTGTCAAGCAGGAGCAGCTAGGTGTTGCAGCGGATAGAGTGTTGGGTATGGAGTTAGGAAGACTCATCTTCCTGTGTTCAAATCTGGCCTCAGACTAATTAGCTGGGTGACCCTGGGCGAGTCACTTTACCCCGTTTGCCTGAGTTTCCTCATCTGTAAAATGAACTGGAGAAGGAAATGGCTAACCAATCTTGTGACAAGAAAACCCCAAATGGGGTCCGAAAGTGTTGGAAATGACTGAACAATGAATGAAAAAGTCTCTATAGCAGTATTTCACATAGGGGAGACCCCGTAAATCCAGGCTCCAGTAAATTATTCTACCATGTACCAGGTGCTCTGCTGGATGCTAGAGTTAATTAGATAGAAGCAAACAGGTCTTGCCCCCAAGGAACTTCCATTCTATTGGTATACACACATATATTGTAGGTAATTAATTATGTAAGGTTGGTTGAATGGTTAACACAGTAATGAACCTTGAACTGTTGAGATAAATTAAGGAAAATCCAGGTGGGATTTATGTTCAAGTTCTATGTTGGTGGAGACCTCTGGTGACTGCTAAGAGGCTATGATTGTTGGTTTGAGCTAATCTACACTTAGCTCAATTGCTCATCAACACCATCATTAACTATGTTCTAGAAGAGAGGAAGGGAGTGGTTGTATAGTGTGTAGAATACTGGACTTGGAATCTGGAAGGTCTGGTTTCAAATCCTGCCCCAGACTCTTGCTAGCTGTGTGAACAGGGCAAGTCACTTAAACATTCTATGCCTCAGTTTCCTCATCTGTAAAATGAGGTGGTTGAACTTGATGGCCCCTAAGGTCCTACTAGGTCTAAATCTCTGCTTTTATGAACCTAAGTCACAGAATTCAAGAATTTTGTGTGTTGTAGGGCATTCAAGGCTCTCCACCATCTGGCCCCAGATTCCCTTTCTTCTCAGCCTTAATCTCTTATTACTCCTCTCCATGTACTCTGTTCAGCCCCTCTGTCTCCTGAATTTACCCTATGCTTTCCAGTTAATGTGCTTTTGTTTGTGCTAAACTCACCAACAGTTTCAGGAATCCAGCTGCTGGATTTCTGCCCATCTGTTAATGCTGCTCTCAAATGCCATCTCCTGTGGGCAGCACTCTCTGAATCTCTGCTGGGTAACAGCTCTCCCTCTAAAATATAACAAAAGATTTTTGGCCTAGAGTCCTTGAATACACAGGCTATACTGTATGTACCAGGGTCATCTGTGTTGGTGTTTTCTTACTATAACAACTGACATTTGTAAAGCCCTTTAAAATGAACAAAGCATTGTCTAAGTATCATTTTGTCTGAACTTTACAGGGACCATGTAAAGCCAAGTACCATAGATACGAATGTGTCCATTTGACAGATGAGGGAAACTGAGACTCAGAGAGGTTTGATTTTCACAGCCAGCATGTGTCAAGGTAGGATTTGCCTCCAGATCTTCCTGGCTCCACCTGGTCCTCCAACCATCACTCCAAGGTATCTTCTACCAGAAGAGCATAGGCTATTTTTTTAATGAACATCATTCCCCCCTTGTTCCTGCCTAACAGAACTCTACCCAAAGTTGTCACTAAATACATGCATATTGAACAGATTGACTGGATGTGCCATTGTGTATGTGTGTGTGTGTGTATGTATGTGTGTGTGTGTGTGTGTGTGTGTGTGTGTGTGTGTTTAGGGACAGGAGGAGGAATGGAACCATTGGTTTTGTTGGTACATGGAACATTCTGGCAAGGAAATTCTCCCTACTGATGTATATCAGATCTGCATTGCAACTTAATCTTAGAGAACAGAGTGGTGCAATGAGGGAGTCAGGTGACTTGCCTACAATTATACAGTCCAAGTATGTGTCAGAAGTGAGATTTGAATCAGGTCTTCATGACTCCCAAGGTCAGCTTTCTATCACTGTACTACACTGTATTGCATTTATTATTTGAAGGAAAAAAGTGTATTTGTTTATGTCTCTGTGTCTCTGTCTTTGTCTCTCTCTGTCTCTGTCTCTCCCTTCCTCTTTCCTTCCCAGTGTTGGCAGATACTAAAATACTACTACTCCTTTGGTCATAAACCAACATTTCCTTTAGTGTATAGATTACAATAAACTAAAAAATGACCAATCTATTAATAGTGTTTGCCTTTTCCTTGGGGATGTTAAGGGATGACAATGGGTGAGAAATGCAATCTCAGTTGACTAACATGAGGAAGAAGGAGCCTAGTTTCTTTCGTCTTGACCCCCAAATTAGACTACCAACATCTGGACATTGTCCAGTAAGTATCATGACATCTTAGGCAGAACATTGAGAGGTTGGAGAAGGTTCAGAGGAGGGAATTCAGTATGGCAGAGAGATTCAAGGTCAGTTATGCCATATGAGAATCAGGTGAAGGAAATGGGGATGCTTAGTCTAGAGATGAGAAGACCCAGGAGGTCACACAATCACTTTCTTTGACATTACAAGGTATTGCAGAAACTCTTATTTAAAAAATGGCTTTTTCATTTAGAAAATTTAAGGTTGTATCTAGTGTGCCAAAATCAACCACCCTTCCCCACCAAACCTCACAATAAATTGAATCTAGGAGTTAGAAGGGACCATAGAGTTATGGGTCAATCTCTATGCAAAGCATCAATCCCTGACAACTGTCCACTGAGCTTATGCTTGAATAATTCTAGTAATGGAGAACTTAACATGTCACAAGGCAGTCTATGCCATTTGAGGATAGAGAGAAGAATGGAACTGGATTTGTGAATTCATTAGGATAGGGAATTTTCCCTCTAATAATGAGAAGGATATGCAACTTACTATTTAAAAGAGTTTCCTGGGGCCCTGAGAGATTGTGATTTTCCCAGGTCACACAGCCATTGTGAGTCAGAGGTGAGATTTGAACTCATGTCTTCCTGGATTAGAGGTCATTTTTAAATCCAGTCCACACCATGCTGACATTTAAAGTGAGATCTAATTTTTAAGAGTTTTCTTTTTTTTTTTTTGAGAGGGGAAGGCAGGGCAATTGGGGTTAAGTGACTTGTCCAAGGTCACACGGCTAGTAAGTGTTAAGTCTCTGAGGCTGGATTTGAACTTAGGACCTCCTCACTCCAGGACTTGTGCTCTATTCACAGCACCACCTAGCTGCCCCAAGAATTTTTTTAAATTAATTTTTGGAGGGCAATTGGGGTTAAGCAACTTGCCCAAGGTCACAAGGCTAGTTTTTGTGTTGTGTTTGAGACCGAATTTGAATTCAGATCCTCCTGACTCCAGGGCCAGTGCTCTATTCACTGTGCCACCTAGCTGCCCCCACCAAGAAATTTTTTTTTTAAATGAGTCAATGCTTCTCTGTAAAACCCACCCATTGATCCCTGATCTGTTATTTGGAGCCAAAGAGAGCTAATGAAATCTGCCTTCTAATGGACCACCATTAAGGTACTGGAAGAGTGCCGTCATGTCGTCTGAAATTGTTTCTTCTCTAGGGTCAACGTGACTAGTGTGTGCTATGGCAAGGTTCTTGATCCCCTCATTATATACTCATCTTTCTAGCTCAAGGATTCTTAACTGAGGGAGTCTATGAACTTGTTTTAATTTTTAATATTGTCATGACTATTTAACTATAATTGGTTTCCTTGGTAATCCTATGTGCTTTATTTTATGGATGTAAAAATACCATCCTGAGACATGATCCCTAGGCTTCACCAGATTGCCAAAGGGGCCCATTAACCAAAAAGGATCAAGAACCCTCATTCTGGTTTCTCAATAGAGGTGGTCCATATCTGTGGTTTCTTTGGTGTGAGGAAGTCTCAGTAGGAAAATTCCACCAGCAGATACAGTTTCACTTCAACTTCCCCGAAACTTAAGAGTTTTGGAGAGGTGCTGGAGGTACTGAGGAATTAAATGATTTATCCATGGCTATATAGCTAATGTGTACCAAACGTAGGACTTTAACCCAAGTCCTTCTGACAAGGTTGACCCTCTATTCCACAATACCACATTGCTAAAACATGTCAACCATAGCTGAACTGGCACACCAGCTGTGGTATGACCAGGACAGGCCCCACTGAGTCATCATCTCCCTTTTTCATTCCATATGTTTTTGTTAATTCAGCTTCAGATCATATAAACTTTTGAGGGGTCTGCCATGTCATACTCACAACTGGTATTGAGCTTGTAATCCACTAAAACCTCTAGGCCTTTTTCACATGAAGAACTATCTGCTGCTTACTCACGCAGTTGGGTTTTTTTTTTTTTACCTACGTATGACTTGACATTTTTCCCTATTAAATTTCTTCTTATTAGATTTCAATCATTGTTCCTGCCTGTCAAGGTCTTTTTGGGTCCTCTTTCTGTCATCCAACAGAGGAGCTCTTCCTCTCCTAAGTCTATGTCATACACAGGTTTGCTATGTCTTTTTCCAAGTCACTGATAAAAATTTTGCACATAACATGAAGAACTTAATGACCCCCACTTTGGGGGTCAAAGATTGTAGATCTAGAACATGAAAGAACCTTAGGGGTTGTCTAGCCTAACCCCCTTATTTTACATAGGGGGAAACTGTAGCCCAGAGAGGGTGACTGGAAAAAGATGCTTACAGTTTGATTAAGTGACTTGCCCAAAGTCAAACTGGTAGTAAACATCAGAAGTGAGATTTGAACCCCAAATCTTATGACCCCATGGCCAGGGATCTTTATACTATGTCATCCAGTCCACCATTTTGTCCTTGTGAAACTGATTTTTTGAACATGAGTGTAAGACTTACATATATCCCATGTAAATATCATGCTATTAGCTTTGACCTCATGTTCTAGCCTGTCTGGAGTTTTTTGGATGCTGACCCTGTCATATGTTAACTGTTGTCCTCAATTTCACATCATCTGTAGTCTTGATATGTTTATGATTTATTCCTTTATCTAAGCCAATATTTTAAGTAGTATTGGCCCAAGCACAGGTCCCTGAGAATTCTACAGAAGACCTCATTCCAACTTCTAGGGTCTCATGTAATGGATATTTTGGGATCACCTTGACATGGCTATAATGTTATTACTGAAGTACCTGATTCTTTAGAATATAGATACCCACAGAAGTGAGTGATCATCGCCCCAGTTCCCTAAGAATAGCTACTCTGACTTCACCAGGTGTATTCTGATAAAATGTCGCCCCTCTGGCTCCTCTGGTTCTGGGATGACTTTGGGACCTAGCATTCATGAAACAGTAAGTGATTGTTAGTGATGTTAGCATTACTTACACCCTGCTGGAAAACCTGGGCAAGGAGGAGTGAGTGGTCTTTAGAAAATTCAGTAAGAGAAACCAGAAGTAGTGGGCTTTTACCTAATTTAAGTAATTACCTTTGCATGAAAATATGGAATCAAACATATGGATCTCCCAGAAACCTTGAGTGTTGGATTGATATCTATATCTATAACATGCATGAGTTGTCTTGGATTCCCATATTTTATTTTAAGAGTGAAGGAAGAAGGGAGAGAAAGAGAGAGAGGGAAAGAGAGACAGAGAGAGGAAGGAGAGAGACAGAGAGAGAGAGAGAGAGAGAGAGAGAGAGAGAGAGAGAGAGAGAGAGAGAGAGAGAGAGAGAGAGAGAGAGAGAGAGAGAGAGAGAGAGAGAGACAGAGAGAGAGACAGAGAGAGAGAGAGACAGAGAGAGACAGAGAGAGAGAGACAGAGAGAGAGACAGAGAGAGAGAGAGAGAGAGAGAGAGAGAGAGAGAGAGAGAGAGAGAGAGAGAGAGAGAGAGAGAGAGAGAGAGAGAGATTATGTCTGTCCTAATACAGAAAGGGGGAAATATCTTATCTTATACAGGTCAGCAAATCCTCTAAGGTGTTCTCTTCCATTTAAAGGAAGGGGAAGTGAAGAAGAGTGATATCTTTCAAGACATCCCCTCTGGGAAGGAGGGTTCTCCAGTCAAGCAGAATCTGAGAATCTTCCTGAGGCACCATGCATTTAGCTGTGAATTGACATTAGGTGCAGGGGCCTGAGTGATACAGCAGCAGGCATGAATCAAGGGCTCATATCCTTTTGGGGGAAGTATGGGTGTTGAAGGAGATAAGATATTCAGGAACAAACACATTATTGTAATGGGTTGTTTTGATTGTGGCATTTGAGGATGGAAACCTAATGGGTTCAGTTATAATTTGGAATATGTTTTCTCATTTTGACTTCAAGAGCCATAGTATAGCAGGTGCAAGATGGGCTGCTGTCCAGGGTACCTACAATGACATCTAGGTTACCATTACAGCAATGATTCTCAAAAGGTGGTTCCTGAGACCCTTTCAGGGTATCTGTAAGGTCAAAAGTATTTTCATAGTAATCCTAACACATTTTAATTTGCAATATAGCAAATATCAATAGATATAACTGGCATAAAGAAAAACTCTTTGGAGTCTTCAATAATTTTCTTGAGAGCGTAGAGGGTTCTGAGACAAAAGTGCATAAGAACCCCTACACTAGAGGCACACTAAATAAAAGTGATCATAGCTCACATATGTATAGTTATCTGATTGATCCTCACAACTATCTTTTGAGATAGGTGGTCACTGCCTCATCACCCCCATCTTATAGAGGGAGTAGCACATTTTGAGAGGACAGGAAATAACTTGTCCAAGATCACATAGTTAGTAAATGGTAGAACTAGGATTTAAGCCCAATATATCTGACTAAGTCTAGTGTTCATTTTGCTTTATACCACACTGCCTCTCTAGAAGAACAATGGGGCTACCAGAGTAGTGTTTTATCTAGTCCAGCAACCCTGAGGGTCTTCCCTTCCCAGTTTGATTTTTTTTTATTAAAGGGGTCATACCTTGACTCACTTCTTAAAGAGGCCTATTCACTGAATGGGCATTACCTCACTCAAAGTGAAAACCTGAAAAGGCCTTAGTTTAAAAGGGCCAAGGTCTTCCACTGCATCCTGGGCCATCTCTAGTTGTCCTGATTGATATGTGGTCACTGGACCCGGATGTCTCTGGAGGAGAAAGTCATCTCTCACTCATATCAAAGTCAATTGCAAGTCATGTCATCATTTTCCTGATGTCATGGTCCTGTTTGAGAACAAAGGACAAGCCACACACACACACACACACACACACACACAGCTGAAAGAATATTTTTCTCTACTACCATACTCTCCTAGTACATTGTTTTCAGTTTAATTTAACAAACATTTCTTAAGTTCCTAACATGTGCAAAGCCCTGGGAATACAAAGACAGAAAATAAGAACAAGTCTTTTCTATAGTAGGCCAAATGCTTTACAGATGATCTCATTTGGGCTTCACAACAACCCTGTGAGGTAGGTACAATAAGCAGTCTTAATGGGTTCCATTTTAGCATTTTAAGGTTTGCAAAGCAAGCTCAAACTCCCCTCCACCATCTCCATTTACAACTCTAGCTCTGGGAACTGCAATTAAATCAACACTATCTCTCCTAGAAAAGACATGCCAGTCATTTTCCCCATGGCATCTCTCACCATCCCTTGATTTTCCCATCCAAAATACTCCTTCCCAGTCACCATTCATCTGAATGCATTGTCTTCCTCTATAGGTTTTGAGAGGGAAGGAAATCTCTGATTTGCTTGTATTTCTATTCTCAGTGCTTAACACAGGTCATGGAACATAGTAAATGCTTAATACATTTGGCCTTCATTAATTCCTGCTTTCTTTGGATTATTGGCTAGAACTGGGCATCTCAGAGAAACTAAAGGGCTGGCCTATGGTCAGCCTAAGTCAACTAGGTGGCACAGTGGCTAGAGTGCTAAGCCTGACGTCAAGAAGGCTCCTCTTCCTGAGTTCAAGTCTGGTCTCAGACACTTACTAACTGTGTGAACCTGGGCAAGTCACTTAACCTCATTTACCTCAGTTTCCTCATCTGTAAAATGAACTGGAGAAGGAGATGACAAACCATTGCAGTATCTCTGCCAAGAAAATTTCAGTTGGGCTCATGAAGAGTCAGACATGACTGAAAACAACTGAACAATACCTTGTCACTCATCAGAATATTGTGAGACATTTTCCATAAGTATTATAATTATATTTTTTGAAAATTGGCATTAAGTAACTTGCCCAGGGTCACAAGCTAGTAAGTGTCTGAGGCTGGATTTGAACTCAAGTCTTCCTGACTCCAAGGGCCAGTGCTCTATCCACTGTGCCACCTAGCTACCCTATTTGTAACAACTATTACCAGTTTGCAGAGGAGCAAAATGAGTTTAGAAAAGCTAAATGATATGTATTATTATTTATATTTTATAGATAAGAAAACTGAATCTTGGGAGCCTAAGTGATTTGTCTAGTATCATATGGCAAAATAACATTAAAGGTGAGATTTGAACCCAGGTTTCCCATACTCTCAATCCCCAACACCCCTCTCCACTGTATACCACTCAGTGTCTCAGAATCCTTGCTCTCAAAGAACTTGCACTCTACTTGATACATATATAAATAAGCCTGACAGGCTGTGATAGAGGTAAGCAGGGAGACCACCATTTATTAGTGTGACTTGGAAGGGATTCCAGTGTAGTTGATCAGTCTAAAACATTTACTAAGTGCTTAGCACAGTTCATGGCACACAGTAGGGACTTAATAAATGTTGATTGACTGAAGCATCTGTAAGGGTTATGGGATTTAAAGATCTTCCATGCCCCGTTGGACTTGCTGACGTAGCAGGAAGGGGCGGAGCAAGAGGAAGCGGAAGCCAAGCTAGCGTTCTTTCGGTGGCTGGCGGTGGTGGTGACGGCGGCAGCAGCAGAGGCAGTGGCAGCGCGAAGCCCTTTTTGAGTTAGAACTGCTAAGGACTTTCTGCTAAGGACTCCTGCTGAGGACTGCCAGGGGCCGGAGCTGCTGGGAGTGCGCTTCCAGGACGCTGGGTGGTTGCTGTGCGTGGGGAGAGGAGGACCTTTGCCTGAGGCTGCACTCCTTTGGACTTTTTCATCGGCCTCTGGAACCTCCTCATCCTGTAAGATCATTTGAACCTTGGTACTCACAGCTCATTAGTGCCTTCTGCTCCTGGAACTCCTCAGAATGGAGGTTGGAATGGAGAACTCTTCCCCAAACCCACATAATGTAATGTAATGCCAAAAGAAGGCAACTTCCCAGGTTCAAAATACCAGCATAGGTGCTCTCTATTTTATTCAGTAACAAACCCAGAACAGAGAAGATCAAAACATGACATCATTCAAAATACAGCATTTACTAAGTGTGATTAAATCATCTCCAAGGCCTACCCCACCCCAGGACTTTCCAATCATTCAATCAATTACAAAGTCTCTGTTCCAAATACTTCTCCACCCCTAGGCTATACCTTAATTAAGTCCACCACAAAGCCCCTCTTCTCAAATGGAGATTAGTTTCCAAACATAAGTAAAATACATTCATTTGCTCAACCATAGAACACAAAAAGGTCAAAAGTTCCCCACCCCTGGATCACAATTGAATCTACCCCAGAGTTACAT
>NW_027187400.1:19910905-19946895 GCF_028583685.1 Petaurus breviceps papuanus
AAAACCAAGCCAATACAGGGGAATCTTTAATTGCCATTACTATCACACTGCCCCCATCATTCCTCCTTACCCATGCACCAATGACCATCATAGACACAGAATTTCCATTTATACCTCTCATCCGGGTTGTTGTCAGGTCAAGCCAACCATCATTTATTAAGTGCCTACCAGATGTTTGATGCTGCCCTAAGTTCTATGGGTACAAAGAAATGCAGAAACAGATTTCCTGTCCTCTAGGAGCTCCCAATCTAATTGGGGTAGATAACATGTAAATAAATAACTGTTTACAAACCAGATGTAGATAGGATAAAATAGAGAAAATAGCAGAGGGAGGGCACGAAATTAAGCAACAATGGGAAAAGGCAATGTGTTAAGTTACTTTTTATAGTCCTTCCCCCTTTGTGGCTGCTATTCCTTGTTGTTGTCCTTCATCTTTCATTCTGGAAGAGGATGAATGACATCAGGAGGGTGGTGTCTTGACTTGCAAGGGAATTGGATTTAAGTGAGGCAGGACTGTGCAAAGTCACCAGCCTCACTCTCTCCTTCAGAGTCATTAGAGTCCAGTGGCAAGACAAAGGTCAGGACAACTGACAATGGCCCCGAATGCAGTAGGAGACCTTGGCAAAGGTCTTTTAAACTAAGGTCTTTCCCAGATCTCAGATTTTCTGAGGCAACACCCATTCAGTGATTAAGGCTAGGTAAGAAATGAGGCAAAAGATGACCCAGTTTGCCTCTTAATCCTCTGGAAGAATCATATATAGCTCTAGATCTAGAGGAGAACCTAGAGGCTTGTTATTCTATCACCTTCCTTTTAATCAATGGGGAAACTGAGGCCCATAAAGGTAAAGTGATTTGCCCAAAGTCATACAATAGCATCAAAAGCAGGGTTTGAATCCATTTTTTCCTTGACTCTTCAGCCAGTGTTCTTTCCATTGTACCACTCCATTTCTACTCTTTTCTTTGAATATTTTTCTCCTGATTCGTCATCCCAGAAGACAAAAATAGATGATACAATGGGGGGAAATGGCTGGATTTGGATCTAGGTGAAACATGTGCTTAAATCCTACTTTTGACACATGATAGCTGAGTGACCCTGGATTGGTCATTTAACTTCTCTCTAGCCTTTTATTCATCTATACAATGGAAATCAGTCAATATATGAAGAAGCATTTATTAATATCTACTGGTCTTCAGACATTCAGGCTCAACAGTGTGCCATTTTTGTTGTAGTGCAAGGTATTATGGGGATATTATCACATATCAGTATGTGATGGTTTTGTAAAAAAACATCCATTAATAAAAATTCAAAAGGAAAAATGAATATTAAATTAATCTGTGCAAATAGTATCACCTATAGGTAGAATTTTCCCCAGCATGTGCTACATGTACCAGGCCTTGTGTTAGGTAGTGGTGATACAAATACAAAAGTGAGAACAGTCCTATCCACATGGAGATTAATTTCTATTAGAATTATAATAATATCTGAAGTAACCTGTCTTGCACAGAGGTTCGGAGATTTGGATGACATAATGTGTACTAAGGTTTTAGGAATATAGATTAAAAGCTTGAATAGACAATAATGGCACCTGCCTCACCACTGTTGTGAACATCAAATGAGATAACATACAAGGAACTTTGAAAACCTTGAGGGACCATATAAATGCTAACTATTGGAGACCCTCAAGCAGAAGTTGGATGATTATTGGTCCAATAAGTTATAGAAGGAATTATTTGTTCAGGGGTGGGTTGGCTGGAAGGCCACAGAGGTCCCTTCTACCCTTGAAATTCTGTGAATTTCTGTGAATTCTGTAAATTATGTGAAAGATCTTTACCTATGCCTCACTATTGCATTGGAAATGACCCTTGGTTCTCAAAGTCATGGCAGCCTAGATCATAAGCTTTAGCAGGTCCTAACAACTTGGAAAGTCTTTAGGTATGGGCCTTGTTAAACTATGTTTGTCATATAAAGGCCAACATAGGAAGTCCATAGAGGCACCTTGCAAGAGGACTGGCTACCTGGTAATGAATTTTTCTGATTACAGTATATGGTAAATTGGAGAAAAGAAAAAATATCTAGTCTAAGGACTAACAACCAGACCTTGGACCCACACCTAGCATGTTCTCTGTACAAAGATTCATATGAATAGAAATGGTACCATGGAAATAAATAGAAGGGTTTGACAGGGTATGGGTCACCAAACCCTTTGAAAGGACTATTGCCAGTGGGAATGTTGGAGAGAACAGAACAAGATAAAAGATGCTAAGGGCTGATTTGTGGGAAAGATGGCTGGAGTCCAGCATGGAAAATTACGGAGTAAAACAGAATATCCCTTGTTTCCTACTATCATTTGATAGCAGTGTATGGTCTTGTAATTTGTTGAAATGTTTCTGAAGACCAGGCTATATTTTGAGAAAGTACCACATATCATAGGATCATAGATTTATAGTTGAAAAGATATTAGAAGTCATTAAGTCCAACCCCTTCATTTTCCAGATGAAGAAATCAGGGCCCAGAGAAAAAATTGAACTCTTCAAAGTTACATAGCGATTAAGAAGGGCAGCTAGGTGGCTAAGTGGAAAGAACACTAGGCTTGGAGTCAGGAAGATCTGAGTCTAAATACAGCCTCAGATACTTACTAGCTATGTGACCTTGGGAAAGTCATTTAACCCTATTTGCTTCAGTTTTCTTATCTATAAAGTGATCTGGAAAAGGAAATAGCATACCACTCGAGTATCTTTGCCAAGAAAACCCCAGATGGAGTCACGAAGGATGGGACATGACTGAAATAGTGAACAGAAACACTTAGCTATCCATCAGTTGGGGAATGGCTGAATGAATTGTGGTGTATGAATGTAATGGAATGCTATTGTGCTATAAGAAATGATGAGCAAGTAGACTTCAGAAAAACCTGGAAAGACTTATATGAACTGATACTGAGTGAAATGAGCAGAACCAGGAGAACGTTGTACACAGTGACAACCACATTGTGTGATGAATGACTTTAATAGACCTAGATCGTCTCAGCAATGCAAGGATCTAAGACAACTCCAAAAGACTCATGATGGAAAATGCTATTCACATTCAGGGAAAGGTCTTTGGAGTCTGAATGTAGATGGAAATATACTATTTGCTCTCCTTTTCTCTTACTGTTTTGGTTTGTTTCATCTTTCTTGTGGTTCCTCTCATTAGTTCTAATTCTTTTTTACATTAAAACTAATGTGAAAAAGTGTTTAATATATAAGAAGAGCCTCTATCAGACTGCATGCCATCTGGGGGAGGAGGGAGGAGAGAGAAGGGGAAAAAAATTAGAAACTCAAAATCTTATGCAAGTGAATGTTGTAAACTAAAAGTAAATAAATTAGTTTTAAAAAACAAAAGAAATACTTAACTAGTAAGCATTTGAGATAGGATTAAACCCAGGTCTTTCTGCCTCCAAATTCAGCATTCTATATCACAGTATCATTCTAGCTTGAAGGTATCTTAACTATTTTGGAATTCAGTCCCTATATTTCACAGATGAATTTTCTGAGGCCAAGGGAAAGTGACTTGCCAAGGACTGGTAGTAAGATTCAGAGTGGGGATTCAACCTCAGGTCCAATGACTATAAAATCAGCACTCATTTCACTGTCTCATTTTACTAAAAAGAGTAAATGAATGTCTCTCGTTGAAAAATCCAAATATATGTGCAAAGTTGGAAAGTCAACTTCGACCGACATTTATCAGATGTTCAAAGGATTTCTCTGTGGTTGACTGGTTAGTTCAGAATTCTGTTTTGTAGCTCTCCATACTGCTTGCAGCAGGGCAGGACCCAGGAATCATCCAGAGGAAGGTGACCATGTTGTAAAGAGCCTTGAACTCAAGGATGTGAAGATGGATTGAAGGAATGTTTAGCCTGGAGAAGAGGAGACTCAGGGAGGATATGAATGCTATCCTCAAGAGTTTAAAGAACAGGAGAAGAGGAGTCAGGCTTGTCTCTTGGCCCCAAAGGACAGAGATAGGAAGTTGTAGAGAGGTAGATTTTGGCTACATGTGAATAAGGACTTCTTAACAATTTAACTCAGCCTGCAGGGAAATCATTGAATACCAGAGTTCTTCCCATCCAAGAAGGGTTCTCATTCAAGGGCAGGTTTGCATGATCTCTTAGGTTCCTTTGGACCCCAAACTGCTATGATTCTGCATATGGCAATGAGATTGGCACAAAGATATAAAACAAGGCCCATTCCTTCATGAAGCTCCCAATCTAACAGGACTTGATTTGTGCTTAAGGAAGTCCCCACTGCTGCCGCTGCAATGCTTGGCAGGTAGGTTCCAGAATGGATAGAGCAATGGCCTGGAGTCAAGAAGACCTGAGTTCAAATCCTGCCTTAGACACTCATTAGCTGTGTGACTCTGGAAAACTCAACCTTTTTTGCCTCAGTTTCCTCATGTGCAAAATATGGCTAATAATAGCCCCTACCTGTGAGGGTTGTTATGAGGATAAAATTAGATAATATTTGTAAATATAGTAAAATTTGTAAATGTTGTCAAGTGCTTTGCAAAACTTAAAGTGCTATATTTTTACTAATTATTATTATTATAAAAGAAGGTGAATATTTATCAAATGAAGAATTACAAAATGGTTATAACCATATGACAAGATGCCCCAATTGCCCATCAGTCAGAAAAATTCCCATCAAGACAACCTTGAGATGCTACCTTTCATGCACTAGAATGGGGAAAGAGCACATGTAATTGACATGTGTTCATATATTTCTATAAATGTGAATATACACTATATGCATAACGATTTAAATACGTGTGTGTAGAATCCAGAGCTAATGGATCTGAAAAGAAGGAAACAGGCATTCTAATACATTGCTGATGAAACTATTGACTGGGGCAAATATTTTGGAGAAATACATGCCACTCTATAGTGTGCCACAAAACACATCATACTTTTTGACTCAGCAATTCCACTGCTAGGATTTTATACCTAATTGTTTTTTAAAACCTGGACAAAAATATTTCTAGTTGCTTTATTTGTAATAAAAAAAAAACAACAGCAAAAACAAAAAGAAACCAACCTACCAAATTATACATATAATGATTGGAGAAGGACTAAGCAAGTTTTGGTATATGGATGCTATATTTTGCTTTTTTTCAGTCATTTCAGTCGTGTCTGACTGTTCATGACCCCACTTGGGATTTTATTGGCAAAGATACTAGAGTGGCTTACCATTTTCTTCTCCAGATCATTTTACAGATAAGGAAACTGAGGCAAATAGTGTTAAGTGGGTTTCCCAAGGTTACACAGTTTTTGAGACTAGATTTGTACTCAGGAAGATGAGTCTTCCTGACTCCAGGCTTAGCACCCTATCCACTGTACCAGCTAGCTACCACCCCCATACCATCTTATGATAATAGAATTACTGGTGCTGTGAAATGATCAAGAGATCAGTTAGGTGGCACAGAGGGTAGAGTGCTGGACCTGGAGTCAGGAAGACTCATCTCCCTGAGTTCAAATCTGACCTCAGACACTTCTGAGCTGTATGACTTTGGGCAAATCACTTCACCCTATTTGCTGTAGATTCTTCATCTATAAAATGAGCTGGAGAAGGAAATGTTAAACTATTCCAGTATCTTTGCCAAGAAAACCTCAAACAGGGTCATGAACAGTTGGACGTGATTGAACAACAGGAGGAAAAAAAGATCAATATACTAAATACCAGGAAATATGGATCCTAGATTTATAAATGAAGACCTTTGAAATCAAGTTTAACTCTGTCATTTCACAGATGAGAAAACTGAAACCAAGCAACTGGAGATAGACTGATAGATAAGCATCTATTAAGTACTTGCTGTGTGTCAGCTAGGGGGCTAAGTCCTGGGGAGACAGATACAAGCAGGTGAAACAGTCTCTACCTCCGGACAGCTTACTCTCTAATGGAGCAACATGGTACAATAAGAGAATTGAAAAGCAGAACTAGGAAGATGAGGGTTCCCTAGGAGACCAGGCAAAGAGGAAGAGGTGGGGGCCAGTCAGATTCCAGACATAGGTAAGGCTGAAGCATGGCTGGGATTCTTTCCAACACGGTGGCCCTGGGGAGGGAGTCCCCAGAGAGGGATGATGAATTTTGTTATTTTTTTCTAGCTCTATATAATGATTTTTTGGTAGTTTGATTGGTGTGGCACTGAATAAGTAAATTAATTTAGGTAGAATTGTCATTTTTATTACATTAGTTCGATTTACCCATGAGCAGCTGTTTTCCAGTTATCTAGATCTGACTTTATTCATGTGAAAAGTGTTTTGTAATTGTGTTCATATAGTTCCTGGGTTTGTTTTGGCAAGTAGACTCCAAAATATTTTATGTCTTTCTCCATCTCATTTTTACAGATGAGGAAACTGAGGCAAACAGAGTTGAGTGACTTTTCCAGGGTCACACAGCTAGTAAGTGTCAAGCTAGATTGAACACAGGTACTCCTGATTCCAGGGCCAGTGCTCTTTCAATACCCAGCTGCCTCCTAATTGCAGTTAACATTTACATGGTACTTGCCCTGTGCCAAGCACTGTACTAAGTACTTTACCATTCTTATGTCATTTTTTGTCCTCACAACAAACCTGGGAGAGAGATACTATTTTATACCCATTTCACAGATGAAGAAACTAAAGCAAATAGTGGTTAAGTGACTTGCCAGGGTTACACAGCTAAAAATCATCTAAGATTGGTTTTGAACTTAGAAAGATGTGTCTTTCTGATTCCAGGCCCAGCACCTATTCACTGTACCACCTAGATGTCCTACTATTATCGAGCACCTATTATGAGTAAGATGCTGGGTTTGCAGCTAAGAATACGAAGACAAAAGTGAAACAAACATTCCCTTTCTTCAAGGAGCTTACATTATCTGAGAGACAACGTGTACACATCTAGATGTTTGTAAACACGTGTATGTGCACCTGTGTATGTATATGTGTGCACATATACACACAATACAGACACATATATATGTGTATCTATATGATGAATACAAGGGATGGTGTGTGTGCGTGTGCATGTGTGTGCGTGTGTGTGCATGTGCGCCTGCATGCTAGCACCTATAGCAATCAGGAAAGACCACGTTAGGAAGTGGTATTTAGACAGTACTTGCAAAGAAACTCAGAACAATACAAGGCAGAGGTGAATTTTTTTTATACATTGATCTGGTCATAGCACTCCCTTGTGCAAACTGTAGACCAAAATTGCTAATGAATATTGATGCAGAAATATTAAATGAAATGCTGACAAATATATTTCAGTAATACATAGTTACGAAATTATCCATTATGGCTAAGTTGGATTTCTGCCAGGCATGCAAGGATGATTCAACATTAGGAAAAGAATTACTGTAATAAATTTTAGCAATAATAAAAACAATAGAACCATATGATTGTATCAATATGTGAACAAAAAGTCTTCACTAAAATACAACCCTCATTTATGTTCAAAATGCTGAGCATGGGGAATAGAAGGACTTGCTTTCTTCTTATTGTTTCTTTTCTTTTTATAGATTTGTAGTAAGTGTGTACACACTTCTGGTAATGCTAAATTCACTTTGTTTAGGTCTCTTTGGTGTGACCTTGGACAAATCACCCACCATTCCTGTGCTTCAGTTTCTGCATCTGTAAAATTGGACAGTTGGATTAGATGATTTCTGAAGTCCCTCCAACTCTATTGTCCATTTGTATCTTTTGGTCATTGTCCCATTATGTTAAAAGTGCAGAAAGTCCCATTAGAAATCCTATTAACTCCAGGAAGCCAGGAGGTCCGAGAGACACTTGGTCATTTTTCATTTCTCCATCTTCTCTAGTACTAAGCAACAGGGTCAAAATATCTCAGACTTGGAAGGAGTTTCTATCACGATCCAGCTAGCAATCTGGACAGTGCCTGGCATACAGTCTGTGATTAATAAATGCTTGTTTATTTGTTTTATATATTGTAAACAGCCAGGTGACACAGAGGACAAAACACTGAACTTGGAATCAGGAAGAACTAAGTTCAAAACCTGCCTCCAAAATTTACCTGCTGTGTGACCCTAAGAAAGTAACTTAACCTCACCCTGTCTCAGTCTTATCATTTGCAAAAAGGAAATAATAATAGTACCTCTCTCCTCTGGTCATTGTGAGGATCAAATGAGAGACCTCATAGTGTCTTATGCCGTAAATATCAGCTATTGTTGTCGTTGCTATTATTGTTATTATTATTTCTCTCAGTTGGAGGGTGAGATTCTTGAGAACAAAGATTATGGGTGTACCTATTCCCTAGAGCTGTGTTTTGCACATATTGCTTAATAAATGCCTTCTCTTTGAAAAAAATAAAAAATAAATACTTTTTAAATTGGTCAATTGATTGATAAACAGTGTTATTAATATTAATACCACCACCATACTATCCACATGTGCCTCAGGACATGTGAAGAAAAAAAATCTAAAAAAAGGCATAATCTTGTTGAGATGGAATAAATGGACATAAATAGAGAAATGTCAATACTTTTGCTATGTAGCCGTTGGGATTTAGGAGTGAGAGAGGGCATGAATAGAATAAGAGATTTTTGACCTTTTCATCTATCTATCTATCATCTATCTATCTATCTATCTATCTATCTATCTATCTATCTATCTATCTATCTATCTATCTATCTATCTAATCTATGTATCTATCTGTCTGTCTGTTTATCCATCCATCCATCCTTCCATCCATGTATGTATGTATCCATCTATCCATTTATTCATTTCTCTCTTTCTCCCCATATATATATATATGTATATATATATATCTACCTACCTATTTTGGGGAGAGGGGAACTGGACCTGTGATTTTTTAATGTGGATCTTCCTTCTCCTAAAGCAGAACGCTCTTCTGTAGTGGAAGCACGGAGAAGCTGTGCACAGGCAGAATGTCATCATTGATGAACTGAGCTGGGGAAGCACCATCATGATCTTTTCAGTGAAATATATGACTGGAATGTAAGCTCCTTGAGGAAAATGACTGCTTCATTTTTGTTTGTATCTTTAGTACCTGGCATTGTGCCTTGTACATGGGTGAATGAATGGCATATTAATTGTTGTTGTTAGTAAGTACTCAACAAATATGTATTTATTGATTAAACGAATGAATGAAAGTATATTTATTAAGCATTTATTGTGTCCTTGGCAGGCAATTAGGTGGCACAATGTGTAGATTTATGGGTCTGGAATCAGGAAGACTCATCTTCCTGAATTAAGATCTGGTCTCAGACATTTACTAACTGTGTGACCCTGAGCAAGTCACTTAACCCTGTTTGCCTCAGTTTCCACATCTGTAAAATGAACTGGAGAAGGAAATGGCAAATCACTCTAGTACCTTTGCCAAGAAAATCCCAAATAGAATCAGACATCACTGAAATAACTCAACAACAACAACAGCAGCAAAAGCAGCAGCAACAACAAAATGTCCTTGGCACTGTGCTGTGCACTGGGCACAGAAATACAAAAGATAATCCCTATCCCAAAGGAACTTTCATTCAAATACAAAAAGGCATGACATACAAGGGTGGTCAGGGTGGGTGCTTTGGTTTGGGAAATCACTGGGGATAGTGGGGACATAAGACAGTTTCAAACATCCTTTCCAGAAATGACCATGCTACTTTGATTGATTGAATAGGAAAAAATATTACGAAGACAAGAACAAGGGGGATGGCTCCTCTGCTTGCATGGTATCTGTGCAGGTCACGAGATTAGAAGAAGGCTTTCCAGAAAGCTGAGTGGACCCCATGAAGTGTATAGAGGAGGAAATTGACAGTTTGTGCATGTAGCTGTGACTCAATTAAAATAAATAATAATAATAAAATAATAAAAATAAAAGAAATAAAATTAAAATAGAAATATCAACTATATTTATGATGATTACTATTACTATTGTGATCATTGTTATATTCCAGTCACTGGGCATCCAGGTTCCCATCACGGCATTCCCTGAACCTTCTGTGCCCCCTCTGAGCTCAAACGTTTTTTTTTTTTTTGAGCAAAAGCAGGAAGGCAGGGCAATTGGGGTTAAGTGACTTGCCCAAGGTCACACGGCTAGTTTTGTGTTAAGTGTCTGAGGTCGGATTTGAACTCAGGTCCTCCTGTCTCCAGGGCCAGTGCTCTATTCACTGCGCCACCTAGCCCTGCCCCCCCCCCAAAAAACGGTTTTTCGAAAGCAATCCCAAAGGTAGCGGATAAATATTCCACAACCTGGCTCCCTAAAAAAAAAAAAAAAGTCTTCACACGTAATTTTAAGTTTAACCTGCATTATCAACATTTTCCCCATCAGTTTCTTAAGTCTAGACAATGAAACAATAAATCAAGTCCTGATTTGTAGCGATTGCTGATTTCCAAGGTTTAAATGCTCACATTGAAAACGTTAACAATCAGTACACTGGCAGCCTTTATCAGATTGCATGCCATCTTGGGGAGCGGGGCAGGGAGGGAGGAAGGAAAAACTTAAAACTCAAAATCTTAGAAAAGTGAAAGTTGAAAACTAATAATAAATAAATAGATCTTTAAAAAATGTAGCCATCAGCTCTCTCAATCTGGTTAGAGCGGCCTCTGGTGTGCCTTGCTCAATTGTCCTTGGGGTGACCTCTCTCTTTAATTCTTAGGACACTGTTGTGTTTCATGGTTCACAACAACCCTACCATCCCACTGAAAGAATATTGACATTAACAAGATGGTTCTTTGTTTCAGGTAAAGCAGGGGGTCATTAATTGCCCTGCACAATTTCCCAAAGTCAAGACAGTCTTCTCCGCCCCCCTGTTGGATTCTGCCCCAGATCTAAAATAAATATCCATATCATTAGACATTCTAAAGCCAAGGGCTTTTCACCTTCTTTTGTCCTGGGCCATTTTGGGAAATCTGGTTAAGCCTATGGACCCCTTCTTGGAATCATGATTTTAAATGCAAAAAAGACAAAGAATAAAAAAGAAACATTCCTTTTTTATTCTTTGTCTTTTTTGCATTATATATGTATGTGTACATATGTGTGTACACACATACACATATATACACACATACATACATATTGCAAATTTAACATTTTCCCAAGTTCATGGATCCCCTTGAAATCTATCCATAGACCTACAGGTTGAGAATCCTTGATCTAGACTATTGATTCAAAATGGTGCCGTTAAAAATGAGATGTCTAGTGGAATGCTAGAAAGAACAGTGAATTCAGAGTCAGAGTACCTGGAGTCATAACCTGACTCTACTGCTAACTACGAGGACAACTGTGGGCAAATCTTTTTGCTTCTCTTGACCTCCGTTTCCTTTTGTGTAAGCAATTTTTAGCAGTGTGTATATAAAATTATTTGTTATGACTAGGTTGTATTGCTGCCTCAAATACAAGGTTAAGGGTTAAGATATATCTCTTAGGTCTTTTGTAACTTCAAAGCTGGTATATGATGATGATGATGATGATGATGATGATGATGAATGACCCTTATATAGTGCATTAAAGTTTGGAAAGAATTGTACACACATTATTTCATCTGAATCCTACAACACCTTTGTGAGACAGATACCTATATCACCCATTTTGTGGATGAAGATTTAGAGGGGCTTAGCGACTTCTTTAAGGGTCGCAGAGTTAATTGGTGTCAGAGTTGGCATTTGTACTTCCAGTCTGCCTCTTAGAACACAGCACCATCTTATGAAAGGACAGGGAGGTAGGTGGTGGAGTAGATAGATAGTAAATAGAATACTAGAGTTGGAATTAGGAAGACCCAAGTTCAGATCTTCCCACAAGAACTTACTAGTTGTGTGATCATGGGTATGTCATATATCCTTTCCCAGCCTCAATTTCCCCCTCTGCAAAATTGGGATAATAATAGTAGCATCTACCTTACAGTATTGTTATGGGGATCAAATGAGATGATATGTAAAAAGTGCTTCATGGACCTTAAAATACTATATATATATTATTATTGATGTATCTTCCTTTCCCTATTTTGATAAATCCCCCATTCACAATTGCTTAGTATAACATGTATCACATACAGTCATAAAAATAATGATCCTCTGAATAGCTTGGTCTGATTAAACATGTTTTTAGATACAGTCTTAGAGAATCAATTTGCTACCTTAATGGGCAATAAATTGCACCAGGACCAGTGGAATTCTGCAATTAATTGTCTTCCTCACATTGCTTGGGTATTCCTTCCATTTAATTGGTTATCTAATAATCTGGCGTCCTATTTGATTTATCTGCTTACACACAAGTCTCTAATGTATGTGGCTGTCTAGGATTTTATCTTTAATGTGTAAGCGGTATATTTCATGGCTGTCTCCACTGACCTAAAGCTGGAAAATAAAGGAATCTCTCACGTAGATGGAAATAACTGAGGTACAAGGACCCACATGTGGGGTGTGATCTGCTTGGCATTGAAATAGCTCAGCAAAAGGGAGCCAGTGAAGGGAATAACATACACACTAAATAGAGTATCTTACCCTACAGGAAAGTAGGAGGGAAGGGGATAAGAGATGGGATGTTAGAAGGGAGGGTGGATTGGGGGGAGGGTAGTTAGAAGCACACACTTTTGAAAAGGGACAGGGTCAAAGTAGAAAATAGAACAAATGGGGGTCAGGACGGGATGGAGGGAAATATAGTCAGTCTTTCACTATATATCTACTATGAAAATGAAATGTTTTGGGTAGCTACATGTGTACAACCTATATTGAATTGCTTACCTTCCCAGTAAGGGTGGGTGATGAGGGAAGAAGGGAAAGAATCTGGAGTTCAAAGTTTTAAAATCAAATGTTAAAAGAAATTACTATTATTATTTTACATGCAACTGGGAAATAAGATACACAGGCACTGGGGTATGGAGATCCATCTTGCCCTACTGGTAAGTCGGAGGGGGAATGGGGGAGGATATAGGAGAGAGCAGATTAGGAGAGGGGGTATTCAGTGGGATCGCTGTTTTGGGGTGGTGGTAGGGGAAAGATGGGGAGAAAATTTGTAACTCAAAATCTCATAGAAATGAATGTTGTAAACTAAAAATAAACATAAAATTAAAAAAGGGAGCCAGTCTTGGGAGCAACACTCACACATCTTAGCCTAGTTATTAACAGAGTTCCCTCTTGTAGCAACGGACAAGTTCTTTTAAAAATAATTATAGTTAGAATGTATGTAGTGCTTTATGATTTATGAAATACTGTTACAAATATTGTCTGTTCTATCATTACACTAACCCTGGGAGGTAGGTGGTATTATTATACAGACAAGAAATGGACTTACCCAGAATCATACAACTAGTAAATGTCTGAGTGGAAATTTGAACTCAGGCCTTACTAACTCTGGGTATAGAGCTGTATCTATGATACTATCTAAAATAGTTAATAATAATAAAAGCTAACATTTATGTAGTACTTACTATGTACTAGGCATGATGCTAAGCACTTTAAAATGATCATTTCATCAGATCTTCATAATAGGGACGTAGGTGCTATTATTTTCTCCATTTTTAGATGAGGAAACTGAAGCAAACAAAAGTTAAGTGACTTGGACAGGGTCATGCAGCTAGTAAGTGTCTGAACATACATTTGAACTCAAGTCTTTCTGATTTCAGTCCAGTGTTCTATCTATTGTGCCACCTCAGCTGCCCCCTCAACAAAGTGGAATGACCAGGTACTTAATAATAATAACTGGCACTTTTAGAAAAGTTTCCTCTGAGACAGGTTTTACAAGTAGCATTTATTATAGCACTGTTATCCTTATTTTACAGATTAGGTAGTCATTAGGTTGGGTCCAACTCTTCATGACCCCGTTTGGAGTTTTCTCTCATTTTACAGATAAGGAAACTGAGGCAAACAGGGTGAAGTGTCTAGGGTCACACAGCTAGTAAGTGTCTGAGGTCGGATTTGAACTTAATATGAATCTTCCTGACTTCAGGCTTAGCTCTCTATGCACCATGGCGCCACCTAGTGGTCGAATAGATTAGGTAACTGAGGTTTTATTCATGTGGCTCATTGGTTTTTCATCTGAACAGACTTCCATAGCACATAAACAATGGCTAGGCTAGGTAGTACCTGAGAAAACATTTGTATGTGCCCAAGAAAACAGATGTGAAAGAGCCTCATAATGGAATGAACTGTTGAGATAGAAGGCTTTCCTGTGACAAATTCTCTTTCTCTTTTGCTAGTAAATAATATCTCAATCCAGTGAGCCCTTATTAATAAACTGTGACCATACAATGAGCATGTGTCTAAGGAGGGATTCAAACTTGGGGCTTCCAAGACTAATGAACTGAATTCCATCTGCTTCCCATTCTCTCTCTTAATAAGTTGTGTAAATGTACAAAACAAGGGCCAAAATCTCACCCTAATTTCCTAGTCTTTAACCGGGAAGAACAAAAATAACTAACAAATGGAAAACAAGCAAATAAGTTCAGATGAAAGTACTTCCTGCCTTCTTTCCTTTCTCCTCCTACCTCCCTCCCTCCTTTCCTTCCTTCCTTCCTTCCTTCCTTCCTTCCTTCCTTCCTTCCTTCCTGTCTTATCCCTGCCTCATTTTCATGTTTTTATTTGCTTAGTTTTCTCCTTCCTCTTCCTCTTCTTCTTCTTCACATGGAGTTGTAATCGTGGTTAGACTTTGGCTCCACAGAAGCTCCATGGGATGACATGGACCATGGTTGCCTCGTTGGCTGGGTTGTGATCCATGACACCAGAGGGAGCACCAAAAATCAATGAAATCACAGATCCACAGAAGTATTGAATGATTTAAGTTTCCAAATTTTGGAGCGATGGCCCGTGTATACCGAGTTCTAATGATCTCCCATAGCATCACCTCACATAGACTTCTTCTAGATTTCTTGGGATGTTTCATCATTAACATTTTTATAGTACCATAATAATCCATCATATAATTATACTATAATTTATTTAGACATTCATCAATTGTTAGAGATAGAAGCTGTTCCATTGGCTCTGAGGTCTTTGGATTTCACCAAGGTTATCTGTAAAGACTCATCAGATGCTTCAGAAGCTCCATAAAACCTATATTTACCTCTATCACCCACTAGAGAGAAACCTTTTAAAGCAATAGCTCCCAACCTCCTTAAGCATGAGGACCTTCTTTTAACCTCAAAAAAGAATGTGAACTCCCTTTGTGGTAATAGTTATACCATCAGGGTCCAGTGATGGGGCAATGCACTGAAACAAAAAGCTGGTTTCAATTCAGTCACGCTTTTCAATGAATTTGCATTTTATTCATTGCAGCAACACCTACATACATTCAAAACATATTATTAAGAGGCATATTATTTATTCAGTCTATAAAAAGTATGCTGGCTTATTTAATGAGGTGGCTGGTATGCATGTGAATTCATGGACCCCATACAAATAGCAACATGACCCACAGATTGAAAACATCAAATTGATTTGTTCCCCTCATCTGAGCCTCAGTTTCCTCCTTCATAAAGTGAGGGATTAGGTACAGATAAACTTGGATGTCATTTATAGGTCACATTTTTAAAGGATCTGCTTGTTAGTGGTTATTTAAATGCTCCCAAGTCTCCCCCAATTCAGGGCATCCAGCCCTACCACCCTCTCAAACTATTCTCCTATGTCTAACCTCCATTTTTCAGCCAAATTCCTGGAAAAACCTGTCAACATTCACTGGCTCCATTTCCTTTCTTCTCACTCTTTGCTCAACCCTTTGGACTCTAATCTCTGACCCCGTTAATTTGCTGAAATTGCTCTCTCCCAAGTTACTAATGATCCCTTAAATTCAAAATCAGATGGTTGCTGAGTTCTCAGTCCTCATCCTTACCCTCTTATCTTCTGTGTAAGACTGACCACTTTTGACCTGTGCCTGGGTTCCATGCCTGGAATGCTCTCCATCCTAACTTCTGCCTCACAGAATGCCCCTCTTTCTCCAAGACACGCTAAGAAGCACCACCTTTTACATGAAGACTTTTCTGATCTCTTCAACTGCTAGTGCCCTGAACAACTCTGCATTTATTTTATACTATATATGTATATGTGTATATATACATATACACATGTGCATAAACATCTATATACATCTATAGATACATATATCTATATTTTCTGTATGTATACATGCATGCTTTTTTCCTTCTTTGTATATAAGCTCCTTGAGAATAGACACTGTTTTCGTTCTTTATATTTGTATCCTTACTGCCAAATATAGTCCAATCAGTCAGACAGTAAATAAGCATTTAAGTATCTACTATGTTCCAGGCACTGTGCTAAGCCCTGGGGATAGAAAAAGAGGCAAAGGAAAGCTCCTGATGGTTAATCATATTCTCTTCTCCATAGCCTCCTAACCAACACCGACCCTATGGCCGAACTTGCTCTGAAGCATCTTCCACGCTGAGGCCCTCCTTCTCCTGGTTTGTGGCTTCCTCTCTGGGCACATTATTTCAGGAAATCCCCAAGTACTCTTGACTCCCTCCTCTTCAGGCATCTCCACCATATTATCTACCTGGACACTATTCCTTTCCATCTATCTACCTGTGGAAACTTGAACCAAAACTTAAATTGAACAAAGTCCTTCCCGCATGTAAGGAAAGTGTTGACTTGCATTAGCAGGGTTTTCCTCATCAAGGGAGTTCCCTATTGCATACAATACCAGTCCCAGTAAGCTGGTGGCAGAGTAGACATAGTAAAGGACCAGGAGTCAGGAAGACCTGAGTTCAAAGCCAGCCACCGACCCGTACTGGCGGTATCGCCTTTAGCAAGTCACTTATCCTGCTTGCCTCAGTTTCCTTAACTATAAAATGGGGAAAATAGTAGCACCTTCCTCCCAAGGTCATTGTGAGGCTTAAATGAGATGATAATCGTAAAACAGTTAGCACAAGACATGGCACATGTAATAATGCTTGTCTCATTCCTTAGAATCCCTGTTCCCCCACCATGTACCAATCATTACTGGGAACACAAATACAAAAGTAAATCGGTCCCTGCCCTCCAGAGGTTTATATTCTAGTCAGGGGAGATAACACATAAAAACAAACTGTGGCATTTTACCACTGATCATAATTCCCAGAGCAAGAGGCTGGGTAGGATGAGTCAGGCAGGGAAGGAGGCAGGGTAGCTAGAAAGAAGATGTTTAGGGCAGGGTGGCTAGGTGGCACAGTGAGTAAAGTGCCGGCCCCAGATTCAGGAGGACCTGAGTTCAAATTTGACCTCAGACACTTGACACAATTACTAGCCATGTGACGTTGGGCAAGTCACTTAACCCCTATTGTCTTGCCTTCCCCCCTCAAAAAAAAGATGTTCAGTCTGATTAGCTCTCATCTTAGTATTCTGTTCTCCATTCAAAGAATGACCACCCTTGGTAAAAGCCTTTTTCCTTTTTTCTTTGACTACTGCAATAACCGCCTAAGTACCCCTCCCCCACTTCTACTCTCTTCTTTCTGTAATCATCCTCGCCAATGTGTCAAAATGATCACTCAAGGATACAAGTCTTACTACATCGGCTCATGCCGCCCCCTCCCCCCTCCCCGCCTCAAAATGGCAGCAGCAGCAGCAACTTTTGAGTGGTTCTCCATTGCCAGGAAGATAAAATGCAAAGTCCTTACCCAAGCATTGAAAACCTTCTATAAACTGATTCCAATGGACATTTCTAGTCTTATTTCATATAACTCGGTTTTACAAACTCTATGCAACAGGCAAACTGGACTAATGGGGATTCCCTGAATTCAGCATTTCCTCTCTTAACCCTTTGCCTTGAGGTATGAAAGTCGTCTCCTTTGCTTGGAATGATTTTCCTCTTAAACTTTGCCTGCCAAAATTCTTGGTTTCCTTCAGGTGCCACTTCTTACTTGAACCTCTGGGTTTGACAGGGTTGTCTCATTCTTCAAATTGTCTTGCATTTATCTGTGTACATGCTGAATCCTTCCAGTGGATTGTAAGCTTCTTGAAGGCAGGAATTGCTTTATTTTTGTCTTTGTTTTCCAAAAAACCTATATCATAGTAGCATCTGGCACATAGTAGGTGCTAGTACATACATACATATATATATATGTATATAGTTAAATTTAATGTAAGCTCCTTCTGTGAACTGGTCCAAGCATTATGGATAGGTTTGGATTTATGCTAAGAAAGTCACTGAAATGTTAATGAACTTTAACTCAGAGATCTCACTGTTTGACATATACAACATGGAGGTTAATCACAAAAAGAAAGGCTTCATACACACATCAAAGTATCTATAGTAGTACTTTCTGTAAAAGCAAGAAACTAGATGGGAGGGGAGAAGTAGAGATTCTTCAACTGGTGAATGGCTAAAAGATGATGGAACTTGGACATGATGGAATACTACTGCTACTCTATTATGAAGCAGTGCATGTTATGAATACAGAAAAATATAGGAAGATTTATATGAACTGATGCAAAATGAAGCAAATGGACCCAGGAAAACGGTATATACAATACAAGGGAAAATACAAGCATAAGAACAAGAGAAACATTAACAATAAAATGAATGTTGTGTAATCTCAATGAGCAAGTCCGGTCCTGAAAGAGACCGAGGAGTATAAGGGTTGGAGTTTCCACCTCACATCAATCAATGTAAGCTTCTCAAATGAATTAGTCAATCAAAGCTATAACTAGGTGAGAGCTGGTAAATAGCTGTGGCTCATGACGACATCTTCACTGGCTACTGAAACACTCTCCTAGGACAAACTAGATAGACTAAGTAAAAGCAGCTTCAGGACTTTAACCCTTGGAGCCCAATGGAGAATCATACCTAACGGGAGCTTAATGAAGTCCCCAAAAGGAAAGAAAAGGACTTCCAGTAACCAGGAGAAATGAATTTGCCTTTTGGCTACATGTACTTTCCACGATGAAGTCCATTTTCCCAAAGATTTTGGATGTACAGATGGATAGCATGTCCCAAGTGTGAAGGGCTATTTCCATAGCAATCGCCCTTGCTATCCCTGTGTAGTAAATATCCTTTCACAAAGAAAATTAAGTCTGGCCGCTACTAAATATAAAGTACATTGGATGGGGCCTCATGAGCAGTAGTAAAAAAAAACCCCAGCCCCCAGGGTTACCTCTAGAACCCTAGAATCTAGAACCTAGAACTCCTAGAACTGCTCTCTGGGAACCTGACCCAGCACTGTCCATGTGATTACAAGCTGGGGGAATTAGCCCAGAAAGGGTGCTGCATGAGAATATACCTTCCTTCCTTCTTTGAACAGCTAGGGGGGATTTTGAGTGTATACATTGTAATATATATTGTAATACTGTATATATTGTATTTGTAGTGTAATATATATTATACTGTATATATTGTTAGATTTAGTTGAGTTAGTTTTGATGAACTTTTTCTTTATTTTTTATTCTTTTATTATAAAGGATGGCTATCTGGGAGAGGGATATAAAAAGAAATGAAAGTTATGTAAAAATAAAAGGTACTGTAACAAAGGGACTGGTCAATAATCCCTGTCCTTATGAACATATGTTGGATGCCCCATTGATGCAATCCCCACAGGAACTTGTTTCTAGGCTGCTTACCACCCATATGAATGAGAGGGACCCTTTGTTAGGCTTTTGGACCCACGTTAGAACTGAGAACACATTCAGGAGGCACTAACAGGCCAAGATGTTTTCTTTTTCCTACCTGGATGTGTTTGAGTGAGGAATCTAAATTGTTGTAAGCCTTCTGGTGGGGAGAGATGCCTTGGGCTTTCATCTCCCCAGTGTGGCTTGTGAGTACATAGCCCTGCTGCTGTTTAGGTCTTTGCTGTGGTTTCTGTTTCTTGCCTAGGTGAAGGAGTATCACAGAATGAATTTACTAGGCTGCAACCTAATGAGCTTAATGAAAGGTTCCTTGAAAGAGATCCAAGAACCTGAATCTAGGTTAGACTTTGCAATCTGTCAGCTGATCTCCAGTGAGTGATCCAAGGCCCAACCCATGGGTGGATTGAGTCCACAGTGAAAACTCCAGGTTTTACACGAGGGAGGGAATCTTCCATTATGTTGTACTTGTAGGTAAAGTTGGTAGGGGATTTAGTATGAGCACACTCTTCCCAGGGACAAAGATGGAATGGGGGAAATACACCCCAGGTATTGGGAAGAAATGCTTATACTTCCATCCTTACTATCTCCTCTCAGTAAATATCCTTTTACAAAAACTAATTGATTTTAATCAATTAAATTATTCTGGGGGCACATCACTAGAAGCTAACCTTGGGGAGATCAAACTAGAATGAGAGTCTGAGCCAATTATATTAGAGAAACACACCCCCAACTTCTCAGGGTTGAATTCTTAGAAACCTGTGAAGATGTGTTTTTGCTTAGAACCAAAACATCATTGAGAGTGGGAATTGGGATAAGGATCCTCAGAGCTTTATAAGGGGGGAAAATATAAATAAAATTAAAAAAAATAATTGGAAATATGCTCCTTAAGGGAAGAGGTTATTTCTTTTGCTTTAGCATAGTGTCTTATTCATTGATTATATTTGCTGAAAGAATTTTGAAAGAAAATGTTTTTCTGCATTTGTGTCTCATTCAGGACTGTATGAAAGCAATGGGAACCATCAAATCCAAAAGTCGTTGAACAGATCAGAAGCTACTTCTTTTAGGAAGGAGAGTGGAGGTGTCTCCTTGGTTCATCAATTCCTGAAGCAGCTCTCTGATAAATCTGTGTTGGGATTTGCCACTACAGGCATGCCCCAGACTTCAAGTTTGATTCTCTGCCTGCCAAGACAAATAATCTGATGCTACTGGTCACCACCTGAAACATCTCAATGGGACAGAGATAGCTACTTTTCAAAATGAGGTTGAGCAGTCACTTAACCTTCCTGCCTTGGCAAAAGGAAATCTGTTCTTTGTTGTTTCCTAGCAAAGCTAGAATTTGAGAATTAAGGGAGATTAGAATTCCTGACTCAGGGTTTGGAAATAGACAGAGGCATATGTAATAGTCACTAGACTTTACTTTTCAAAAGGGTTCCACTTCCATGCCTTCTATTTATATCACATCTTTGTATATTTTATTTTTAACTTAAATGACTTGGTATTTATTTATTTCTATTATGTGTAAACCTATTTGTGTATAAGAAGATTTCCCTCGATAGAATGTAAACTCCTTGAGAGCAGGGTCTGTTCTTTTTTTTTTTTGATGGGCAGGGACTATTCTGTTTTGATTTTATATCTTCAGTACCTCACACATAGTAATAGGTCCTTGATAAATATTGATTGAATGAATTAGTTATTGATTGATTTTATACAATTTAATTGGTATCTTTTTTCTCTATATTATTTGCACTTCTCAACATATTCTTACCCCTTCCCAGAAAACCATTCTGTACAACAAAAAATTTAAGAGAGAAAGGGAAAAATATGAGTAAAAACTAACCAGGATATCACCCAAGTCCAGTACTATATTATGTATTTACTTTTTAAAATAAATATTTTGTTGACATGCTTCTAAAAATTCCACTGCTTCTTCTCAATGATTTCTACCCCAACTTATTCCTACTAATACCTTCCATGACCAAAAAAGTTAGTATTTTTAGCAAAATAAATGAACACATTGACAAGACCAGAAGATGTTTGCCACATTCCACATCCATAGCCCACCACCTTTCTACTGAGAGGTGGGAGGCATGCATCACCATCAGTCCTTTGAAACTGTGATTAGTCACTGCATCTGAGTAATTATGTCCATCAATATTGTTTTCCTCCACATTATTACAGTCATCAAATAAATTGGTTTCCTGTTTGCTCTGGATCCATCCATTCCCAAGTTTATCTGAATTCTTCAGCTTTTAATTTGTTATGGTTCAATGAATTTCCATTCCAAGCATATATACCACAATTTCTTCAGTCATTCCCCAATGAATAGATATAGTCCACATCTTTAAAAGGACTTCAGATGCATTTAGTATATTCAATGTCATTATCAGGACCCCTGACAGTAGATGCTGATAGGAGTCACAGAAAGTCTGTCTATGATCATGTGGCTAATTGAGAAATTCAGAGATTTAAAATACCTGGTGTCAGTTTGTGATAGACTCCTCTATTGAAGGGACAGAGAACTCTGAACTCACATAGATATTTTATGCCTATTCTTTGCTTGAATTAAATTCTTGAGTTCAAATCCAGCTTCAGACACTAATGAGCTGTGTGACCTTGGGTAAATCACTTAATCCTGTTTGCCTCAGTTTCCTCATTTGTAAAATGGGGATGATAATAGACAGCATCTTCTTCCTAGGGTTGCTGTAAAGATCAAATGAGATGAATGTAAAGTGATTTGCTAACCTTAAATTGCTATTCCAATTGGAGTGTTGTTATTATTGTTATTAATAGACGCATGAGTACTGTAGAAGAGGGAGTTTATTGTAAAGAGTCTCATTTTGTATTTATATTTTTTTTTATTTTATAATTTTTAGGTGAAGTATGAAGAGAGACCCTCAGCTAAGAGGTTATGGAGAAGAGTGGCATAGGAACCTTGGGGGGTGAAGCTGACTCTGAGTGAGATGAAGAAGCAGTTATGGAGGAATGGAAAGATTATTGGGCTGAAATGAAGGGCCATTTAATTTAGAGGCTGTACATTTCCAGGAGACTTAATCTGCACAGTTTAGAGATTTCCTCTGACTCTATTCAAAAGTATGCAGACAGAAGCAAAGAAAGCAGATGGTGGGAGAAATCCAGGGTTGCAGTGTGGTAAGGCATGAGCAGCCATAAGACAAGGGGGAAAAGGTTTCAAGTCAGCAGATAAGATACAGAGCATCTATCACCCTCTCTCTCTGTCTCTCTCACTGTGTCCATCTCTCTCTCTCTCTCTCTCTCTCTCTCTCTCTCTCTCTCTCTCTCTGTCATCTATCTGTCTGTCTTGTCTGTCTGCCTGCCTGCCTGTCTATCTATCTACTTATCTATCTACCCATTTATCTGTCTCTCTATATAATATTAAATGTGTATATATAACATGGATAGATATTGAGTTTATATAGAGTATCTCTCGTATAGGGTCTATATCTAAGGGATGGAAATAATAATGATTATCACTACCATTTATGTAATGCTTTATGGTTTGCACAATGTATTCTAAGAGTGATTTTATTTGTTTATCACCAGGGCCTTGGGAGGTAGGTGCTATTCTTATCCTTCTTTTATAGGTGAGTGACCTGCTCTCCACCCCCCCCCCCAGAGTCATAGAGCTAGCAAGTGTCTGAGTCAGGATTCAGTCTCAGTTTCTTGACTCCAAGTCCAATGTAACAGCTAGACCTGGACTTGTGACTTCACTGATCTGCAGGGGTGAGGAACCTGCAACCTTGGGGCCACATGTGGCCCTCTAGGTCCTCAAGCTTGGCCCTTTGACTGAATCCAAACTTAACAGAACAAATTCCCTTCATAAAAGGATTTGTTCTATGAAACCTGGACTCTGTCAAAAGGTTGCACCTGAGGACCTAGAAGGCCACATGTAGCCTTGAGGCTGCAGGTTCCCTAGCCCTGGTCCAGGGCATGCCTGGATCAGCGTTACTGTCTACTATCATCAATTGAGGCTTCAGTTTGTCGTTTTAGGGAGCTCTCTCAGGCATAGAGAGGCCAGCCAATCACACAGCCGACATATGGCCAAAGAGGGATTTGAAAGTCGGGTCCTTTGAGCCCAGAATTTGCCCACTCTACCACCCAGCTTCTCTCTAGCATGCATTGACCTTGGAAGATTTAATGTAAGATTCCTTGGGTGGAATCTTGGCGAATGGCTTGGATTTGGAAAGGGACTGACAGGAGGGCCCATGTGACTGACTCCTGTTAATTTAAAACCTCACCATGGAGCCAGAGGATTTTCCCCCTTATGGTTATAAATAGACTCTTAAGCTTCCCTGTGGAAGAGAAGCCACTCCACCTCCGACAGAATCATAAATACCACAGACCTTGGGGCAGAGCAGGAGGTATGAATGTGGAAAGATTGCTGTTGGCCATGGGACTCTGAGCTGCTGAGGCCTGAAAACTTGACCAATATCCAATATACCAAGTTGACTGGCTGGCAGAGGGGCCGTTGCAACACCCAGAGACCCACTCTGGGCTGCCTTTAACTGGGCCTGGGTTGTCTCTTCCTCCCAACTGGCTTCTCTAGGTGCGTCTGGTTCAGGGTATCTAATTCCTCTATTTCTTTTAGACCAAGGGATCAGACCAGGGGCATTATGTTTGTCTCCGAAATGTTAATTTCAAAACTCAGTGCACAGTACTTTGGGTTATCTGGGTATTATGAAGATTTCTATGAAGCATAAAAATGCACAGCCTCTCAAGGTGCCAGACCACAATTATAACTTGGTTTTCACCTGAGGAAAGGGAAGGAATTTTGTTTTTAAAACCAATAAGCTTTTGACTAGGGAGCCAGCTCATTTAAGAATGTCAGTGAATATATATATATATATATATAAAGAATGTTAAAAATGTCTTTACATATAATTGGAAAAAATAAAATACTATTTAAAAAAGTATATTAGTGAACCGAATGCCCCAGGTTTTTAGCTCTTTCAGATACGAATTTTAACCTTTGTCTCTGACATCTCTCCTAAGCTTCTACTAAGCAGAATGTACTGGTTCAGGGGGTAAGGTATCAGAGGATTTGGGTTCAAATCCTGAGTTTGTTAATTGTGTAACTACCAGTGATGTTATTAACTCTATTTTATAAACCTTTCTTTTTGCTTTTTTTGGAGGGGCAACTGGGGTTAAGTGACTTGCCCAAGGTCACATGGCTAGTAAGTGTTTGAATCCGGATTTGAACTCAGGATCTCCTGACTCCAGAGCCAGTGCTCTATTCACTGTGTCACCTAGCCGCCCCTATTAACCCTATCTTACAAGTGAGAAAAGGAAGGTCAGTGATCTGATTTATTGTTTTGCTGTATTGTTTTGTTGATTGTCTAGAATTAAGAAAGTGATGGGGAAAATATTAATAACTCAGATTAATCTTAGATGTGTGTCCTACATATATATGTGTGTATAAACACACACTTATATTTCAGAGTCAGTTGTTAAACATTTCCTATGATAACCTTTTTTTTTCCCTTTCAGAACTATCCTGGACACTTATTGTCTCTTGATCTCCACCATGTAAAGTGGAGTGTTAGAGAGAGAGTAGGCCCGGGGGCCAGTAAGAACCGGGTTTGAATTCTGTCTGACACCTGCTGGCTGCGTGACCCTGTGTATTTTACCTTGCGGTGTTCTGGGCAACTTCCTAAGATTATCAGTGGCCGAACTGTAGTAGAGGGACTTTCCTCACTGGATTCCCTCCCCCAGAGTCTGGTCCAAAACAAAACAAAAGTTCCAACTGGTTTGATCTAGCTTTGCTTCTTGCTGTGTGCAAGATTTTAATGGATCCCTTCTCCTCTCTGGTCCTTAGTTTCCCTATTTTTAAAATGAAAGAATTAGACTAGGAGATCTCTAAGTCCTCTGTGGCATTCCTACTTTAGTTCTAACCTAAGTTTGGATCCTGCCTCTGACACTTAATAGCGATGATACCCTGGGTAAGTCATTTAATCTTGTTGTTGTTACTGTTACGACCACCACCACTACTACCACTACCACTACTACTGCCACTATCATTGCCATGGCTACCACTACCACCATTCCTCCTCCTCCTCCTCCTCCTCCTCCTCCTCCTCCTACTACTACTACTACTACTACTACTACTTGGGCAGTTAGGTGGCATAGTGGATAGAGTGCTAGGCCTGGAGTCAGGAAGACTCCTCTCCCTGAGTTCAAATCCAGCCCCAGATACTTACTAGCTGCATGACCCTAGGCAAGTCCCTTTACCCTGTTTGCCTCAGTTTCCTCATCTGTAAAATGAGCTGGAGAAGGAAATGACAAACCATTCCAGTATCTTTGCCAAGAAAAACCCAAATGGGGTCATGAAGAGTCGGCCACAACTGAGATGACTGTAACAACTGTTGTTCCCTGGCTCTGGTATAGGAAGCAGGTCTTTTGGAAGACGATGAATCTAGTCATGTTGGGAGTGTCTGGCCCTCTGCTCACACTGTGTCTCCCCAAGGAGTACAGGAATCCCAGGTAGGTTTCCGGGTGTCTTTTTCCATGTTTCCATCTCCTTCACTGGTTTTTAGAGCCTGTGATTATCATAGATATGGGCACAGGACATTTATCTTCAATATGAACACGGAGTTGTGAGTTTCCAGTTATTCCTAGCCCCTGTTCCCATTTCTACCACTCCCTCACCCACAGTCTATCATTAATCCACAGAAAGTTTGCTGACTTTTACAGAGTACAACAGTGAAAACAGGCTCAGGGCCACCCAAAGTGCTTGAAGGTTACCAGTGGGACTGCCCTGCTCTTAAATAATCTGGAGTGACTTTAATCTCTATACAATTGTATTTTATAATAGCAGACAGTTTGGGGGAAAGACACATGAAAGGCATCACGGTTCTGTATTTGGTGAGACCCCTTGGCCTGTCTAGGAAAATGCTTTTTTTTTTTTTTTGACAAAAAGTGGGGCTGTTCATGAGCTATGGAATGAATTTAACCTGAGTGGCATTTTTAACCAGCTTACCAGGCCAGGCTAGCTACTGGGGCCTGTGCCCTCGGGCTGCCTCTAAGCATCACTTCTTCACTTCCCAGACTCCTTGGTCCTTAGTGGAATTGGAACCTGAGATCAGAGACTTTAATTAGCATAGGGCAAAAAGAGTTATTGCCCCAGAGGATTGACTTGGAGGGGGCACCTCCTGTTGAGGCTCTCCCATGCCTCCCCTACTGACAATCACCCTGGGTGGGCTTCAATAGAAAGAGGGATTGATTCGGAGTCAGAGAGTCTGACTTAATCCCAAGTCTACCACTTTAGCGTCTGGGTGACCTTGGGCAAATTGCTTAACCTCTCTCGGCTTAGGCTTCCTCAGCTGCAATGTGATGAGGTTGGATTCTAAGGGTTCTCCAAGCTCTCCATCACAATGCCTTTTCTCCACCCAAGGTATGGCTGCCTTCATGGAAGGGCCACCTTCCTCCACACCCCTAGCCTGATCGCGACCATCTCCTGCTGTGACAAAAACCATGATGGGGCTTTCCTCCATACACTCCCCCTGCCACTCTCACCTACTTCCCTCAAAATGCTTTTGGCTCAAGTGAAAATATTATGAGCCATTCTTCTACCGGAACCATGCCTATAACTGATATCACTTTTTTCCCTGGTCTCAGACTTTATATCCTGGTCATACTAAGCATCCTTCTTCATCACTGTCAAGTCCTACCTGATGTGGTTACTCTTCATGTCTGAGGATTTCAGAGGGAGTGAGAGGAGAGAAACAAGAAGAAACTGTGATAAAGGAGAAGCAGCTAAGAAAAAAGATTTACATTTTGTAGGATCATGGGATGAATTCCTTCCTCTCCCCCCTTCTCTTTTCCTTCCTTTTTTTCCTTCCTTCCTTCCTTCCTTCCTTCCTTCCTTACTTCCTTCCTTCCTTCATACCTTCCTTCCTTCCTTCCTTCCATCCTTCCTTCCTTCCTTCCTTCCCTCCTTCCTTCCTTCCTTCCTTCCTTCCTTCCTTCCTTCCTTCCTTCCTTCCTTCCTTCCTTCCTTCCTTCCTTCTTTCCTTCCTTCCTTCTTCCTCCTCCTCCTTCTTCTTCTTCTCCTCCTCCTTCTCCTCCTCCTCCTTCTTCTTCTCCTTCTCCTTCTCCTTCTCCTTCTCCTTCTCCTTCTCCTTCTCCTTCTTCTTCTTCTTCTTCTTCTTCTTCTTCTTCTTCTTCTTCTTCTGTCTCTCTCTCCTTTCTCTTTCTCTCCCCAATCAGCAAGCATTTATTAAGCCCCTATTATGCAACAGGCATTTTTCTAAGTGCTGAGGATGCAGATAGAAAAGCAAGATAGTTCCTACTTCAAGAAACTTACATTCTACCAGATAATAGAAAAAGATGGCATTAGGGGATTATCGATACATATTGAATTCTCAAGGAGGATGCAGCATATTGTGGTTAATGTATTAAAATCATGAACTATTACAACAGAAAAGGATCTCAAAAACCTTCTAGTATAATTCCCTCATTTCACCAAGGAAAAAACAAGTCCAGCAAGCTTAAGTGATTCACACATGGTCACATACTTAAGGAGGAAATATTAATTCCAATAACTATTGACATTCAAAATATAACTTTAATATGATGATTAAATAATACTCTACATAGATTATTTAATATGATTCTCACAGCCATCCTGTGAGGCAAGTAGTATGAATAAACTTGTCCCCATTTTGCAGATGAGAAAATTGAGGCTCACAGAGGGTCAGTCAGGGTCAGGTCTCATTGTGAATAAATGTCAGAGGTTGGATGGGCCATGGGGTTTAGAGCATCCAGTATAACATCCCTCATGTTTTTAGAGGAGGAAACTGGGACCCAGAGGAGGTTCAGTGACTTGCACAAGACCCCACAATGAGTAAAAGGCAGGGCCATACCCGCTGATTTCAAAGTCTCCTTTGCTACAACACACTGCTTCCTGAAGACTCTACATTCAGGTGACAGGCAGTCTTGTGGCTCTTATGTGCACAGAAGTCTATGAAAGGCAATAGTAAGCCAACTAGTCTCAGAAATCTCCTTCAGGGAGTCTTTAGATGCATGTGGTATAATGGAAAGTGGGCTGAATGTGAAGGTCAGCAGCAGGAGGTCAAAGCCGGGCTTTGGCACTACCTAGTGTTGATCTTGGCCAGGTGACATCATTGTGAGCTGAGCCTTATTGTGACCCAACTTGCCTGATTATTATCCATTGAAGATAATGAGCCCAGAACTGGGACATTGCTACACACACACACACACCTCATCCCCCAAGTGTCTTATTGTATTGCACAGTGAAATTTAAATTCTCTGCCACTGATTCCTCATTCCTGATTAGGCAATGTAGAAAACATTCATCCTGACCTGTGGTAGAGCCTTCTGAACTCACATTAGTCTGATCAGCCACAGTCAGACACATTGTACTTTGACCTCAACACAGTGATGTTATTCTGGTCCTCTTCCAGCACCAAGGACAACCACCACCACCTTCTTCTCCCATGAATGGCAGTTTCCTCCTGGTCCTATAACAGCTCTTTGTCTAAAAGTTTATGTAAATTTGAGCTAAGCAAGAAAGATTCTGTGTTTCACCAGTGTGGAAGCCATTACAGGGCTCCCCATTAGGAAGCCACTTCACTGGGTGCCATCTTTGGTCAGGACCAATGGCTGCCACTGCCATTGGTCCCTGTTGACATCTGTGCCCCTCCTCTCCTTGGGCCTAGCAATATTGCTTGCTTCACTGCCTTCCCTACGTGGCTTTGTTATTCTTCCTCTGGACTATAATGCTCTCCACTTAGTTTCTTCATCATTAAGACAGATTGAGGCAGATAAATCACTTATTAAGGGCAACTTGCTATGTCCCAGGCACTGTGCTAAGCAAGAGCGGATATAATATGGGGATACTCTACTACCCTGCTCATAAAATTTCTGGGAAAAAACATGGAAAGCATGCAAGCTTTGAAGTCTGAAGACCCAGATTCAAATGTTGATTCCACCACTTACTGCCTGTGTGAACTCAGGCTAGTTACATAACTTCTCTGGGCCTCAGTTTCTTCACCTGAAAAATTAGGGGGTTGGAGTGGGGAGCATCTAGATGGTGCAGTAGATAGAGCATTGGGCTTGGAATCATAAAGAGTCATTTACTGAGTTCAAATCTGGACAAGACTCTTAACCCTGTTTGCCCCAGTTTCCTCATTTATAAAATGAACTGGAAAAGGAAATAGCAAACCACTCCATTATGGGGTCACAGAGAGTTAAATAGGACTGAAATGACTAGACAACAACAACGGCTATAGGGAACCTTCTATCTTTAAATTTGTGCTTTTACAATCCTATTGAGGTCCAAGCACTTTAGATCTTGAAACAAAGCCTGAATCTAAACCCAGGTCCTTCTTGAGTACAGAGGAGAAATCTGTTAGGGAAAATCAAGACAGATCTTCCCTTTTGGATACAGGAGAGAAGGGAGAAAGGTGCACTCCATTCTTCCCCCTACAATGAAGTGCAACTTTGCCAACTAGGAACTGAGCCATATTTTCTCTGCGCCATATTAGATTGATATATAGTGTTTCAACATTTGATGTTCTTTGCAAAAAATTTCCCTGCATCATCATTTTCAGATTTTACTGTAGCACGGAATGAACTTAGAATCAGAAAATCTCAGTTTGGAAAAAAAAAATTTGAATGTTGTGTAATAACAACCAAATGACCAAATTTATCCTGACAAAAGAGATGAGAAAATGTACCTTCTTCCCAGTCACGGGGAACAATGGAGTTTGGACATTGATTACACTCTCAAACTTAATGGATTTGTTCATTAGTTTAGCTAAGCTGCCTTTAATTTAATTTATTTTTTTTCAGTTCAATTCAATTTTATTTTATCTTCAGTTCCAGACTAATCTGATTTTTAAAAAATATCTTTTCTTTTATTCTTTGCTACAACAGATGGCTCACTGATGGATAGGAATGATGGTGGGCGGGGATGTAGGTGACATAAAAACAAAAGGCATCAATAAAATTTTGAAAAGAAAATATTTGGGTACGAATCCTTCTTCTGTCATTGTGCAAAGTCATGGCACCTTCATGAGCTTCGGTTTTCTTATCTGTGAAATGGGAGCAATACTATTTTCATGACCTATCTAACAGGATGGCCATGAATGTATGATCAAAAATGCCTAAAATGTACTTTGGGGAGTGATATGGGCTTGGGGTATGGTCCTCATCATTAGGCATCTTTCCTTGACAGGCATTATTCACATAACTGCATCCATGGACTGGCATTTCTCCCTCTTTGCCATGTGCTTAGAGCCAGGCTTTAAAACAATCTGACCATTCAAAGACCACATGGTTAAGAGAGGTTTTGGTGGAAAGAGAAACTTCAGAAAAGGCTCCTTCTGGATCTCTTTAATCATGAAACATCATAGAAATGAAGGAGAGTGATGGAAGGTAAGTTCCTGCTCACTTCTCTAGTCTCCTGCCCAATGCTGCACAATGGGGGAAAGACCATTGGCTTGGAACCAAAGGATTTGTGTTCAAATTCTGCCTTCTAGGAGTGAAATTCCGGAGGTCATTTAATTTCCCCGACGTGTAGTTTTATCAGCTGTTGGACTAGATGGTTTCCTTCCAACCCTAGCACTCTAATTCAATAATTTTGTTGTTGTTCAGTCATATCCACCTCTTTGTGACCCGATTTGGGGTTTTCTTGGCAAAGATGGTTTGCCTTTTCCTTCTCCAGCTCATTTTACAGATGAGGAAATTGAGGCCGACAGGTTAAATGACTTGCCCCAATTCATCCAGCTAGGAAGTGCCTGAGGCTGGATTTGAACTCAGAAGGATGAGTCTTCCTGACTCTAGGCCTGGTGCTCTATCCACTTCATCACCTAGGTGTCCTGATTGATTAATTAGATGATTTCAGAAGGTACTTACAGCTCTTGAGATTCTCTCTTTCTATGACTGCATTAGATTGAAGCACCCTCCTTCCCCAGGCCTTAGTCTATGATCACATGATAGGTTAAACATCTCTCTGGGTAAGCCAGGACCACCAGAGAGATGGAATTTATGTACTTGCAATTTGCAAAGTCTGTCCTTACCATTATCTCATTTGGTCCTCAAAGTAGCCCAGTGCACAAGGCAACTCAGTTCTTCTTTCGACCTCCATGTTACAGAGAAGAAAGTCTTAGAAAGAAGAGATCTGCTCAAGCTTAAGGTGGCAAAGCTGGAATTTGAACTCAGGGCCACTGACTACAAAATAATTATCTTTCTACTACACCATAACTTGTCATCATCTATAGGCACTCATACTGAATGGAGAGAGAATAAATTGTACGATGTTTAATGAATCTGGGGTGGGAGAGGAAAGCCTTTTGGTGTTGATGTTGGGGATGGGGCTCCTATAATTAACTTTAGTTGAGAGAAGGTACTGTCAGATTTATTTATGAATTGATTCTGACAGGGGGAAAAGAGGAAGTGTTTTCAAACTAAGAATCTTTAATAAAAATTCTCAAGAAAAACTGACTGAGTAAAATGTTTAGGATCATGCAGCAGAATGCTTAGTTGGAAATGGGAATTTGCATCTGCATTGGAAACCACAAAAAATGTCCATTTTGTCCAACTGAGCTGCACCATTTGCTGAAATATGCTGATTCTTGCAAACAGGAATTTCTTTCTGCTCTGCAGTTTTGTCCTCTAAAAAAGATGCAGCTTTCAGTGCACATTTGCTAAAATTACATACATATATACATATATTCACACATATCATGCATATACATATAGAAACATAGCTAATTTTATATACATATATACACCTGTTATGTACAATATGTATTTGTCTATGTATATTTGTATCCATATATTTATAAACCATACATATAATTATCTGTATATATATATATATATATATATATATATATATATTACACAACATGTATATTTGTCTTTGTATATAGGAATTTGCCTCCACAAAACCCACTTAATTGCTCCAAACATAGTTGGTACTTAATAAATTTTTTCTGTTTGGGTTATCAGTCAATATATCTCTAACATTTCCATCTCCATCTCTCTGTATAAAATGCATTTAAAGATATATGGAAAGAGCAGTGGCTTTTGACTAAGAGTTTGCAAGTTTAAGTGTTGCCTCTGATGTTTAGCTGCCCATGATGAGTCACTCAGACTCCCTGGGTCTCAGTTTTCTTATCTCTAAAATGAGGCATTGGAAGAGGTTGATTCCTAGATCCCTGTCTTTTATGAGATCTGTGATACTATGTATAGAAGACATCATCTATGTTGTGTCTACCTATAGATACATAGTCTATATGTGATATATATTTTAATATGACTTGTGAATTTATTAGTTAGTAAGTTTTAGATGAGAAACTCCTACCAGTGCCCTAGGCACCTTCTCTATACCTTAGTGGCTTAGAAAGTTGCCTGGGGTATTGAGAGGTTAAGTAATTTGCCCAGAGTCACACAGCTAAGTACGTAAAAGAGTCAAGACTGAACCCAGCTCTTTCTGACTGTAAGACCAATTCTCTATGCACTATACTATACAGATATTCACATACTTATGTTTATTGAATGGAAATGAATTTTATTGAGTTATTTCACTCCTCTCTCTAGATTATACATATATACACATTCTTATATTTTATATACGCATATGCCTTTAACTGAATATGCAGATATAGAGCTAGATCAATGGACAGCTCAAAACAATAAATAATTATCAAACACCTAAATGTACAGGGCAATTTAGTAGATGTTAGGGATATAAAGTCAAAAGCCAAAGAAGCGGTTCCTGTCCTCAGTTCAATAAACCTTTTTTAAATATTTACTATATGCCAGGCACTATGCTAATCTCTGTGGATGTAAAGACAAAAAAAAAGGTAAAATGAAAAAAATCCTGTCCTCAAGGAGCTTACCTTCTCCTAAGGGAAAGGACATTACTTTTTGAACACAGATAAGTAAATACAAAGTATATATAATTCAATGTAAAGTGCTTTTAAGAAGGAGAGAATAGGGGCGGCTAGGTGGCACAGTGAGTAGAGCACCGACCCTGGAGTCAGGAGGACCTGAGTTCAAATCCGACCTCAGACACTTAACACAAAAACTAACCATGTGACCTTGGGCGTGTCACTTAAGCCCAACTGCCCTCCAAAAAGAAATAAAAGGAGAGAATTAGCATCTCCAGGTAACCATGAAAGGATGCCTATAGGGAGCTGGCATCTATTATTTTAAAGAAGGGGATTCTTAAAGATAGAGGTGAGGAAGGAGCATATATCACATATGAAGGCCAGCCCATGCCAAGACCCAGAAGATGGGGATGGAGTGCTCTCTGTCATTTCTAGAATAAAACATTCTAAAAGTTAAAAGCATTCAAATCTCTGTGAAATCTAACTCCCACTTAGCTCTGCAATGGTATTTCATATTACTCCCTGTTATTTCCTCACTATTCTGGTCAAACTCATCTCCTGAAGATTTCTAAGTAGTCTTGTAAGATGGTCATATTTTTGTTTTAGGAAAATCAATCTGTCAGCTGTAAAAATTTAACCTAGATCCAGTCCAATCCTAAAGAGTTGATCATCCATTCTCAGATTAGCTCTGCTTTCTTAGGAAAACTCTAAAAGTAACCAACAACTATAGCAACAACCAGCATCACTGCTCAAAAAAAGCATTTTTTCCTAGGCAATCAGGGGTTAAGTGACTTGCCCAGGGTCACACAGTTAATAATTATCAAGTATCTGAAGCTAGATTTGAACTCAAGACCTCCTGACTCCAGGACAGGTGCTCTATCGATTATACCACCTACCTGGTCCCCCGGTCCCCAAAGTATTATATCTTAAGCAGTCATGGGATATCAAGAACCCAAACTCAATGACAAACAGGGTAGTTCAATAGAAAATTGGCTGAACATGGAGTCAGAGGCCTAGGTTCAAATCCCAGCTCTTCTATTTACTACCTAAGTGACCTTGGGAAAGTCACTATTTCTGAGCCACCCACATCTATCAAGGGAGGAAGTTGGATAAGGTTTGAACTTTGAATTTAAAAAGTTATTTCAGAACCTGACAAATCAAACATAAAGATAAACAAGAAGGAAACAATGGGTCTGCAAGGAAAGCTGGAAGACTGCTTTGGGGATAAAAATGGTGATTAGTGAATGAGAAACAAAATTTTTCAGCATCACATCACACATTTCTAAAAACTTATTATCAGTGTAATGAGGCAGAAATATTACATACATCCTTTATAAGCTATAACACAATTAAAGTTGCAATGAATAAAGGAAATATGAACTAAATATTTAACCCCAAATGAAGACTAGTTTAGGATTGATATAAGCAGAGAAATACCAGTAATTTGCATCATTCCAAATTGAAATGAACTGCTTTGAGAAAGTAAGTTTCCATTCTCTGGAATCCTTCAGTGAATCAAAAAGCAGTTAGAAAATATCTATTATGTACTGAATTGCACTGCACACAAAGGGACATAAATACGAATGTGAAAGTCTCTGGTGTCAAGGATCTTACCTTCTTTTGAGGGGTCATGGCATATTTGAGTATAAGTCAATACAGGATATATTTTTAAAAATATGAAGTTATTGGGGGAGAGACTGACAAATGGAGGGATTTCAGAAAGGTTTCTTGATGGAGTTATCACTTGAACTGAACTTTGAAGGAAGCCATGATTCTCAAAAGGTAGAGATGAGGAAAGAGTATATTCCACATATTAGGGACAGATAATGGAATGGTGTGGAGGTAGCAGATGGAATGCCATGGGCACCAAGAACAGCAAATTGGCCACTGTTCAGAGCATCAAAATAGTAGAAGTCTTCAAGGATGAATGGCCAGTTTTTGGATATGTTTTTGAGGGGATCCCTTTTAAGGTGGGGGGGGCAGGGCAAGATTGGACAGGGTGGTCTCTTTCCAGCCCTGAGATTCTTGAAGTCTTTGTTCTTCCAGCTCTAAATCTGGGATCAAATGAAAATGGCACTCCACCCTGGCAAGCCAGACTTTGCTCCATCATTGGTAAAGTCAGGCTAATAATGCCTAATGATCTCATTTGTGAGGAGTAATTAAAGCCCTGCTAAGTGCTTTGAAAGAAGGAAGTGTTGACTAAACTCTAAGTATAGTAATCATCACATTTTGGGGAAAATGTTGACTTGTTTGGATACTGAGTTCAGAAAACCTTAATTTCCTTCCCCCTATTTTGGAGGTAGGTGCTGTCTTGGTTCCGGCCAACTAATTGCTCAGTAGTTCAGTTCCTTTAAAAAAAAGTTATTTTGTCAGCACCAGACAGCTGGATCATTCCAGGGCTTAGGTTTCCTTTAAAGAACATCTGATTCAAAACTGGTTGGATGAAGAAGGACCTTGGGGAGATGGCAAAAGACCCAGATGCAAGAGGAGCTTTTGGCATGAGTCCCCATATTCTGTCTCTCCTTCTCTCTCTCTCTCTCTCTCTCTCTCTCTCTCTCTCTCTCTCTCTCTCTCTCTCTCTCTCTCTCTCTCT
>NW_027187400.1:19946905-19992660 GCF_028583685.1 Petaurus breviceps papuanus
TCTCTCTCTCTCTCTCTCTCTCTCTCTCTCTCTCTCTCTCTCTCTCTATCTGTCTGTCTCTCTCTCTGTCTCTCTTTCTGTCTCTCCCTCTCTCACTCTTTCTCTCTCTCTCATGCACACATACACACATGTCTTTCCCCCCATTTTTCCCTTTCATCTACCCAAAGTAGGGTGAAATAAACACCCACTATTCTTCCTCCCTCCTCCAGTAGATTTCTGTGGCAACCTTGCTGACCCCTGGGAAGGAACATATCTTCTCCCATCTGTGCATTGGCCTACTTGACTGCAAAGTGTTAGTGTGAGTAGGAGGTGTGAAGGCAGTGTTTTTTTTTTAAAAACCCAACACCAACAAGCCCAGAGCATGGCACACCACGTGTTCCTCCTCTCCTGCCATTGCCCTGAGCCAGATGCTGCTTTCTGACAGAGAGCCCAGAAGGAGCTGATGCCTCTATTAAGAAAATAAAAGAGTGAAAAATGGGTTTCCAGAATATTGGGATGCTTGGACCTGGCTACATTTCAACATTCACTCAATAAGCACTTAGGAGTAGCTACTTTGTGTAAGAGTCCATGGAAGATGCAAATATCCCTGTCCTCAGATAGCTTGTGTTCTAGTTTGTAAAGAACATGTTTGATATTTCTGTCTCAGGTCACTAGGCATGGGATTTGCTTTAGGAAATATGCTGTGCGATGCTGAAAAATCAGTACACCCTTAGGGTTCTCAGTTAATAGTATATTAAGGAGATGGGGAAAGATACAATAAGAATAGGCATGGGTCTGATGCTGTCACTCCCCTGCTCAGGAAGCCCCCATGGCTCATTCTTCATAATGTGTTTGGCATTTAAAACCCTTCACAGTTGTGTGCTAACAGACATTTCTCAGGCTTATTTCACTTTGGGCAACTAGGTGGTTCCATAGTACATACAGCACTGCACCTGGAGTCAGAAGACTCATCTTCCTGAGTTCACATCTGGCCTCAGACAAGTCCTTACTGTGTGACCCTGGGTAAGTCACTTCGCCCTGTTTGCCTCAGTTTCCCCATCCATAAAATGAACTGGAGAAGGAAATGGCAAACTGCTCCAGTATCTTTGCACAGAAAATCCCAAATGGGGTCATGAAGAATCAGATATGACTGAATCACTTCATTTTATTTACTTTCATATGCTCTACTCTAGTCAAATTAGCCTGCTGGACCCTTAGACACCTCATTCTATCTCCTGTTTTCACATCTTTGCACAGTTTGGTCCTTGTGTCTGGAATACATCTCCTCCTCACCTCTGCCTCTAAGATTCCTCCTTTCCTTCAAAGCTCATTTCAAACATCACCTCCTATATGAAGACTTCTCTGCTTCCTCCAACTGCCAGAGACTTATATGTACCCCCTCATCCCCAATACAATGTAAGTCCTGAAGGTCAGAATCAGTTTTTCCTTTTGTCTTTATATCCCCAGCACCTGACACAGTTTCTGGCACATAGTAGGTCCTTAAGAAACATGTTGATTGATAGAATAGCAACTCACATTTATAAAATGTTTTAAGATTTGTAAGCGCTTTCCTTTTCCTTAAGGGGCAGTAGTAGCCCATATTTTTTATGGACTAATGCATAAAACCTTTTACCATTAGGCTCTAGTCTGCTTTTCCCCTTTATCTACTCTAAGTTCAGCCACACTAGCATTCAGCCACAACTTGTCATTCCCTGAACTTGGCATTCTAATATATCACAGTTATTTGCATTGGTGTCTTATTTTCCTGCTAGATTGTAAGCTTCCTGAAGGCAGGGACCTTGACTCAGTGTAATGCCTAATATTGTGCTCATTGCAAACAGTAGGCCTTTAACAATTTGTTATTGAATTCTTGCTAACAGGAAAGTCTATCTCCCGTCTCTTTGTGATTACAATGGCTGTTCCCTATGCCTGAAATACCTATTCTTCTCACATCCACCTTGAAGAGTCTTAGCTTCCTACAAAGCTGAGCTCAGTAGCTCAGACCTTTCCTGGTTTTTTCTTTCTCTTTTCTTCTTTATAGTCACTGGCCCTACCACAGTATCTAGTATACAGATGATGCTTAATAAATGGAAATTGAATTATGAGCTCTGGCTTACACTTAACCACACAGCTAGTAGGAAAGATGCAACTCCAGGTTCCTAATTTGAAGCCCTTTCCTCTCATACCAATTTAATAGCCATAACTTAATTACTCAAACAAGTATTTATTAAGCACCTACTAAATACCAGGCAAGGGGCTAAGTTAGTTGGGGATTCAAAGAAAGGCAAAAAATACCATCCCTATTCTCAAGGAGCTCATGGTGTACCTAATAGGAAAGACAACACTCAAACAATTACAGATGAACACAATATAGGTAGGATAAATCGGAACCAATCAGCAGAAGGAAAGCATTATCATTAAGGAGAATGGTTCAGTGGCAACGTAGAATATGATGAATGTAAGAGAGGTGCAAGGAAGGTGGGTCAGGAGTCCAGGGGAAGGAGGAGAGGTTGTTTCTGACTGGTGGAATCTGGTTCATTTGATATTTCTGAGGAGGGGAGATGTAAAGGGATGAAAAAGGAAGCTTTGCTCTGGTTTGTTGGTCTTACAAATGTTGGATTTGCTTTAGCGACCAGGGAACATCTGCTTGCCCTGCAAGTGTCCAACCTTCCTTCCCCCCACTTTGGTCCAAAATTGTGGTGCAGGGGGCTCTTGGCTGGAGACTTGCAGATGGGCGGCTTCTCTGTAATTTACAGAGAATTTCCCAGAGTATCGAAAGAATAAGCAATTTATTCAGGCTTACATAGCTAGTGAGTCCTGGGAGGTACTTGAACCAGGCCTTCCTTACTATGGGGTTAGCCTTCTATCCACTGTGCCAAACCCAAAGGAAATTCTAGTAGGTATCTGAATTCCAAAGTAAATTACAATGAAATCTTATACTTTCCTCACCCTCACCCCAATCACCTCTATCACCATTCTCAGCTGAAAGTGATCTAACCCCCCTACTCTCACCCCTCCCATTTTCCAAGCCCTTTGCCCGCCCCCCTCCTCTGTAATTAGCAGTTACTAACTACCTGGGTGGTTTGGGCCAAATCATCTTTTTGGCCATCCCATTTCCATCTCTGTAAAATGATGCAGTTGGACTGGCTGACAAGTCAAGACTTATGATCTCATGAGCTCACTCTTCTTTGAATCATAGTTCTTAGCGTATATATCTTCCCCTACCCGCAACTTTATTAGATTATGCATTTTTTAGAATCAGGGCCTGTCATTTATCTTTCTTTATATCCTCAGTCCAAAACTTGACCCATGGAAAAGCTTTTGTGAATGTCTGCTGGACTGAACATTTATTGAATCTAGAGTCCTCAGAGAACTTGGTGGTATGAGATGGTTAAGATTTCTAGTGATTCAGAAATTAAGGCTTCTATACACTAGACCTTGTTTATTCTGGCTTTTAAAAAAAATGAAAATCTTTCTAAAATGGATTATATGCTTCCTGAAACAGAATTTAACCTTTACTTCATGAGTCAGGGTTATGACTAAGAACATGGAATCTAATATGGCAAGTTAGAAGGGATATAATGGATGGAAGGGACCTCAGAGGCTGAATAGACCAACCCATCATTTTATAGAGGAGGAAACTGAGGCCCAGAAGGGTCACATGATTTTCCAAATGCCATACAAGTAGTATGTAGAACTGGGATTTAAACTCAGGTCCTCTGACTTCAAATCCAATGTTCAATACACTTACCCATACTATGATCATTTAATGTAATTCCTTCGTTTTATAAATGAAGAAATGAGGCTCAGAGAATATAGAGGACTTGTCTTAGGTCACACAGCTAAGCAACAAAAGGAAGATTATAACTCAGGCCCTCTGACTCCAATCCATCCCACTTTCCCATACATCTTAATACCTTCTGTCACTGACCATTAGAAAGTAGAGATGTAACCCTTTAACCATTTAGCTCTGATTTAACTTTCCAGGCTTATATATTATTCCCCTTCACACACTCTTCTATCCACTACACAAAGAGAACTTTTGTCCTTGTTATGTCAAAAATCCGAGGTTTTTGGAATGATATTCTTTGGATTGATAAGATTTGGCTGTATTTGTTTTCAGTTTTCTGGTTACAATATATATCAAAAAGGGTTCCTGAAGTTCCAGTAACGCTCTCTGTCCTTCAGTGTTCAATTCAGAGGTGGTTTACCTATGTAAAACTTTTGTTTTATAGTTTGCCTATGTAAAACTCCCCATTTTTAATGGTTTCTAGAGTTTTTCTGAGAACAGTGGGAATCAGGGGAAGTCTGGAGAGCGTCAATTAACAAGCATTTATTAATCCCCTAATATGTTTCAGCATCTAAAGACCCGTTTATGGAACAGGGTACAGATTCATTCTGCTTAGCCCAAAGAACTAAGAACAAGTGGCAATGAGGTCAATTTTAGTCTTGATGTGTGTGTGTGTGGCAAACAACCTCCCATCACTCAGAGTGACCCAAAAGTGACCTAGGTTCCCTCAGAAGGCAGTAGGTTCAATTCAGAAAGACATTTAAAAATACTATGTGCTAGGCACTGTGTAGGTTCAGGGGATACAAAGAAAAAGAAACAAGAGTATTCCCTGCCCTCAAGGTGATTGCATTCTACTGACACAATGGACATGAGAAGGGGATGCACTCTGCATATAACAGACATAGGGGACAGACTGCCAAGGCATGACAGCAGGAGGTTTATACTACTTCTAAGAAGTGAAAAATGGCCCAATTGGATTTGATGGTTCATTATTTGAGGTCTTCAAGCAAGCCGTGTGATGACCTTGGTTGGCATGTTCTAAAGGAGATTCTTATCCAGGTAAGGGAAGGACTAGATGACAGCTGAGTTTCCTTCCAGATATGAGATCCCATAATTCTTCAGTTCAATCTCCCTACCCCCTCCCCTCTACTTAATGGTGGCTGGAAAATATGGAGCCATTCATCTTCTTTGATGTTGTTGAAAAATAACAAGCTGATGATGTTCTCCTTGGCAGCTATTAGGCTTGGTATTTAAACTGCAGGGAGCTCCAAAGATCTACCCTTTTAAAGGATATTAAAATTACACATCCATCTGATCTGAGCTGAAAAATAAAGAAATGTTCCCTTCTACCCATAGCTCTTTAATTCATACCTAAGTTTGTTTCTTGTTACTGTATCACAGGATGCTATGCCTAGTATTTGAATGAGCTGGGGGAGAGCAGGGTTTCCAAGGTTTCCTGACTGTTTTAATTTTATTTGCTGATTTCTGGGAGAGGAAGAACAATGAGAGGGAGTATGGTGGTGTGGTAGAGGGAGTCAGCCTATGTGTCAGAAATGAAGGAGAAGACATTTCTCAAGCCCTCCAAACACTGTGCTAAGGGCTAGGGATGTAAATAGATGATGGGGACTGTCCTCACTTTCAAGAAGCAGGGAGAGACAACATATATTGGAGAGTTCAGTGGCAGGGTACATGGAAGGGTCCTTGGGACTAAGGAGGAAGATGCAGAATGGATGGTAAGACTCAAGGGTCTTTGGGAGGTATTGGTGGGTTACATGGCAATTCCTGGAAGTTTGATGTAGTAGATTAGGTGGTAAAGTCAAGTTGGCCAGAGTTTATAGGGGCACTGAAGATGGCAAAACCCAGTGGTTCTCCATCTTCCTGGAAGGATGATAGTTATAGGGATCCCCTATTCATCTAAGTGGCATAAACGGCCATGACTTCTGGGAAAGGGGTGTGTGTGTGGGGGGGGGGTGCGGGCGTGGGTGGGTGCTTGAGGGAATCGTTCACCTTTCAGAAGGGTGGGCTTGAGGGCTGCAATGGAATGAGGACTCTGGATCTCTTCCCCCAGAGGTGGGGATAGGGAAGGGTCAGGAGGCAGTGACTAACCAGGCTAGGAAAGCAGAAGGGAACACAATGGATGGCAGTGTAGTTGGGCTGTGGAAGTGCTCCTCCCACTATGTCCTACGTCGAAGACACAAGCCAAGTTCTAGACCCAGTTAGCTGACCTAGCATTGAAACCAATTCTCTGAGCCTTGGTTTCTCCACCTGTGGAATGGGGGATACAGAAGAGGGGGCAAGACTAGGTGAGTCAATTCAATTCCACCAAGGCTAATTAAGCACCTGCTACCTGCCAGGCACGTCCTGATAATGATCTCTAAGGTCCTTGCTGGAAAGAGATGATCCTGAAATCCAATAAATACCTCCAAGGACAGCCTCCAAAGCTCACCACAAAGTCTGTCCCGTGGAAGCATCTCCATATCACAGAGTTCACTTAGTTCTAAGATTCCTTGATTTGATTTCATCAGTAAGGGAAATCTGTCTTAGAACTGTGGACACTAAGGGGAGACCAGGAGCTCATCAAGGAAGAGAGAGGAGAGAGTCCATGCCTCCTACCCACCCTGCTTTGTTTATTTCAAGAGACCAGGAATTCAGGCTGAGTGAACAAATGAATGAATGAAAGAATGAATACATTTAAAAACCCGTCTTTATGTGCCTACATGTTCAAAGCATGAAAACAGGGATTTGCATGGTGGGTGGTGGATGGGAGGAAGGACAGAAAAGGAAAAGGCTAAAAAGGAAGCTGAGAAAAATGGGAATTTTTTTCATGATAACTGGGGTTTGCCTATTGCTTTAAGTGCTCAGTTTCCAAAGAGATTTATATACAGATCTCAGTTGGGCTTGATGTTGACCTTGTGAAATAGCTACTTTGGGTATGATTATCCTCATTTTACAGATGGAGAAACTGAGACTTAAAGAGATTAAACAACTTCTCTACTCCTGAGCCTTCTACTCTCCTCCTTCCCCCTTCTCTCTTTGCCTAAGGAAAATATGAATATAAACTCCCCCCCCCCCTTACTCACTACTTGGGAAGATTACTAAAACTCTTTAAATGTCAGTTTTCTCCTCAGTAGGACAGCTAGGTGGTGCAGTGGGTAGAACGCCCAGACTGGAATCAGGAAGACTGTAATGGGAATGCAAATTTGGAAGATCTTCCCTGCCCCTAGGCTAAAATGCACCTGAAGCCTGGGGAGGGAGGCTTGTTTTTCAGTAGATACTTTTTGATTGGCCAGTGGGTCAATAAGGTTGTTACATTCTCTGAGCCAGGAGAAGGCTATATAAGCCCTGATGTGTAGCTTTGTTTTGGGACTCACTTTGAGAAGTGTTCTGTGATTTGATCTGAATTCTGGGAAGCCGTTGTTGAGAGTCCCCCTGCTTTGAAAAACCCAGATGTGGAAACCCAGATGTTGACTGGGTATGGATGTAATGGTCGGACAGTTTGGAAATCTGTCTACTTGATCTGTTTCTGTCTTGATAATTCTGCCTGTATGCTTTGAAGTTTGGGGTGCTGACCTTTTTCCCCTGAACAAGGTAAATGATATATGTCTGACTGATTAAAGTAAGCTTGTTAACCCATTTTGAGTTGCTTTCCTTTAACAAAGCAGATCCAAGAACCTGTGGTGGCGGCAAACCCTGAGGACGCTTGGGGTGCTTGCTGCTACAAAGACTCATCTTCCTGAGTTCAAATCTGGCTGCAGACAGATTAGCTATGTGACCCTGGATGAGTCACTTAATCTTGTTTGCTTCAGTTTCTTCATCTGTAAAATGAGATGTAGAAGAAATGGCAAACTACTCCAATATCTCTGCCAAGAAAACCCTAAATGGGGTCATGAAGAGTCAGACAGGACTAATCAACAACAACAACAACAGAAAATTTCTCCTCTGGAAGCTAGGGATGATAATCATAGCACTTACCTCTTGGGATAGTTGTGATGACACAGTGAAATATTGCATGCAAAGTGCTTGCAGACCTTAAGATGCTATCTAAATACCCTTTGTTACTGTTATAAATTCAGGCTAATATCTCTTCAATTATCCTGTCCTGTGACTTGTGATAAGTAAATTTACCTCACCTTCAGTTTCTTTGGTTATAAAAGAAGCAAAATGAATTCAGTATCTTCAGGGGCCCCTTCTATTTTGAGATCTATGATCCTATGACCCCTTTGAGACTCAGTTTTCTTATTTGTGAAATGAGGGGATTGGCCTTGATGAATTTCCATATCCTTTCTGATGCTAAAGCTATGACCCTATGACCCAAACATGTGCCAGTGTTTCAGATGGTACCCCTTGCTGAAGAGACAGATTCATTCTTTCTTTAAATGAGGAAACAAACCTCACTACAATTCCCCCCCCAAGAATTTGTTTATTTACTTTTAGTTTTCAACATTCATTTCCATAAGATTTTGATTTCCAAATTTTCTCCCCATCTCTCCCCTACCCACCACTTCAAGATGGCATGCATACTAATTACCTCTTCTCCCAGTTTGTCCTCCTTTCTATCCCTCCACGCCCCCCCCCTTTCCCCTTACTTCTTTGTAGGGCAATATGGATTTCTATACCCCATTGCCCATATACCATGATTCCTGGTTGCATGTAAAAACAATGTTTTTAACATTGGTTTTTAAAGCTTTGAGTTCCAGATTCTTTCCCTTCTTCCTTCTTCACTTAACCCTCATTGAGAAGACAAGCAATTCAATATAGGTTATACATGTGTAGTTATGCAAAATATTTGTCCCCCATTAATTATATTTTCTCCTTTGACCCTGTCTCTTCAAAAGTGTTTGCTTCTGACTATCTCCTCCCCCAAGCTGCCTTCCCTTCTATCATCCCTCCCTCTTATCTCCTTCCCCCTACTTTCCTGTAGGGTAAGATAACCAATTGAGTGTGTATGTTATTCTCTCCTTAAGTCAAATCCAATGAGAGTAATGTTGACTCATTGGCTTTCACCTCCCTGCTCTTCCCCTCCATTGTAACAGCTTTCTCTTGCCTCTGAGGTAATTTTCTGAGGTAATTTTGAGAAAAGTCTCATGAGTTACAAATATCCTCTTTCCATGTAGGAATGTAAATGGTTCAACTTTAATAAGTCTTTTATGATTTTTCTTTCCTGTTTACCTTTTCATGCTTCTCTTGATTCTTGTATTTGAAAAACACATTTTCTGATCAGCTCTGTCTTTCATGGAGAATGCTTGCAAGTCCTCTATTTCATTGAATATCCATATTTTCTCCTGAAGTATTGTACTCAGTTTTGCTGGGTAGGTGATTATTGGTTTTAATCATAGCTCCTTTGACATCCAGAATATCATATTCCAAGCCCTTAGATGCCTTAATGTAGATGCTGCTAGATTTTATATTATCCTGATTGTATTTCCACAATACTTAAATTGTTTCTGATTGCTTGTAATATTTTCTCCTTGACCTGGGGACTCTGAAATTTGGCTATAATATTCCTAGGAGTTTTCTTTTGGGGTTCTTTTTCAAGAGGCGATCAGTGGATTCTTCAATTTCTATTTTACCCTCTGGTTCTAGAATATCGGGGCAGTTTTCCTTTATAATTTCTTGAAAGATGATGTCTAGACTCTTTTTTTGATCATGGCTTTCAGGTAGTGCAAAAATTTTTTAAATTATCATTCCTGGATCTATTTTCCAGGTCAATGGGTTTTTTCAATGAGATATTTCACATTGTCTTCTATTTTTTCATTCTTTTGGATCTGTTTTATAATATCTTGATTTCTCATAAAGCTATTAGCTTCCATTTGGTCCATTCTAATTTTGAAGGAGTTATTTTCTTTAGTGAGCTTTTTTCCATTTGATCGGTTCTGCTTTTTAAGGCATTCCTCTCCTCACTGAATTTTTGGATGTCTTTTGCCATTTGAGTTAGTCTATTTTTTAGGTGTTTTTTTCTTCAGTATAATTTGGGTCTCCTTTAGCAAGCTGTTGACTTGTTTTTCATGATTTTTCTTACATCACTCTCATTTCTCTTCCTATTTTTTTCCTCTAGTTATCTTACTTGATTTTCAAAATTCTTTTTGAGGTCCTCCATGGCCTGTGACCAATTCATATTTTTTTAGAGGCTTTTGATGCAGGAATTTTGACTTTGTTGTTTTCTTCTGGTTGCATATTTTGTTCCTCTTTGTCACCAAAAAAAAGATTCTATAGTCTGATTTTCCCACTCTGTTTGCTCATTTTCCCAGTCAATTACTAGACTTCTGAGCTCTTTGCCAAGGTAGGACTCTGCTACCAGAGTGAAGAGTGCTCTGTCCTAAATTTCAGGGGTTTTGTGTATCTGTTGGCAGAGCTAATTCTAAGCACCTTTAAATTTTCAGTTCTTGTAAGGTGATATGATCAAAGGAGAGTGTTTACTCTTCTCCTGGTGTGTGCTCTTGTCTGTGAATGACCACAAGCACTCTTTTCTGCCTCAGAACTGTGAGGAGGGCTCCCTCTCCACACCGCCACAAGCTCTGCTATGCCAGCACTCCTCCTCACCCCATGAATACCACCTAAGACTGTGACCCAGATCCAAGCAGGGCAAAACAAGAGAATTCTGACTCAGCACCAGCTAAGAGATACCTACATTTGCCCTCTGATCAGATGCTTGATTCCCCCCACCTTCTGTTGGCCTAGAGCTCTGAAAGTAGCAGCAGCTACTGGTCTGTGCCAGCACGGCCCATGTGGGACTGAACTCCACTCCCAGCTCAGTGTGATAGACCCTTCCTGTCAGCCTGCCAGGCTGTCTTCAGCTGGAGGTGTGTTTCACTCTGTCATTGCGTGGTTCTATAGCTCTAAAATTTGTTTAGAGTCATTTTTTTTACAGCTATTTGGATGTGATTGAGGGGAAGAGCTTAAACAAGTTCTTGCTTTTACTCTGCCATCTACCTCTACATTTTTTTAAAAAGAAATTAAAACCACCCCAAACAATGGTTTCCTAATTGTGGAAAACTGCTCCGTTAATGCTGAGAACTCATTTACAATTCTGCTATTAAATGGTAGACCATTACCAACATTTTTATTGCTTTATATTCCCTTAACAAATTTATTATGTAATTACCCTGTGTAACAGCATCATTTGAAGAACTAAAGTTGAAATAAGGCACTGATTTCCAAATGCTTACTAGTCTAGGCTTCTGAGATCTATGTATCTGAAATATAGGGCAGGTTTTCTTTTGTGAGAAACCTGGGCTGAGGGAAGAGATTAGGGAGTGTTTCTGAGATGAGATGGCTTAGATTTTTACCCACCAGCTCAATAGCCTGTCAGAGAGAGAGAGAGAGAGAGAGAAGGAGATGGTGATCAAGGTCCCCATCATACTTTCTTGCGACTTGCAAGGAGAGAGATCCTCAGTGCAAGACACAAAGATATTTTGCCTGTGGTTTGCATTATTAAAGCTATTGCCATCCTTGGGCTCAGCAAGGAAAGAGAAGGCATTTGGAGAAATCCTATCACACTGTCAGCTGAGAGAACTGTGGATAGTTAGTCTAGAGAATCACTGACTTTATATGGCATTTTAAAGTTTGCAAAGTATTTTGCATATGTTAATATGTCATGGGAGCCTCAGAGCAACACTACAAAAAGATTACTACTCTGATGACTGTTGCTATTGAGGCAGCCAAGAGTCAGGAAGACTAAAGTTCAAATACACTCTCAGATGCTTGAGTCAGGAAGACTTGAGTTCAAATCTTGCCTCAGACACTTACTAGGTTTGGGACATGGACAAGTCACTTAATCTTGATTTGTCTCCATTTCCTCAACTTTAAAATGGGAGGGGGGAGGATAGTAGCACCTTTTCACCAGAGTTGTATTGTGGATGAAATGAAATATCATCATAAGGTGCTTTGCAAACCTTAAAGGTCTATATAAGGAATCCCAAAAGTCTTAGTGCCATTTTAAGCTATTAAAAGCTTAAGGACTTCTGGAACACTCCATATAAATACCAACTATTTTTATCATCATCATCATCACCATCATCACCATCATCACCATCATCATCACCATCATCATCACCACCACCATCATCATCACTGTCATTTTTCAGAAGGAAGAATTGAAATTCAAAAAAAGTTAAAGTGATTTGCCCAGGGTCACTCATATAGCTAGAAAGTCAGAGGGAGCATTCAAGTCTACATTTTCCAAATTCTAGGAAAAGTCTTCTGATGACTGGCAGTATCCAAAAAGTAGAAGGGACTACTTTCCACTGGGGCAAGTGTCCCACCCTTGGAAGTGTCCCTACGGATGTGGGTAGACGATTTCTTAGGATGTCACAGAGGGGACTGAATGGTCCCTGGGGCAGGGTTGGGGAGACTAAGAGCCTCTCGTCACTGGTTGAGTGACTTCTAAGAGCTGCTTCTTCTGACCACAGAAACCTGGAGAGCTTCCCTGGTCAAGATGGGAAAGATGCTTGTGGTCAAGGGCCCAATCACATTGTACCTACTATTTTTACTAAAAGTAAGGCACATGGAACTTGTTTCCCACAAATCACAAATCTAGAGGTTTCCCCAGAGAGGTCAGATTTTATCTGCCTAGGAATGATATCTGGGGCATTGGGTTGGGTAATAAATTTTTTTAAATTGAGATTTCATGTCTATTTAATCGATGATTTATCTGTACCCATCTACATATATCCATGTATGTATATATGTATACATATATGAATATAAAGTGCAAAGCACTATATATTATGTATATATGCACACACATATATGTGTGTATATACATGCATGCACATACACATATATATATACATACATACATACACACATTACTTTGCAACTCTAAAAATTATATAGAAATGTTAAGGATTGGGTATTGACCATGTAATTTCATTAGTACTGGGAACTCCTAGATAAGGAAATTTTCCCCAGCAATGCAAGTCAACCCCTCCACTGCAACTTAATATGCCTGGAGAGCTGCGCGGGGGCACTGAGAGGTAATTTAAGTAATTTGCCAGGATCACACATCTGGGATGTGTGTCAGGACTTGACCCTGAGTCATTCTGGTTCCAAGGCCATCCCTCCATCTAGTAGGTCACATTACCTCCATTCATATGCCAGTCAACCAGCATTTAAGTGCCTACTATGTGCCAACTACTGTACTAAGTGCCCGGGATTCAAGGAAAGGTCAAAAATATAAAAAATGTCTTCTTATTAGTATTTCTAATGATAATAGACCCTTTAAGGGACAACACTATCTCCTCTTTGCTTCTTGGTTTACTTGTGGTGAGGTTCTATTCCAGAAAGGTCTGTGTATGTTCCAGTGAAATAGAGGTGTATATTTAGGGTTATAGATCTAGACCTACAAGTGGTCTCAGAGGCCATTGATTGAATCCACACCCTTCATTTTACAGAAAAGGAAACTGAGGCCCCTGAAGTTTAGCCAGAAAGGTGAAATGACTTGTCAATCATGCAAGAAGCTTTCATGCCTACTGTGTGCCAGGCACTGTGATAAGCACTAAGGTCATACAACTAGTAGATACCTTAGATGGTATTTGAACCAGGGTTTCCTGCAACCCAGGCCCAGACTGCACTGCTTCATTTCCTCCAGCCACTTCCTTTGGTGTTTTATGATTTTGTAGGATCCATGATCTTCCTAATGTTGGACCCCCTTCCACAAATCAGAGTCTAAATAAGACTATATGATTTCTGTCTTTGCTTTTCCATAATGTATGCCTCCTTCTGATCATCACAATACCTTGTGAAGCCCAACTGGGTGCCTGGATTGTGCCTATTAACCTGGATTTTCACTACATGTGCCCACCTCTTTTTACTTTCATATAGTACTTAGTGATGACGATTATGGTGATAGCTGACATTTTCATGACACATACTATGTGCCAGGCACTGTATTACACACTTTAAAATATCTCATTTGATCCTCCCAAAAGTTATGATCCCCATTTTACAGATGAGGAAACTGAGGCAAAAAAAGGTTAAGGGACCCGCCTAGGATCACACAGCTAGTGTCTGAAGCCAGATTTGAACTCGTGTCTTCCTGACTCCAAGACAAGTACACTACCCACTGTGCTGATGATGAGGCTGCAATCCAGCCTCCTTCTACTTTTCCAGTCTTACACCTTACTCCATCCTGTATTCTGTGATCCAGTGACACTGGCCTCCTGGCTCTTCTCCTAACAAGACCTTCCAGCTCCTGACTCCAGGCATTTTCATTGGCTGTCCCCCAGGCTTGGAATACTCTCTCTCCTCATATCTACCTCTTGGCTTCCCCCAAGTCCCAACTAAAATTCCTCCTCCTCCAGGAAGCCTTTCCTGATCTCTTTCAATGCTTGTGCCTTTCCCATGAGATTATCTCCAGTTTATCGGGCCATCAGGTACAATCCACTGCCATCTATTTAAATGCATCACATATCTTTTCATCACCCTTGTGCTGAATACATTAACTTCACAAGTTTGACATGGGGAAGGTGTGGTTAGAGAGGAATTAGTCTGACAAAGGTCTGAAGGTGTTAATGTACTGCCATCGTAATACCAATCAAGGGAGTCACGATAGCCAAAGAGTAAATGGAATCTATGGCCGCCATTAAGGGATGCAGGTTATTTATTATTATGGAGGTGATTGTCTTATTGTACTCTGCTCTATTCTCTCCTCTTCTTCATCTCGTATCAGCCACTTGTCTTCTAAAACCATCTCCTCTTCCTTCACCTCTGTCTTGAAGAGACAGGCACAAGTGGCCCCATACCATTCTGTCTTCTCTAGCAGACTGCACCCTCTATCATCCCCATTCTCTCACTTATCTTCAATCTCTGTCTACTGAGTGCTTTCCTGTTGCCTACAAACCTATGTCTTTTCCATCCTTAAAAATCCTTCTTTCATCCTTCTGTCCATCCCTGTTAGCTATTGTCACATATCTCTTCCCTTTTGTGGTTAAAGTCCTTGAGAGGGCAGTCTATAACCAATACCTCTACCTCCTTTCCTCTTTTTTAAAGCTCTCCTACTTGAAGAGAATAGAAATGTATATATATATATATATATATATGTCTATATTGGAGTATATGTGGGCATATGAATACACATGTGAATGTGTGTATATATGCTTCCAGATATACATACATAGAGGGCACAGGATCAATTTAATAGGAAGGGATGATACTTAAAAGGGGAAATTAAGAGGTGAGAGAGGAATATAATGAGAGAAGATGGGAAGAGACAGAATGGGGGTAAACTATCTCATAAAGAAGAGGCAAGGGTAAAGGGTTACAATGGAGGGGAAGAAAAGGAAGGCAAAAGGGAATGGGTCAACCTTATTCTCACTGAATTTGGCTCGGGGAGGGAATGAAATACACACTAAATAGGGTATCTCACCCTCCAGGAGAGTAGGGGGAAGGGGATGAGAGGGGCGATGATGGAAGGGAGGGCAGGCTGGGTGGGAGGGGAGTTGGAAGCACTCACTTTTGAAAAGGGATGGGATCAAAGTAGAGAATAGAACAAGTGGGAGGTGAGATAGGAGGGAGGGAAATGTAGTCAGTCTTTTACAATATATCCACTATGTTAATGTTTTGCATTAGCTACACATATACAATCTATACTGAACTGCTTATCTTCCCAGTAAGGGTGGGTGACAAGGGAGGGAGGGAATGAATTTGGAATTCAAAGTTTTAAAATCAAATGTTTAAAACATATATACATATATACTATTATTAATACTATCTTACATGTAATTGGGAAATAAGATATACAGGCACTGGGGCAAAGAGATCCACCATGCCCTACTGGAAAAGTCTAAGGGGGTATGGGAGAAGATATGGGAGAGAACAGATTGGAGGAGGGGATATCCTGTGGGACTGCTATTCTGGGGTGGTGGTGGTGGGGGGGAAACAGGGATAAAATTTGTAACTCAAAATATGGCGGAAATTAATGATGTAAATCAGAAGTTGGTAAAGCATTTGAAAAATGAAAAAAAAATAAAGCTCTCTACAATATGACCTCTGACCTCATCATTCAACCAAGATTGCTCTCTCCAAAGTTCCTGATGATTTCCTAGTTGTCAAATCTAAAGGTCTTTTCTCAGTCCTCACCCTTCTTGCCCTCTCTGTTGCCTTTCACAATGTTTATCACCCTTTTTTTCGTTGATACTGTCTTCTCTCTAGGTTTCCATGACACTGCTCTCTCCTAGTTCTCCTACCTACATGACCAATCCTTTTCAGTCTCCTTTGTGGATCTTCTTCCAGGTCATGCTTGCAGGTGGACGTTTCCCAGGAATTTCTCCCAGACAATCCTTTGTACTTCCTCTATAACATTTCACTGTATGACCTCATCAGCTCTCATGGATCTGATTATCATCTCTGTGTTGATGATTTACAGATCTATGGATCCAGCCTTATGATCTCTCCTAATTATCTGGATTTCCATTTCCAACTCTCTTTGGGACATCTAGAACTAGATGTCCCATAGAGACTTCTCAAACTCAATATATTCAAAACTGATTCCATTATTTTTCCTCCCCAAACTTCCCCCCTCTAAGCTTCCTTATTAATATTGAGGACACCATTATTCTCCTGGTCACCCAGGCTTGCAACCTAACCATCCTTGTTTCCTCACTCTCTCTCAGCCCTCATTTGTATCTGTCACCAAGGCCTATCAATTTTATCATCATAACATCTCTGAAAAATGGCTCCTTGTCTCCTGAAGCACGTCCACCACTCTGGAACAGGTCATGCATTACCTCACCCCCAAAGTACTGCAATACCCTGACAATTGGTCAGCTTGCCTCAAGTCTATCTTCATTCCAGGTCATTCTCCGTTGAGTTTTTAAAATGATCTTTCTTATACAGAGGTAGAACCATCATTATTCAATAAACTCCAGTGGTTTTCTATGACCTCCAAGATCAAACAAAATCTGTTAGGTTTTTCAAACCCCCTATAACCTGGTTCCCTCTGACCTTTTCTCTCTTCTTACTCATCCCCACACATGCCATAATCCAGCAATACTGGCATCCTTGCTGTTTCTTGCATGAGATACTCAATCCCCCAGTTGTGTGCATCTTCACTGACTGACTGTCAGGCCCTCATTTTCTCCTTCCTCATGTCTACCTCCCAGCTTCTCTGGCTCCCTTCAAGGCCCAGCTAAAGCTCCTTCTACAAGAAGGCTTTCTTGATTCCCCTTAATCCTACTGCCTTTCCTGTGAGATTATCTCCATTTTATCCTGTACATATCTTTTCTGTACAGAGTTATTTGCATGTTGTCTCTCATTAAACCATGAGTTCCTTGGGAGTAAGTACTGTCTTTCTTTGTACCCTCAGGGCTTAACATAGTGATTGGCACATAGGGGGAACTGAACAAATGCTTATTTTCTGGTTATTGACTGACTAGTTTCCCTAGGCAGACCATATCTGTAGGGAACTCAAAAGTGTTTAGATCGGGGAACCAGTTTTGGGAAGAGTATTGATGAGTTAGAGAATGTCTACAGAATAGTGATCAAATGGGAAAGTGAAAGTGCTGGAGATCTAATTAACCTAGAAAATTGATCACACAAGGAAGAAGTGGCTCACGTGGGACTGGAACTCAGATCCTTTGCCTCCAGACCAATGTTCTTTCCTTAAACGCTTAGAGAATTGCCTGCGGCACTGAGGGATTAAATGACATACCCCGTTAAGGTACACTATATGAAAGACTTAAACCTTCCTCACTCCAAGGTCAGGCCTTCCTCATGCTACTCTTTGTCTCTGTGTATTTTCCTTCTTTCTGGCAGACTCAGTAATGACTCAAGTTGTAGTCTAATGCTCTTCCTCCTTCTCTCTGCCCCCCCCCCCCCATTTGTGGAACATGATTGCACATCACTGGAAGTCCCCAAGCAAAGGCCACCTAACCTTTGAGTCAAACAGCACTAGGAATGCAGAGAGAAAAGAAAAGTCTTGCCCTGAAGAAGCTTTAATTTGAATGTGAGGGATAACATGTGCCTAAGGAAGCTCTATATAGGGCAGATGGAAGGTAATTTAGAGGGTGAGACATTAATAACTGTGAAGATCAAGGAATTATTCTTGTAAAAGGTGGTGTTTAACTTGTTTAAATTGCAGGGAGCCAGAGATTCTGAGAGGTGGAATTCAGGAGGGAGAGCATTCCCAACATGGGGGACGGCCAATGCAAACATGAGAGATGGGCTGTCACATGTGAGGAATAGCAAGGAGGCCAGTATGACTGGGTCATGGTGGGCATGCAGGGCAGCAATGTTTAATGACTAGAAAGATAGGAAACCATAAGCTTGTCAAGTATTAAAAATACAAAATAGAAGTAATAGGGAACCATTGAGGTTTCTTGAGTATAGAAGGGATGATGGTCAGACTTGAACTTTTAGGAAAATCACAGCAGGATGGGAAGCAAACAGAATTCAATAGGATTTATGAGAACTGGAACTCCATCTTTCTCTCAAAGTGTCACTACCGTGTAAAACTGTCCAGAGCTCCTACACTATTCTGGAATGAAGAAGGGAGGGAAGAGTGTAGAAGTGGGGGCTGGGAGGGAGCAGTCGCTGTAGAGATGTGTTCAGCAGAGACAATAAGCAATATTGTTTCTGCCTTAGGAATTCCACTGTTGAAGCTAATGCATTTATTTATGTCAGATGCCATGGTTCCACCACCACGAACATTATGAATTCTTCTCGAGAAGCCCCGAGTGAAATCTGCCTCCCCTGGCCTGCCTTTTAATATGTTTCTGGAGCATCAGCCAGCTTCTACTTCCACGTTAACAAGACCCGACTTTGTGGATCATTTAATATTTATCCAAAATATTTGTTACAAAAATAATGACATAATCACTCAGTCCCTGGGCCCGTTGTGGTCCCTTAAGCACTTCAAGGATTTGAAAATCTACATTTTCTGAATATGCTGCCTGCTAAAGGAATACATTTGGGAGCAGGGATTTCGTGCCAAAATCATTCCGCCTGGTGCATGATGAAAACACTGTGCCTCTTTCTTTAGCTTTTGTTGGGGCCTACAGTAGAAAGAGGGTTTTTTTTTTAAATGGATGCCCAGGCCAGGGACTTACAGTACCCCCTTTGTTCTGATATTCGGCATTGAGATTCTGGACCCTGAGTTCTTCCCCTACCTCCCCTTTACTGTTCTTCTTCCCCGAAGTGATCTACCCTGCAAAGTCATGTTTTGCCAATAAGTCCTTGGCTACAGCTTGTGTGTCCTCCAGTTAAGTCCAGGAGAAGTTAATAAGCTGTTTTCTTCTTTTCTCCTGGGTAAAGGGCACTCTGACTGAGGCCTTCCAATAACCCTATCTCTCAGGGCCATGACCAGATGAATAATTCAAAAAGGGATGCAAATGACTCCCAGTGACTGCCATTTCTGCTGTGTTCCATGTCTACTGAGATAATAATGATGGTGATAATCATAGCATTTATATAGCACTTCAAGGTTTGCAAAGCATTTTACTTACATTATTTAATTTTATCCTCATAACGACCTTGAGAGGTAGGTGCTATTATTATTTCTATTTTACAGATGAGAAGACTGAGGCAGATGAGGGTTAAGTGACTTGCCTAAAGTAACACAGCAGTTAAATGTCTATGACTGGATTTGAACTCAGGTTTATCTGACTTCCAGGCCCACTGCTCTATCCACTGAGCAGACTGAGCAATATGGGGAAAGATAATTTACTGAGGACTGGAAAGGATTGGTGTCATTGGGACACAATGCTCCCCTGAAGTGAAAATCTTTGGCCCATTTACTGATATCTAAGGCTCAACAGCCAGGTGACTATTTGGATCAGTAGATGAATTAGGAAGTAGTGTGATATAGTAGAAAGACAACTATTCATGGAGCTGGAGGACATGAGTTCAAATCCTACCCTTGATACTATCTTTGTGACTTTGGGAAGTCATTTTATCATCTTGGGTCTCAGTGATCTCCTCTGTAAAAATAGGCAGACGGTGTATTATACTAGATGTCCTCTGATATACCTTTCAAGTTCCATACATGGAGGTCTTCTCTTTCTCTGTCTCTGTCTCTCTGTCTCTCTCCCTCCCCTCTCCTCTTTTCTCTGTCTCTCTGTCTTTCTCTCTGTCTCTTTCTTTGTCTCTCTCTCTCTCTCCTCCCCCCTCTCTCTAACTCTGTCTCTCTGCCTCTCTCTCTGTCTCTTTCTTTGTCTCTCTCTCTCTCCCCTCTCTCTCTCCTCCCCCCTCTCTCTATCTGTCTCTCTGCCTCTCTCTCTGTCTCTTTCTCTGTCTCTCTCTTTTTCTGTCTCTCTCTTTGTCTCTCTGTCTGTCTCTCTCTTCTTCTCTCTTCCTCTCTCTGTCTCTCTCTTGATGTGTGAAGGCAGGCAGATGAAGCCTATAGATGCCTTCTCAGAATCATGCCATTAACTGCATAAAATAAAATACCTAATATTACAAAGGAAACCAATAATATTGAGTCACAGTGATCAAAATATAAAAAAGCTCATGCAGCCCAGGTTAAGAGGCCTTGTAGGAGCTCTAGGATTCATGCGATCTTTCTGGGCCTCCTCTGAAAGATGGGGGAGGGGTGACAAGACATTCAATCGCTTCTGAAGCCCCTTCCATCTCTGGTTTTCAGACTGAGTAAGCCTAGTACTTCATGAGCACGGGTGGGGGCAGGGATGACTGCACAAAAGAGGTTCGTTTGAAAATGATCTTGGGAGAGCTTCATTCTAAGTTCTGTCTCTCTCACCCATGAGCCTTGGCACCTTGGACAGATCCAAGGCAGCATATTTTCCAGTCAGCAAATGAAGCTGGTGTGACTTACCCATACTGAAATGAATGACTGAATCACTGCCCCAAGCAGGTAACTATATAGCCATGGGAAATCTTGGCACCTTAAAGGGAAAGTGATACACTGTGTTGAAGGTTTGCCTAAAGCAAAGCTGAGGTGGATGGTTTCCTTCTGACATACATAGCCTTTTATTTGTCCCTCCAGGACACTTCCTTCTGACACAAACTTTCTCTAGATCCTGTTATCCCCTGTCAAAATTTCAGGATGAGGATCTATTAAAGTTATTCATTTAAAGAGAAGCAGCTGAGTGGTACCCATGAATAGAGCACTGAGCCTGGAGTCAGAAGACCTGCATTCAAATCCAGTAAAAGACATTCACTAGCTTTGTAACCCTGAGCAAGTCACTCTGTTTGCCTCAGTTTCCTCATCTGTGAAATGGGAGTAATAACAGCACTTACCTCCCAGGGTCATTGTGAGGATCAGATGAGGTAATAATTGTGAAACACTCAGCACAATGTCTTGTACAGATTAAACACTATAAAAATTACCTCCTCCTCCTTCTCTTCCTCCTCCTCCTCTTCCCCCTTCCTTCTCCTCCTCCTCCTCTTCCTCCTCCTCCTTCTCCCCCTTCCTTCTCCTCCTTCTCTGCTTCCTCCTCCTCCTCTTCCTCCTTCTCTCCCTTCCTCCTCCTCCTCTTCTTCCTCTCCCTCTTCCTCTTCCTCCTCCTCCTCTCCCTTCCTTCTCCTTCTCCTCCTCCTCCCTTCTCAAGGTTGTTGTGAAGCTCAAATGAGGTAATAGTTGTACAAAGTACTTAGTACAGCACCTGGCACATAGTAGGCACCATATAAATGCTTATTCCCTTCAAAAGGATCAATGACTAGAATCACAGGTTTTGAGCTAGAAAGGACCTCAGAGGCCATCTAGTTGAACACTTCCATTTTACAATGGGGAAAACTAAGTCTGAGAGCAGTTGTGATTTGTCCACCCTCATACAGATAATGAAACGCCAGTGCCAGATTTGAACCCAGTTCTGCTGACTCTAGATCTAACTCTTCCTTCTGCTACATTAGGCCATATTGTTGTTTGCAGGAATTATATAGGAAATAATATAATATAGTGGAGATCAAAGTAGATATGGACTTATAAGATTTGGACTAGAGTCCTGCATCTGCCACTTCCTTGCTGGTAAGTTGTTCAGCTTCTCCAAAATCAGTTTCCACTGCTATTAAATGGGGATAATAATATTTGTATTATCGACCCCACATTGTCTCTACAAATAATAATCAAGATCCTTCAGGGAAAATAATCAAACTTTTATGATTTTGAAAAATTATATAAATATAAATAATTGAGAATGTTATTAATTGCATTTTTAAGGGAGCAAAAGTTTCCATGCCAAATTAATTAAACTGTAATTATGGGATTTCAGGCATAAGTGAGTGTTATTATTGTTATTGTTGTTTACTTGTATCCGTCTCTTTGTGACCCCATTTGGGATTTTCTTGGGAAAGATACTAGAGTGGTTTACCATTTCCCTCTTCAGTTCATTTTACATATGAAGAAACTGAGGCAAAAAGGATTAAGTGACTTGTCCAGGGTCACACAGCTAGTAAGTGTCTGAGACCAGATTTGAATTCAGACTCCAGGCCCAGTACTCAATTTACATCACTACCCATTTGATTGGAATATATTACTTGGAACAGAGACAGCCTCTCCCAAGATCATGAAATCATGTCACCAGTCAGTAGGTCAACAAGTACTAAGTGCTTATTATATGTCAGGCACTGTGCTAAGCAAAGTCCCTGTTCTCAAAGATCTCCTGGTCCAATGGGGTAACTAACATGCAAACAACTCTGTTCAAATAAGATTTAGACAGATTAAATGATGTAAATCTCAGAGAAGACACTAGTATTAAGGTGGATGAGAAATGGTTTCTTGTATAAGGTGTGATTTTAGCTGGGACTTGAAGGAAGTCAGGGATGCCAGGAGGCAAGAAAGGAGGGAGAACATTCTAGGCATGGAAGACAGCAGGGGAAAATGACAGAGTTGGGAGATGGAGTATCTTAGATAAGTAACATACTCCTCACTAAGAAGCCAAAGTGTATGTGGGATGAGTCAGGATGAGTAAGATGTCAGAAAACTGGAAAGGCAGAAAGGGCCCAGGCTATGAAGGACTTGATATCTGAAGAGAGGATTGTATATTGGATCCTGTGGGTGATAAGGAACCATTGGCATTTATTGAAAATTGAGGTGACATGATCGGAGCTATGCATTCAGAAGATCAGGCAAGTGGAAGATAGAATTTTTTTGTGATGAGAGACAAGGCAGAAAGACCAGTCAGAAGACTCTTATAATATTCTGGGAGTGAGGTGATGAAAGGCAGCATTAGGGTGGCAGCTGTACCTGAATAAAGAGAAGTAGACATAGAGAAGAGATGCTCAAAAGGTAAAATCAGCAAGACTTGGCAACAGAGTGGATGGGTGGGGAGCATCAAGAGAGAGTGGAGAGCTGAGGTCTCCCAGGTGAGTAGAAGGATGGTGGTATCCGTGACGTTGATAGAGAAGTCTTGGAGGTGGAAGGATTTTGAGGAGAAGATAATGAGTTCACTTCTGGACATATTGAGTTTAGGTGTCTGTGGGACAACCATTTTGAGGTGTCCAATAGATGAAGATGCAAATCGAGAGGTGAGGAGAAAAGTTAGGGTTGGGTAGAATCATCAGCATAGAGAGAATAATTAAATTCATGAAATCTGATGAGATCACCAAGTGAAATAGTATGGAGGGAAAAGAGAAGAGGGCCATTTGATTTGGCAATTAAGAGATCATTGGTAACTTTGGAGAGAAGAGTTTTGATTGAATGATGAGATCAGAGACTAGATCCTAGAGTTAAGAAGAAAGAGAGAAAAAAGAAAAATGAGGCATTCATAGATTGTCTTCTCAAAGAGTTTAGCCCCCAAAAGAGAGGAGAGTTATGGGATGATAGCTAGTGGGGATGGATGGATCAAGTGAGGGTTTTTGAGTAGGGGGAAGACATGGGGAAGATACAAATATATTTGTAGGTAGTAGAAAAGCAAGTAGTAGACATAAGTGGGGATGGGGCAGCAAGGTGGTACAGAGGATAGACCACCAGCCCTGGAGCCAGGAGGACATGAGCTCAAATGTGACCTCAGACACTTGACACTTAGTAATTGTGTGAGCCTGGGCAAGTCACTTAACCCCAATTGCCTCAGAAAAAAGAAAAGAAATGGGGGTGACAGAGGGGGAAATCTGAAGAAAACAGTATGGGATGGAGTTACTTGTGCAGGCAGAGTAATTTTACCTTGACAAGAAGTGCCACCTCTTCATATGAAACAGACAGAGGAAGAAATAGTGGCCCAAGGCATCCGAGTGACATGAAATGAGGAAGAGAGGCAAGATGGGAGTGCTTGGTGAATGATAGTCACCTGTTCTGCCTGGGCATAAAGCCAGGCAGCAGTGAAGGAGCCTGTCATCTGATTTCGTTTGTCTCCTGAAGACTAAAGATCCCAGAGTTAGGCCTTCCACAGAACAAAGGACTAAGTGGTAGCTAAGGGTGTGGTGGGACAGGGAAAGTGACCACTCTGCATAGCATCCTGTACCAGACCTTCCTTGCCCATCTTCACACTGATAGGAATGATAGTGTCTAAACCATTGTCACTGTCTTGCTCTTTAAAATTCCTAGTGACAGGGGCAGCCAGGTGGCTCAGCGAGTAACAGAGCACCGGCTCCAGTGTTGGGACGACCTGGAGATCGACTCCCGGGCTCAGACACTCAGCACCACACCCAGAAATAACACCCCCCCCAAAAAAATTCCTAGTGACAGAAACCTCAGAACATCCCTCTCCCTGTCTGGTAATCTGTAAATAGTCATAGTGGTAGCAGTAGCAATAGATAGTATTTATACAGTGCTTTACAATTTGCAAAGTACTTTACAAATATTATCCCATCGCAGCAACCCTGGGAAGTAGGTGTTATTATTATCCCCATTTTACAGATGAGAAACCAAGGCAGATAGAAGTGAAATGACTTGCTCAGGGTCACCCAGTTAGTAAAAGTCTGAGATTGTTTTTGAATTTAGGTTTTCCTGTTTCTAGACCTCTATTCCCTGCAGTATCTACTACAAGCAGCAGTACCAACCGCTCCCCTTAAACCCTTTAGGGTTTACAAAGACCCATCCTCTCAACAACCTCTTGAGGTTGGGTAGTGTAGATATTATGACTACTGTTTTACAATCAGTGAGATTCAGTATCTTGACTTCACTCACATAGCTAGGAAGTGTTTGGGGCAGGATTTCAATCTGACTCTCCCCTGATTCCAAGTCTAGTTCTAATACTGAGAAGGGGCAACGCAGAGCAAAGCGTCTTGGCTGAAACCAAACATCTTGGAGAGAAACAGCGAGAAATGAGTGGAAGCTGCAAAGAGGCAGCTTCAGTCTCGAGGGAAGAGGGAAAAGTCCCTAATGGGAGGAGGAGGAGGAGGAACCCGGGTGTGGGGTGGTCTGATTCAGGGAGGAGCCAGCTGAATTCAACAGCTCCACGAGCTACTGTCAAGTTTCTGCTGTTTGGTGCGCCGTGCTAGGCGCTGGGGATACAGAGACAGACATGAGACTGTCCTCTCTCGCAAGTGGGTTGTGTTGTATTGGGCGGTGCTGGTGCTGGTGCCAACATGAACACCGATTTTTAGAAATGCGGGTGTATGCATATATGTGTGTATATGTATTATATATTTTACTTATATCAATTTATATCATATAAGCATACATTATATATGCAGGTGTAGAGAGAGGGGGGGGAGAGAGAGAGAGAGAGAGAGAGAGAGAGAGAGAGAGAGAGAGAGAGGAGGGAGGGATGGAGGGAGAGAGAACATTTTTGAAAAGAGGAATTTTAACAACTTTGTAAATTAGGAAAGATGTCTTGATGAAGTAGCTAGGTGGTGCAAAGACTAGAGCACTGTACTTGGAGTTAGGAAGACCTGAGTTTGAATTCTGACTCAGATACTTGCTTGTAGTATGACCTGGGCAAGGTCATGTTTTTCCATCTGTAAAATGGGAATGATAATGGTGGCTGCCTCATAGGGCTGTTAATAAGGATCGAAGGAAATAACATATAAAGCACATGGTAAACCTTAAACACTATAAAATGTGAGTTATTGAGCCTTGAAGGGACCTCCAGAGGATGCCAGAAGGTAGTGGTGAGGAGGGAGTGCATTCTCCTCTCATGGGACAGGCTGTGTGAAGCAGTGGGTTGCCCCCTCCCTAGGGGGGCTCAAAGAAAGATTGGGGGATTACTGATCAGAACTGTTGCACGGAGGTTGCTTCCTGTTCAGGTTAGATTGTCTCTGCTATCCCTTGCAGCTCTGAGACTCTGGGATTTCTATGCCTCTTGTCGACTCCTGCCTTTTTCTTGTCCCTTCCCCCACCCCTCCACGGCACCAACAAATTTCCACTGGCACCAGCAGGCCCATTGTTCTAAGCACAGGCTGAATCTGGCCTCTATTCTTTCCTTTTTATATATAGCTCAGTGCTATGGACTTTTTTTGAGAACTGAAAGGTAAGGCCAGTTGGCATGAGGCTCTAAAAGGGTTTAGGACTGAGATGAACAAGCCATCCAGGCACCAGTCCCAGAAAGCTCTGTTTTCCCCCTTGGCATCCAGGTTAGTGCCGATTGGCATCTGATTGGGTTCTTCTAATTCTGTTCCCCAAAGTGGCTATGTGTTTCATGCAGTACAGATGTTGCAGTTGCCATGGCAACCATCACTACACAGGTTCTCCCCAAATAGAAGGGGGAGGAGGGCAGCTAAGGTCCAGAGAGCCAAAGTAACTGCTTTACATGGAGTCTGAAGTGTCCTACATGAATATTGGAGGATGCTTCCGTGGACACCGGAGCCCTTGAAAAGCTCCCCTTGTAGGAGACAAACATCAGGGGGACTTGCTGCCTATGGAAGCCAGCTGATTCCACAGTGCATTGCTTTGCAGTGGTCACAGCTTGTTATCTTTCTGTTGGGGAAGGAGCTATTTAAAATGTTTTGCAAGTCTATGGAAATTGAAGAGTGAAACAAGCTGAACCAGGAGTACATTTGACCTAATGGCCACAAGTATGCAAATGAAAACAACACAAAAAGCTAGTCAAATGCGGATAAATTGCAAAGTCCAATTTTGGTCTGCAGATATTGAAACTTCTTCCTTCTTTCTTCTGGTAGAGAAGTGAGGGAGAAGAGGTAGGAGATGATGCACACACCTCCAGCCTCTCTGGCTTAGCCATTTTCTTTGCTGTTGTTTTCTTTTCTTTTCTTTTTTTCTCCAGAAAAAGAGTATTCATTTTGGGGTAAAAATGACTCATATAAAAAGCACTCATAAAAGTTGCTTTTCAAAAAAAAAAATGAAAATCTATGGATCACACACTTGCATCCTTGCCCCTGACTTAGGTCCTATCCTAGGTAATCACAGTGGTTAGGTGATAGAACCACAGGTGTTTAGAAAATAAAAGGACTTCTAAATGAAAGCCTGGTTTCTCATGGTGATGGAGGCCAGCAAGACAAGAAACTGGATGGTTCCATCATGACCCATAGTCTCTTTCCATTTCACTTTCTAACGCAAATTTTTGGGGGAAAAAGGAAGAAGGGAGCAGCAAAGGATCAGTAAGGGCATGGCTGAAGAAATATTCCTGTTCTGCTTTCCTGCCATTTTATTATTTCCTTCTTATACTTGGGCTCCCATCACACTCCATGCTTTGGCTAAAGACACCTCTGAGCTTGGTGTTGGGGTTGGGCAAATCCAGATGGGAAGGGGAGGCAGAGTTTGAATTGCAGTGGAGTTACACCTTGGAAGAAAAGGGGAGGTAGTGTGTGGAACTGGAGTTGGAAGATATGCGTTTGAGTCTGAGTTCTTCCCTTTCACCTCTCGTGTGACCCGGAACAGGATGCTGCACTACAGTAGGTCCCAGTTTCTTCCCCTGCAACCTCAATGAGGGTAGGGACTATTCACATTGGGCTTTGTACGCTCGGTAGGTACAGTGGATCTTTAATAAACGCTTGTTGATTGTGGACTGTTGGATTAGACCAACAATAAGGTTCCTCCCAGCTCTAATGTTCTGTGACCCTCATCCACTCCATTCTTCTAATCCTCCCTCCATCTATTTCAACCTGGATGTTGAACTTGATGCCACCCTAGAGAGAGACGTGGGGTCAATATGGGGTTCGGGCATGCTTTGAAGTCAGCTTAGAGATCTGGCTCAGACCATTTCCCCCTAGAGACATTTTGTAGGATGAAATCCTCAGGCTCCAGGATTGCCTTAGTGTCCCGGGAAGGGGAGAGAGGGGGCTCTCCAGTTGAGGAACAAAATGTAATTGGGCCAGAGGTTGTGGGGGCTATGTTGCATTTCAATTTAATTCATACTAGCAAACATTTGTGAAGCAAATGCTATGTGTGAAGCACTGTCCTAGGCACTGTAACACCCTCAAAACTCCCCCAAACTTCAGATCATCTTTCACTGGGAATGATAGACATAAGTACTCAATTCAAAGGTCTGATGAGAGTGATCTTGATTTCTGGATGGGGTGGGGGTGAGGTTGTTGAGTTGAGAGACTAGAATTTGTGCAAACCACAAAACTCTTGGTAGCTTTACTTTCCTTATCTTTAAGGAAAAGGGGCTTGGATAAAGTTATCCAAGTGATTTCCAAAAGCAAAGCTCCCATTCTTAGGATTGTAGCTTGAAAACTAGAAGGAATCTGTCTACAAATGAGGAAACTGAGTCCCAAGTAATGTCAAGAATTTGAAGCCAGGTCCTCTGACCAAGTACTGTCTTGAGAGATGACTCTCTAGGATGGGAATTCTTTCTCTTTTTTGTATGCCACGCTTTGCTTTGGCAGTCAGGCAAAGACTATGGACCTCTTCTCACAATAATGTTTTTAAATGCACAAAATGAACACTATAGGATCATAAAGGAAACCAATTATATTTAACTATAGTTACCAAAAATTAAAAAAGTTCAGATATCCCAGGTTAAGAGCCTCTGTTCTAGGATATGTAATTTAGGGCATATTTGGGAGTAAGGAGGGAAGGGAAGAGAAGGAGGTGGGGAGTCTGAAGAACATTTAATGCTCAGGCCTGGAATTTACACTTGGACCCTGGCCTTCAGCCAGCGAGACCAGAATTAAAAACCCTTGGATACTATTACTGACTGAACACAATCGAGACTTGGTTCATGGCCTAGGGATGCCAATTAGGGAAAGAAATATGGTTTCAATCTGGGAAGATTCTAAGCTCTCCTGAATATTGGTTTGGCAAGGTGGCATATATCCTTGCCAATGGCCTCTCTGTGTCTTGTTCTATGATTAGATTGGGGACCTTGGGTCTTCAATGAGCTGCTCCCTGGTGAATATGCTCCTTCTATACATTTCAAGGATTGATTCCTAGGATGGAGGCACACCCACTTCTACTAAGGGTCTCTGAAACTTGGGTTTCCATAGAAACTAATGTTTATGTTTGTATCTATGTGAACTCCATTTCTATCAGATCTGAGTGAGTGAAACAGCCGGTATGACTTACTTCAAGATGGACAATTCTGATAGGAGACAAGTCCCAGCCCCTCCCCCTCCTCACTTCTACAGAAACATGCCTTTTATCCATTAGACATAATTTGCTAAGAAGTCAGAAAAAATTCTAACAGAACAAGAGGAAGGGAGAGAGATTCTTGGGCAGCTGTTTGGGACAGACAGGGAGGAATCTAGTAATGATGGCATGGTCCAGAATTAAAAGTAGAGTTCCACAAATAAGAAGGAACTTAATTGGTCTCCTTCCCTGGGGAAATCTATGATGGGATATAGGCATTTAAGTCCTGGACTGTTTTTCAGTGCCACAGGAAAGACATAGCCGTTAAGAGGGACAAGGAGTGGTGCAGGGAAAGGGCTGCCTTGGTCACCACATTTTTCACATGCCTTGTTCAGAGATGACTTGCTATTTTCCCATGATCTTCTTAATAACTCTTGGTCCAGTATTTCATTAAAGGCCTCTGGCAATGACCAATTCCCCCTTTGCAAAATCCAGGCCACTGTCATCTGCAAGCAATAACAAATGCCTCATAGGTTCAAAGCTAAGAGGAAACTTAGAGACCACCTCATTCAAACCTTCTATTTTACCGGTAAGGATATTGAGACCCAAAGGGGCCATGGGATTATAGATTTATTGCTAAAAGAGAACTTAGAGGTCACTAGCTTGACATGCATCAAATAAGTAAATGGACTTGACCAAGGTCACATAGGTGATATGCGGCATAGAAGGGACTCAATCTCAGATCCTCTGAATGAAATTCATCCCTTTTCTACAAGGCAGTAGTAAAACAAGGGCTTTTCTAGCTGGAACTCATATCCATCCATGACACCAATGAGGCAATTTGTCTCAGAATTTTTACAGTTGATGGTGGGGGAAGGGGAGTTAGATATAGTCTGCATTTCCCATAAGGTACCACTAGAGTAAATTTGCCATGATAATTAATCAAGAAGTACTTATTAAGCAATCACTCAGTGTTAGGCATATATTTTTTGAAGCTCTGAGGATACAAAGAAAAAGCCAAGCACACTCACACACACACACACACACACACACACTCACACACGGAGTCTCTGCCTTCAAGGGAGCTTATATTATAATGGGGGAGACTCTGGATATAAATGGGTAAGTATGAGCTACATACTGAGTAGATGAAAGGTAACTCTTAACTTGAGATCCATGAACTTAAAAAAACTGCATTTTTAACTGCATTTCATAACTTTGTAATACAATGGATTTTAATTTATTCATTTAAAAACTTCTTTCTGAGAGGCGATCCATAGGCTTGATTTGATCACCAAAAGGGACCACAACCTCAAAAAGGTGAAAATTGCTTCCTGTAAGGGAAGGTACCAGCAACTAGGGGGATGGGGAAAGGTCCCCTAGAGAAGGAGGTATTTGGCCTGAGGATAGAATCCAGGGATTTTGAGGGGGTGGGGTGGTAGTGGTAAGGAAAAAGAGCATCCTAGGCTTGGGGAACAGCCATTTCAAAGGCACAGAGAGAGGAAAGGGGGCATCAGAGGTGAAAACCAACATGGCTGGTGTGGCTTCATCATAGAAATATAGGGAGGAGAATATAGTAGAAGGAACCAGTTTGTGAAAAGCTTTAAATGCCAAATAGAGGAGGTTGTATTTGATTCTAGAGATAATAGGGAGCCTTTGGAGTTTATAAGGAAATAAAATATCCAGTTTTCTCCTGGACAGCTTTGCAACAAACATGATTGCTATGGAGGAGTAACCTCTAGGTACTTACACTTTGGAAAAGAAAATCATCTTCCATTCTCCAAAGGGCAAGAGTAAAAATAATGAATGTTTGCAAAGGACTTCGGGATCCCTGGAAGGAAGGCCTCAGATGAGAGAAAAATACTCCATTGGCACAGAGTTATGGACAGAAGTTGAGATGATCACAGGGCATCATTATGTGCATCTGTGCAATTCTGTGTCTCCCTTCCTCAGAATCTTTTCTGTAATTCCGTTTACCCACCAGCCCTCTCATTTAAAAAGCTTACTCACTGGGCTCATTCTTTCCCAGCAAAATTTTTGGCATTCATCCTTATTATGCCTGGTTTCACTAAATCCCACCAGTTCTCCAGCCTCTTTTCAATCTCTGTTCTCTGGTGGGGTCCTCTGGCTTTCTTAAAACTGTGATCTCTCTCCCTCAGCTAGCCACTTAACCTGTGTTTGCCTCAGTTTCTTCAACTGTAAAACTGGAGATAATAATACCTGGCTCACAGGGTTATTATGGAGATCTAACGAGATACTATTTGTAAAGAGCTTAGCACAGTGTAGGCATGTGGCAGGCATTATAGAAACGTTTATTCCTCCCCCTTCCCCTCTCACTCTCTCTGTCTCCCTCTCCATATCTTCTCTACTAACACCAGCCTCTACTCTTCCCTTCCCATCTCCTCTCTTCCTGTTTCTCTATCATCTTTTCCTATTTTACCTTATTCCTACTTTCACCTTTCCCCTGTTTCTCTCTCTTCTCTTCAACACAACTGTTCATACAATATGGGAACAGCCATATGGACATAGAAGAGGAATAAATGGAGAGATATGATGGAAGGAGGGGGTGATAAAACTTAATAGCTACTTAGATAGAGTGAGAGAGTGAGCAGGGCTCCATCTCCCATCCAGTGTTCTATCCACTGTGCCACCTAGCTGCCTTCGGGCAAAATGCTTCTCTATCAAACTGCTAGAGCCTGACATTCTACTGCGATAAGTTTCTTCTCCTCCTCCTCCCCTCCTCCTCCTTCTCTTTCTCCTCCTCCTCTTCCTCTCCTCCTCCTCTTCCTCTCCTCCTCATCCTTTTCCTTCTCCTCCTCCTCCTCTTTCCCTTCCCCCTTCTGCTTCTCCTCCTTCTTCTTCATCTTCTCTTCCTTCTCTTTCTTCTTCACCAGTTTAATCCCACTGCTTATCAGCATGGAAGCTTTGACCTCCACCATTTCTCTGTCAAGCAGGTTTATCTTGCCATACACAGTCTGATGTCCAGAGACACATTCTACCCCACAATTTTGCCAGGGTCTTGCCCTAAGTGCTGCTGAAATGGCAGAGGGGAAGGTGTGTGTCCCAAATGAGGACAGAATTAAAATATGAAATCTGTTGAATCTGGAAAGATGCAGGGTGGGAGGGACTATGATGGGTGTTTATGCAATCATGGAAGAGACAAAAAACACAAACATGGATTTGTTCCCCATACCTTGGGCCTTAAGGACTTTAAGCACACATGAACATAATAACCCCAGGAGAATAAAGGAAGTATTGTTAGAACAAATAAAAGGAAATATAGATTTTTACATGAATAATTCTGTTGTTTTCCTATTAAAGAAGACAGTAATCCATTTACACCTTAATATGTTAAAAGATAACAAATACCTGGAAGGAATCTCAGAGGCCGTCCAGTCCAACACACTTTATTTTACAGGTAAGGGAACTGAGACTGAGGGGCATGAAATGACTGGCCTAAGATCATACGTAATAAGTAATAGAGGGTTGTGGACTGAGCCAGGACTCTTTATACTTCACCAGCCAGCTAGATGCTATCACAGTGGATAGAGGGATGGATCTGGAGACAGGAAGATCTGAGTTCAAATCTTGCCTCAGACATTTAGTAACTGTATGAACCTGGGCAAGTCACTTAACCTTTTCTATCTCAGTTCCCCCTTCTATAAAATGGGATAATAATAGTACCTACCTCCCAGGGTTGTTAGGATCAAAGTATATATTTGTGTGTGTGTGTGTACGTATACATGTATATATGCATGTGTATGTGTATATATGTACATGTGGACACGTGTGCATGTGTGTGCGTATATATAAATATGTATTTGTATATGTATATAGTGTTTTGCACACCTTAGAGTGTTCTTTAACTACTAGTTGGGGTTATTGGTGATGATGATGATGGTGGTAGTAGTGATGCACCATCTCTCTGTTTTCTGTATAAGTCCTAGGGGTATTTCCTGAAGTACATAAAGGTAAAATGACAAGCTAATACATGTCAGGGATAGGATTTGAATGCAGGCTTTCTGCATTCAAAACCACTACCCTCTCTGCCACCTTAAGCCATACTGTCTTCTCTTGGTTTATGCAATGGGTAGAAATATTCAAAAATTCATTAACCCAAGAGATGATCTTCTCTGAAACTCAGAAAAGATCTGAGAAAGGTTTAGCTAAATTCACAGAGGAAAGAAACATTGCTGGTTATTAAAAGAAGTCAAGAAATTTTGGAGGGTAATTACCACATTTGCCTTCAATAGTTTAGTGTTGTCTGAGAGCAAATCAGTCAATCAATAAACATTTCTTAAGTGATTACTGTGGGCCAGGTACCACGCTAAGCCCTCAGTATACAGAGAAAGACCAAAACGTCTCTAGCCTTGAGGAGTTCACATTTTAATGGGCAAGGTATTGTGAGAATAATTAGATGCACATAAGATAGACAGAGAATAGATCAAAGGTAATGTCAGGGGGAAAGCACCAGCGTATGGAGGGCACCAGCAAGCCTCCCTACTGAAATCTGGTGCTGAGAGATAGATGCTATACGTACCCTCATTTTAAATATGAGGAAACTGGGGCAGATAGAGGTGGAGTGACTGAGCTAGAATTTGTCATAGGCAGGATTTGAACTAAGTCTTTCTGAGTAGAAGGTCAGTTTGTCAGACACTGTGCCAACCACTCTTCCTACTTAGGCTCCTCAAATCAAGTGGGTTCATGTAAGTCTGCAAAGATCGAGGTGAAGCTCATCTGCTTTCTGTGAAAGGACTATCATATTCCCTACCCGTGCCAGTCATCAATCATGGGCCTGTGAGACACTTTCTGAATTAAAAACCACCTCAAACTTCAGCCTGTCAGAAGGCAAAGTCTTCATAAAAAAACCACTTCACCTCCCATCCCCCAGCCCAGGCAGGAGATTCTGTTGGGCAGGTGGGCAAGAAAGAGGGAGACCAAGGCAAACCCAGGAAGACTGCAGTCAGATCAATAAGGGCCCAGTGAGCCATTGTTATTCAGCATCTTGGCAATTGCAGACAATAGCTAAACTTCCATCCAGCTTCCCTGAGAAAAAGAGGCAATAAAGGGACCATTGTCATGGGATCAATATCTCCTAGCTGGGGGAAAAAAATCAATCCCTTGGCTTTAGTCTGAAGGTAGGCCTTCCTTGGCCCAAGATGCCCCAGTGTGTGTATGGGGAGGGAGGATCCACAGCTAAACCGAGGGGAACATCCAAAGATGGAGCCTTGGATGATGGTTGATGAGTGATAGACTTGCAGCTTTGGAAGAGGTCTTGGGGATTGCCCTGTCTAAGGCTCTTATTTCATAGCAGAGGAAATTGAAGACAACAGAAGTAAAGGAACTTGACCAGAATCCAGAAAAGTATTTTGCAAGCAATCAGTCAACTAGTAAAATAACAATGATTAACATTTAAATAGCATTTTATATATGTTAACTCATTTCATCTTCACAACAATCCTGGGAGGTAGGCAGTATTATTATTCCCATAATAGTGGGGAAACTGAGGCAAATAGATTTTGTTTTGTTTTTTAAAGTGACTTGCTCAGGGTCACACACTCATGTAATGTAATGCCAAGGAAAGGCAACTTCCCAGGTTCAAAATACCAGCATAGGTGCTCTCTATTTTATTCAGTGACAAACCAAGAACAGAGAAGATCAAAACATGACATCATTCAAAATACAGCATTTACTAAGTGTGATTAAATAATCTCCAAGGACTACCCCACCCCAGGACTTTCCAATCATTCAATCAATTACAAAGTCCCTGTTCTAAATACTACTCCACCCCTAGGCTATACCTTCATTTGGTCCACCACAAAACCCCTCTTCTCAAATGGAGATTATTTTCCAAACATAGGTAAAGTACCTTCATTTGTCAATCACAGAGCACAATAAGGTCAAAAGTTCCCCACCCCTAGGATCACAATTGAATCTACCCCAGAGTTACATCAAGTTTAAACACAGCACTTAATACCCAAATGGAGGTCTTTTCTTCATCTTGACACGAGGCAAGTTCTCAGCAATCTTAGTTCCTGGGGAGACAAGGCTTAGCAAGGCCATAAGATACATTGCCAGTCCCTTCATGAATTTATCCTCTGTCTGTAGAACAGTCCTAGAACCCCTGAACACATTAGCAAAGCCCTCTCCCAGGATTTCTGTAAACATCCAACAAGAAAATCCTTCTTCAGGGCTTCCGAACCAACAGAAAGGTTCCCAGACCCCTGCAACAACAGCACTGTCCTTCACCAGTGGACAGTATTCACTCTGTCTGCAGGACAGTCTCCAGACCCCTGCAACAACAGTACTGTCCCTCATCAGTGGACAGTATTCACTCTCTGTCTGCAGGACAGTCTCAGGGCTTCTTAACCAAATGCCAGGTTCCAGGACTTCTTCAACAGGACAGTCTTTCACCAGTGGACAAATCTGGCAAAATAACATCAAAACAGACAGACAAAGTACCAGCAAAACAGCCATGTCTCCTCAGTCCTTGGCAGCTCAGGGGGGCAGGTCTCAAAAGTCCAGGGCAATTCAAAGTGGCCACCAGCAATTCTCTTAGTCTCTCTCTCTCCACGAGGTGCTGCTTCCAAAAAGATCTTCTGCCTTTCTCTAGTGTCTCTCCAAATCTACATCACCAGCTCCTCCCAGTTCAGGACTTTCTTTTCACATCAACAAGCCCATCCCACAGGGGGGATTAACAAACTCTGGGTTTTAACACAATCAATTTGAAAACCAAGCCAATACAGGGGAATCTTTAATTGCCATTACTATCACAACTCAGAGGCAGGATTCAAATTCAGGTCTTCCTGTTCCACAGCTCCACCAAATTATTGAATTGATACTGTTGTTACTATTTCTTAGTCCTTTCTGACTCTCAAGAGCCCCTCGTTTTGTTTTGTTTTTTAGCAAAGATACTCCAGCTCATTTTACAGATGAGGAAACTGTGGCAAACAGAATTAAGTGACTTACCCAAAGTCATATATCTAGGAAGTGCCCAAGGCCAGATTTGAACTCAGGAAGATGAGTCTTCTTGAATCCACTCTATCCACTGGGCCACCTAGCTGCCCCATGGAATGCCTCACATGAATCTATTCATTTCCTAGAGTGGGCCAACACTTCATATACAAAACCCTAAAATGAAACAATCCCTCCCCTCTAGGTGCTTTCATTAGATTGGGGGAGGCAACACGTACCTATATGGGCATATTCAGAACAAATATGAAATCAATACAAGGCAATTTGGGGAAGGAGGGCACTGGCAGCTGGCGAGATCAGAGAAGGTCCAGCTCAAATGAGTCCTGAAGGACACAAAGGTGCTTAATAAATAAATCCTCACTAACTCCAAATTCAGTGCTGTCTCCTTTCTCCCAGCCAGCTTGCCTCCAGAAATCTAACCTTCTAAATCAAATTTTTTCACAAGGAGAATGGGGTGAGACAGTCCCTGACCAGACTTGGTTACTAAATTGGCACAATTTTAATCAATCCAAAAGTCTTCACTTACCATTTAAACTGCTTTTAAATCTAAGGAAATTGTTTTCTTCATTAGCTGCTTTTTCTTTCATTTGAATCCTCCCTGAAAGCCCAGGAGGTCCCAAGACAACCAGAGAAAAGGAAGAAATAATAATGACAATAAATAACATTTACATAATGCTACTTTACTTATATTACCTCATTAGAAGTCATAATCCTGTGAGGTAAATACCACAGGTATTTTTCTTTCTTTGAAGATAAGGAAATTAAGGCTAGAAGGAGAAAGTAGTTAAGTGACTTTCCCAAGGTCATACAGCTAAGAAATGTGAGAGGCAAGGTTTGAACTACATCTTCCTGACCACATCCTGTGATGTTTCATATTTGCAGATAGTTTCCTTTCTTCTTCAAACATTATAGTTTACCCCTATAGTGTATCAATTCTCTTTGATTCCAAAGCAGGGTAAATAGGATTTTATATATAGAATAGATAGAAAATAAATACAAGGCAGGTTGGGGAGGAAGGGCAAAATAGCATCTAGGGAAATCAGAAAAAACTTCATGTAGAATATACTATAATTGAACTGTTTATTGGGTTGGGTTTTTTTTTCAGCAAATAGTATTTTATTTTTTTTTCCAATTACATATAAAGATAGTTTTCAACGTTCTTTTTTTATATGATTTTGAGTTTCAAACTTTTTTCTCCCTCACTCCCATCCCAACTCCCCAAGATGGCAAGCAATTGATATATGTTATATAGGCACAGCCATGTAACATATTTCCATGTTAGTTATGTTGTGAAAGAAGAAACAGAACAAAAGGGAAAAGCCACACACACACACACACACACACACACACACAAAAGTGAAAATAGTATCCTTCCATCTGCATTCAGACTCCATAGTTCTTTCTCTGGATGTGGATAGCATTTTCTATCATGGGTCTTTTGGTACATTGGATTGCTGAACAGAGCTAAGTCGATCATAACTGAGCATTGTGCAATGTTGCTGTTACTGTTACTGTGTACAATGTTCTCCTGTTTATAACTGGGTCAAATCTTAATGAAAACAGAGACCTTAATCAACACTGACTGCACTGCGCTGTCCAAGGTCATACAGTCAGCCTCAAGTTCATATCATGGAAGCATCCAGGAAGGAACTGAGGTTGTTGGCATTGGAGAAAAGAAGACTGGGAGAGACGTGGAAGTAGTGACTTAAATATGTGAAGGGTTGTCAGGAGGAGCTATTAGACCATTGTGTCCTGGAGAGCAGAACTGGGAAGCATGGGGGAAGTTTCAAAGAGTCAACCTTAGACTTGATGCCAGGAAACCTTCCTAACAGTGGAATGGGCCAGCTTGGGAGGTATTAGTTTTTCCTATGATTGGAGGTCTTTAGCAGAGTCTGTAAAGTGAACTCCTTGAGGGGGTCTGTGTTTTTGCCTTTCTTTGATCCCTCTCCCAGCTCTGCTCCTCACTTACTGAACTTTGCCACTATTAATCAGCTGCTTTTCAGCCTGGGACATGTCTCTGCCATTCGACCCTGCTATCATTGGTGTATTCCTCAGGGGCTTCCATTATGGGAGAGGGTCCCAGACTGGCCAACCTTCACTCCTTTCGCAGTTCTGCTTCTGATTTCCTGAACTCAAACACCTTGCCCTCCTGTGGGCACACCTCTGTGCCTTCCTCCCACCCTTCACTGCTCCCTTTTGTTTTTGGTCATCTCCCATTAGAATGCATGCTCCCCAAGGGCAGGGATTATCTTTATTTTTGGTTGTATTGGTATCCCCAGCACTAGCCTGGTGTCTGCCTACACATTGCCTTTAAGTCCCTTGTACCTGGCACATAATAAACACTTTAAAAATGCTTATTGAACTGATCACCATCAGTCAAGGTCATAATGGAGAAGTTGGAAGAAGAGTAGCTAGGGGAGAAATGAATAGATGAATGATGTAGGTGCCCTTTTTAAATGGAGGACTGACTGGATGACCATTTATTGAGTCTGGTATAGAGGCCACTCTTGTTCAGGCAAGGGACATCCCACAGGGCCTTCAGGTCTGAGAGAATATAATTCTGTGGTTCTGCCTCCTTTTAGTCTGGAGCTCTTACTTCATCAGTGCTAAGACCTCCTGGTATGGAGCTTACCCCACTCTTGCAGATATGTAGTTAGGCAACTCATCTTTAACCTAGTGTGTCAACCCACACACTGACTGGTTAAGTGACTTGTCCAGGGACACAGAGCCAGGATGTGGCAGAGGGAAAACTTGGACCCTGGTATGTCCAAGTCTAAGGTTAGCCCTGAGTTAGCCTGCTGTCTACTATCCCACATCACCTTTCTGAATCTAAGGTTAGCCCACTATCTATTATCCCACACCATCTTTCTTTATTTTTTTTTAAATTTATTTACTATTAGTTTACAACATTCAGTTCCACAAGTTTTTGAGTTCCAAATTTTCTCCCCCTTCCTCTTTCCCTGTCCTCCCACCATGGCGGCATGAAATCTGATATAGGTGGCACAATAGTTTCCATTTCATTCATATAACACAACTTGTTCAGCCATTCCCCAATTGATGGACATCCCCTTGATTTCCATTTCTTTGCTACCACAAGAAGAGCTGCTATAAATATTTTTGTACAAACAGGTCCTCTTTTCATTTGTAAGATCTCTTTGGGACACAACCCTAGAAGTGGTATTGCTGGATCAAAGAATATGCACATTTTTATAGCCCTTTGGGCGTAGTTCCAAATTATTTTCCAGATTGGTTGGATCAGTTCACAACTCCACCAACAATGCATTAGTCTTCCGATTTCTCCACATTTTCTCCAGCATTTATCATTTTCTTATTTTGTCATCTTTGCCAATCTGACCGATGAGATGTGGTACCTAAAAGTTGTTTTGATTTGCATTTCTCTGATCTATAGTAACTTAGAGCATTTTTTCATATGCTTATAGATATCTTTAATTTCTTCCTTTGAAAACTGCCTGAAAACTGTTCATATCCTTTAGCCATTTATCATTTGGGGAATGACTTGTATTCTTATGAATTTGACTCAGTTCTCTGTATGTTTTAAAAATGAGGCCTTTATCAGAGACTCTGGTTGTAAAAATTATTTCCCAATTTTCTGCTTCCCTCCTAATCTTGGTTACAATGGCTTTGTTTGTACAAAACCTTTTCAATTTAATGTAATCAAAATTATCCATTTTGCATTTTGTAATGCTCTCTAACTCTTGTTTGGTCATAAATTCTTCCTTTCTCCATAAATCTGACAGGTAAACTATTCCTTACTTTCCCAAATTGCTTACAGTATCAGCCTTTGTATCTAAATTGTGAACCCATTTAGACTTTATTTTGGTATACTGTATAATATATTGGTCTATACCTAGTTTCTGCCATACTGTTTTCCAGTTTTCCCAGCAGTTTTTGTCAAATAATCCCACAGCATCTTTCTGAGTCTAAGGTTAGCCTACTTTCTACTATCCCACAACATCTTTCTGAGTCTAAAGTTAGTCCATTATGTACTATCCCATACCATCTTTCTGAGTCTAGCTTTAATGGACTGGATTTTTTAAAAAAGCATTCACTGAAGATGGATAGGCACTAGACTTGTGATTTCACTAGTATGAGGAATTACTGGAAAATCAAATGCCCTGTGTCTACACAGAGCAGGACTTTCTCTTTAATTTATACTCTTAAAGAATTGCCTAGACTAGTGGTGTCAAACTCAAATAGAAATGAAATAACTAATCTGTGGAAGGGTCCCAATGGGTTACACTTTGCCTTAGTTTTAAAAAGTAATAATATCTATGTGCTATTGTATCTTATTTATCTTGTTAAATATTTCCTGATTCCATTTAAATCAATTTCAGGATACATTCAGAGGTACTGTGGGCTCAGTGTTTGATAACTCTTGTCAAGGGCACTGAGTGGTTAAGAAACTTGTTCAGGATCAGTCAGTGTCACATAGGGGACTTAGAACCCATGTCTTCAAGGCTTTGAGGCTGGCTCTTTAGCCAACAAACCAAGCTGCTTTCTCATTAAAGATGGAGTCATGTGGGAAAGGATAGAAATAGCTCAGTGCCATCTAAGTGCCAGGCATCTTCTAACTGCCATGATTGAGGGTCTTTCCATTTCATCATTCCCTCCCTCTTTTCCTATTAGAGAGATCCTTTCTTGCCATGCATTCATCCTGGAAATACTTAGTTTCTCTAGCCTTTGCTTTTTCACACTAGTGGTTGGCATTTCTTTCCCTGGATATTCAATCTTGGGTGAATGAACGCTGGAGATGTCGGGAAATAAAGCATGGTGTTTCATTCACATGTATATAATTCCTTGGTCTAGCGCAAGTGAGGGCCTAAGAAATATTTCTCTATGGTTGACCTTTTAGAGAAACATGTAAAGAGAATGGATGGCTATATCGATCCCAGAATTAGGGATTTAAAATTAGAAGGGAATTCATAGATCTCCTTATCCTATTTACAGAAGAGGAAACTGAGGCCCAGAGAGGGGAAGTAACTTGTCCAAGGCCACATGGTCATCTTAAGTAAGAGGACAGGGATGGGAAATGGGGTTGTCTTACTGAAAACTGAGCACTCCTTCCTCTTATCTATTCTATGCTATTTACATGCAGGAATCCCTGTAGATTTCCCTTGGTCCCTGGATTTAAATTATCATGACAGTCACTTTGGCTCAAAAGGGTCAATCCTGGAAGAAGCCATCAAGATTAACTTGTCTATTGCCTAAATAATAATGATGATAATAGCAGCATTGACAACAGCTAGCATTTATACAGTGCTGTACCTTAGGGGTTGTAGAGTGGGGCCAAGACCAGATTAAAATGTCATTGAGAAGTGTTTAACAAAATAAAGAAAAATACAATGCTACATAGATAATGTTACTTTGTGGTTTTCTAAGGTATATGTGAAACACAATGGGATTCATTTCTACTTGACTTTGGCACAATTGCTATACATGTTGTTTCATTTGATCCTCGCAATAACCCTGGTAGGATGGTGATATTATTATTATCATTTTACAAATGAGAAAACAGAAGCTTAGAGAGGTCAAGTGACTTGACCAGCGTCACACAGTCAGTTAAGTGTCTGAGGAAAGAATTGAACTCAGGTATTTGTGACTCCAAGTCCATCAATGTATCTACAGTTATCCCTTCCACAACATGACTTTCCCCATTGTTGTTTCAATATGTTGTGGGTTGGCATAAAAAATTAAATGAAATTTTGGGGGGAGTTTTGTGGAAGCTACAAATAACATGCAAAGACCAGTAGATGAAACAGAAAAAAAGTTTAGAAACTCAGAAATGCATAAAATATATGTATAGTATTATATGAGATCAACATATTTGATCTTTTAATACTGTAACAACTCAGACTTCTCTGGTACGAAGGAAGGACCAAAATATTTTATGAAGATTTTCCAGATTGCCATGCCCCTAACCCCTGCAATGTGGAAGGGATAGCTGTACTGCGTTATTGAGCTATAATCTTGTTGGGATCCATGAGGATCAAATTGTCCAATGATTTCTGCCTCTGATCATATTTGGATAACAGATTCAGAATGGGGAGGGTCTACAGAGATCATGCAGTCCAACCTTTCCATCTTCCTTTGGCTGAGCATCTGAACTGCTAATTCCACACATGCTGTTGGCAAGAGGCATGAACGAAAGCCATATTTGTCCTTAGGGAACATTTTTGCATATGCATATTTCCATGGATAATTATTTGGAGGAAATGTACCAGTGGGTTCTAAACTGTACATATTGATGATGTTCTTTAAAGCTTTATTTCTCTCCTAATACTGATCTCATATCTGGAGAAAGTGGCGCCATGTTTTCTTTGAGGGGCATAGTGAATAGAATGCTGGGACTTAGAGTCAGAAAGACCTGGGCTTGAATCCTGCCCTCAGCTGCTTACTTACTGTGTGACACTAGGCAAATTTCTGAGCCTTACTTTCCACACCTGTAAAATAGGTATAGTAGCACTCACCTCCCAAGGCTGTTGGGAGGATCAAGTGAGATGTAACATGTCAAACCCATTGTAAAGTGCTATATGAATGGCCATTCTTGGTATTGTTTATACATATCACCTAACCATCATTTTTCTGAACGTCTAAGAAACAGGATCAGAGACCTTATTATCAGCAATACTAATTAAAAATCTCCATGTTCAAGTCTTGGGGAAAATATTTGAATTGTCTCTAATTTTATGGCAATAAGAATGTAAGGTTGTTAAAAACTTCCCCATTTTAGACACAGTTTGAGACAAATCTCAAGAAAAGGTTAGATGTTTCCTCATTTTCTCTCCCAAAACCTATCTATCTACAAATGCTAAAATATAATCTGTTATCTTTTTGCTAAAACATTTCCAGTAAACTGAATTTTTTTCTTTAACAGTAAGAGGACAAGGGCTAACTAGAGACTGATATTAATTGAGATAAATAAGAAAGCCCAGGGACCTCTGTATAAGTCCTTCAATATTGGAGGCTCAAAATAACTGTAACTGAACTCAGAATTTTTTTTAATCTAAAGTTTTCTCCCTAAAGTGAAAAGGGATGGAGCCAATGAACTTTAGGAATCATTCTATAGCTCCATAGATTTAAAATGAGCTAATTGTTGTAGAAGAATGGTAAAAAAAAAAAGTACTCGAGACCCTACAAAAGCTGCCTAAATCCAACGCACTAGGTATTAGACCAGAGAGGCAACAGAGACAAACCCGTAGTCAGTCTGATGGGTACCGGCTGTGTGCCCAGGGGAGTCTTTCACTTGTCAGTGTCCAGGGGCAACCTCTGAAACCAGTCTGATATGTGTCAGGCACTGTACTTAGCACTTGTGATTAGCCCTGCCCTTAAGGAAGCTTATATTCTATTAGGTGTAGACAAAGTGGGAAGGTCAAAGTGCCCATATAGAAGAAGATGCAAAATGAATATAAGATGCTTTGGGGAATGAGGGCATCGGATATGGAGGAGCTTCCATGTTGTTGGTCTGCATGGAAGAGAGGGAGTGCCTCAATGGGAAGTCTTTATACACATGAAATCATGGTTCTAGACACACACACACACACACACACACACACACACACACCATCCACAGACTTTCTCTCTCTCTCTGTGTATATATATATATATATATTATATATTCCCCATATACATACCCATACTACTATATATAATGTGTGTATATATGTGCACACACAAGCATACATTTATATATTTATATATACACCTATACTTATATCACATAACAATCACACATATATACACAAACATGTACCTCCACATACATCTACACACCCATAACCACTATGCGTGTGTGTGTATATACACATATATCTACCTATACTCATACCATAATATACACACATGTACACACCCATACATGCACACATATTGTCCCCTATACATACCCATATCCTTACATACATCTCATGATACACACATATATGCCACAAACATGGGGCTATTATTATCCTTACTTTACAGATGAGAGTACTAAGACTTAGCTACATTAAGTAACTCAAACATGATCACATAGGTAGTTAAGGGTTAGAGGTAGAATTTGAACCAGTCTCTTCTTGGTCCTAAGGCCAGGACTCTGTCGTTCTTGAGGGGAACTGTGACATAGTGGATATCTTGCTGGGCTTGATGTCAGGAAGGCTCAGGGTGAATTTTAACCTATATGACCTTAGGCAGATCACATAATGGAAGTAAGCCTCGGTTTCCTCACCTGTAACATGGAACCTACCTGATAGGATTGTTGTGGGAACAATGGATGGAAAGTTGGAAGAAATTTAAGAGACCATCAAATCCAGTCTCCTTCATTTTACATATGAGGAATCTGAGGCAGAGGGTGGTTAAATGACTTGTCCAGGGTCACAAAGCTAATAAGTCTCTGAGTCAGAATTTGAACTTGGGTCTTTCTGACTCCACACTCAGAACTGTTTCCACTGTGCTCCCTAAGCAGGTTTCATTAACCCTAAAGGCTCTATATTAATTGGACATGTTGGCCCCATGGTGGGGAGAGCACTGGACTAGGTAGACAGAAAACCCAAGCTCAAATAGTGCCAGTGTGACCCTGGCCAAGTTCGCTAAACCTCCCAGAGCTTCTATTTCCTCACCCATCACACAAACATAGCAGCTTCCTGGGGACTCATATGACATAATAATCATAACATACTCTGCGACTTGAATGCTTTATCTCAGTGGGAGATGTTCTTGTCTTCCACTTCAGCCCTATTGCCTAATTCCCCACCCCACTGGTCCTCTTTCCCCTCTCCCTGATAATCTTCCCATTCCTGAGATCAGTCTGTACACTTCCTATCTTCAAGGTATGTTCCCATGTGACACCTGACAGAGGAGGTGGAGAGAGTACATCCCCCCTTCCCCAATCCCGGTGGGGGCTCTTTCTACTCCGGGCAAACAGCACAAGGATTGTGGGTAAGGGCAGCCCAGTCAGGGCCTCCTTGGGTGATTCAGACACAGATGGGGATGCTCATCTTTAGTCCAGGTTCTTTCTGACCTGGGAAAGGGAGAATAAAGAGCAAGCTTTGGCAAAAACCTTCTACAAACTCCAGATGCTGGATCAGGCAGAAAATCCTTTTACAGAAGTGGGGGGAGGTGGGGTGTCTGACTGCTTTTCAGAGAAAAGCCAGATCTAATATTTCACTCCTAAGGATGAGCATTTTCAAAGAAAGATGAGAGCTCTATTGACTCTTAGGAGACAAATGATTAAGAAAGGAAAACCTTTCCTGCTTCCCAAATGCCATCTTTTCTATAGACCCTTATTCTGAAGCACTTGGCCCGTCTGCAAGTCCTACAGGCAATTTCCTTTTCTCAGGAGAAGAGAAAGGGAGAGCGGGGAGGACGCTACCTCTAATTTCCTAACCAAGTCAGTGGCAGATCACTTAAATACTTACTTGCCTAGGCAGCATTTGCTTCCTGTCTCATTTCCTCTTGCTATCCTGAGGCAATCTCAAACACAGAGACAGAGCAAGGCCTACAGAAACACAAGGAATCTGACAGCAGCCTCCTCCTCTGTCACACTCAGGCTCCAACTCATGGGGATGACCTAGAACTATTCCCCAGAACCCAAGAAACACGTCTGATTCATAGTGTTCTAAGTTATTCCCATGGGACACCAAATGAGAGAGAGAGAGAGAGAGAGAGAGAGAGAGAGAGAGAGAGAGAGAGAGAGAGAGAGAGAGAGAGAGAGAGAGA
>NW_027187400.1:19992670-20026208 GCF_028583685.1 Petaurus breviceps papuanus
AGAGAGAGAGAGAGAGAGAGAGAGAGAGAGAGAGAGAGAGAGAGAGACAGAGAGAGAGAGAGAGACAGAGAGAGAGAGAGACAGAGAGAGAGAGACAGAGACAGAGACAGAGAAACAGAGAGAGACAGAGACAGACACAGAGAGAGAGAGACAGAGAGACAGAGAGAGAGACAGAGACAGAGAGAGACAGAGAGACAGAGAGAGACAGAGAGACAGACAGACAGAGACAGAGAGAGACAGACAGACAGACAGAGACAGAGAAAGAGACAGAGAGACAAAAAGAGAGGGAGACAGAGAGACAGAGACAGAGAGAGACACAGACAAAGAGAAAGATAGAGAGGAGAGAAAGGGAGAGACAGAGAGAATTAGAGAGAGACAGAGAGAGTCAGAGAGACAGAGAGAGACAGAGACAGATACAGAGACAGAAACAGAGAGGAGGAGAGGAGAAGATAGAAGAGGAGATGAGCAAGACGAGACGAGACGAGATGAGATGAGATGAGACTAGTGGAGGAGAAGGGGGGGGAGAGAGGAGAAGAGAGGAGATGGAGGGAGAGGGGAGGGAAAAGAAAGGAAGAGGAAGGGAGGGAAGGGAGGAAAGGAAAGGACGGGAGAGGAAAGGGGAAGAGAGTAACAATTCAATTAAATAAGCTTCTATTAAGTATCTTTATAGGTGATACAAAGACAAAAAAAAATAGAATATCTCACTGGTGGTAACCAATGGACATAGGTCTGACCAAGGTTACTTCCTTGCTTAAGAAGTTTCAATGGTTCCCCATTGCAACTGGGATTAAATACAAGCTTCTCTGGCATTTTCTGCCCTTCATAATATGGCTCCAATTTATCTTTTCAGATTGAGCTCACATGACTCCTCCTCATAGACACCTAAGTTCCAACCACCCTGACCTGTACATGACATGCTGTCTCCTGCCCATGTGCAGACTGTTCCCCCCCACCCCTTTGGTTCACTTAGCTTGACTACTTGCCCTCTCTAGCCCTCAGTTTATTCATCCTCCTAATGAAAGGGTTAAGCCAGATGGCACCAAATATCTCTTCCAGCTTTGGGTCTATGATGCTATAATGTTAAATACTTGGAGGGGGAGAGGGGACTCTAAGAACTGGGGGATCAGGAGGGGACCCAGGAGATGATGCCTGGGCTGAAGCCTGAAGGAAGCTAGAGCCTCTAAGGGGTGGGAGTGCAGAAGCGGAACATCCCAGGCATGAACAACAAGCCTGGGCAAATGAACGGAGGTAGGAGATGGAAGAGCTCAGACAAGAAAATGACATCTGGCTTAACCAGGATATTGTGTGTGTGATATGTGAAATATGGTTAGAAAAGTGGGCTGCAGCCAGACTGTGAAGGGCTATAAATGCCAGACAAAGGAGTTTTCATTTTCCCCTAGAGGAGTCTCTTAGTGTCTGGGGAAGGGCCAACCAGGGATGAGGGGATGCATTTACCTCAAGCAGAGCAATGAGAATCTGGCTGGACCACACCCTAACTCCCCTGTTTGGAGGCTAGACTAAAGACAGACCCCGCACCCTACACTCTGACCTATGGTTCTAATGTTTCTCTGCTACTGGACTCTCTGGAGGGAAGACCTGATTGAATCCCAATTATTACTGCTCCAGTATTTCTTTACGCTTTTCCTTTACTAACCAGGCCTGACTAAAACTATCTATTGATTCACCTTACATTGTTGTCATTTTTGTTGTTTAATCATTGTTCTGTCACGTCAGACTCTTCATGACCCCATTTGCCTCTTTTTTTTGGCAAAGATATTGGAGTGGTTTGTTATTGCCTTCTCCAGCTCATTTTACAGATGGGGAAACTGAGGCAAACCGGGTGAAGTGACTTGCCCAGCGTCACACAGCTAGTAAATGTCTGAGGCCAGATTCAAACTCAGGTCTTCCTGACTTCAGGCCAGGCACTCTACTGACTGCGCTACCTAGCTGCTCCTATGCTCTTTGCTTGTGGTCAGTGACCATAATTTTGGTGTTGAAAACATGGGCCTTCATTTCTGGGAGAATTCTTGGGTCATTAGAAGAGTTTTGTAGCTTAATGGAGACAATCCAGATTGTATGCTCTTATTGTTTAATTCTGGGCCCCACTCATGGACCATTTTATACTGTCTGTACAAGATGAGAGAGAAAAAGAAGAAAGTTGGGAAGGAGAGAGAAAAAGAGTTGGAGAGAGAAAGACAAGCACTATAGGCTATCTATTAAACTATCTGCCAGAATCTGGACAATGGTCATTTTTTTCATCCACTTCTTATCTTGTATGGATGGTTAGGTAAAATTCTCTTGAACAGTGATAAATCTCTTCTAGAAGTCTGGTCTTTGAGATGTTCATAATTCTGTGGCCAAGCTAGTCATAAGCCTTTACCACTCATATGCTATTTAGTAATTTACTGACTTATATGAATAACTTCACATATATACATACATACATATATATATATTTTATACATCTATAAGTCTTGGATCTCATATTAGTAAGTAAACCCCTTGACAGGAGGAGTTGAGTTAAGCAGATCCATTGCAATACCACGAACATAGGAAGTATTCATTAAGTCATTAAATGTTTTTTGAACAAATGGATGGATAAATTGAATAAAGACAGTGTAAGTCAGTGGATAGAATACTGGATTTGAATTCAGAGAGCCTGGGTTCAAATCTGACCTCTGATACTTATGACCCACATGATCTTGGATTTCCCAAGTCTCAGTTTCTTCATCTGTAAAATGAAAGGGTTAGACTAAATGGCTTTTTTAGGTCTTTTCCAGCTCTAGACTTGTAAACCTATGATCTTCAGTTTTGTGAACTAATCTAACCAAACCAACAAACACTTATTAATCACTTACTATGGATAAACTACAAGGCTAGAAATTAGGAATAAAAACAAAAGGAAAAATAATCCCTGATCTCAAAAAGCTTACATTTCTATTAGGGGAACACAATGTGTAAACACATAAGTATGTAGTTGACTGTCTGAGAAGGAAGAGAGAAACACTAATAAGAAGCGAGGTCCATTAGGAAAGTCTTTCAGAAAGAATGAATGCAAGTTAAATTGTAGCATGATAAACTTCAAAGGGTCATCTCAGTTCTTTCACTGAAAAAAGATCAGGCTGCAGTGAGTGTTGCTTAAAACAAGGGCTCCCTGAGTCCCTGGAAAGCATTTACTGATGCGAAGTTCTCAGTGTAATGGGATTTGACCTCTGCCACCCAGAAGCTTCTTATGGGACCTTATAAAGGAAGACATACGGTGCAGACATACACTGTGTAGTCCGGTGGTGAATCAATAGTTTGCAACCTGGTATTGCAAGGAAATGATAAAATTGCTGATTTATTCCTCACTTCCTGAAATGCCTTCAGTAAAACACGCTCCTGCAGCTGTGAACACTGATTTATTATATCTCATCTAATCCATTTATTTAAGAAAAGGTTGTTCCCCACCCCACCCCCAGCAGGCACGGGGCTGATGGATTTCTCTGCTCTAACTTGGCCATCAGCAAAACCACATGGGCTATGGATAATTGCTTTAGATAAAAGGTTAGGAGGTACCATTTTTTTGGAAACAGTTGCACAGAAATTTAGGATGTGGGTCAGACCAATGGCCCATCAAATCTAATATTCTGCTTTCTTTTGTCTTCCCCCGACGGTCCACGTCTTGGAATTTATCTGGGACGTTTGGGCAAGTTTTCCTATGGACAATTCTCGTCCAACGCCAGGAGGCTATCCTAAGTCCTTGTTTACATGATAGCAGCTCTCACCGATTAGAAAAAAAATCCATTACCAAAATATCAGCCTTCAGTATCGGCCCCACTGATCTCTGCTTCCCTTTATGTTCATGGATTTTAAATGGACCTGCTATTAACATGAGTGCCTTTTTTGTAAACACAATCAGAATCACAGAAAGAATTTCTGAGTTGGAAGGAAGTTCAGAGACCAGCTCAATCAGTCCATACCTGGACAGGGATTGATTATTTCTACCCTGTCCTTAACAAACATCCAACTATCCTTGGCATGTAGTTTTCCAATGTGGCAGTTTTTCCTTACATCAAGCTTACATTTGCATCTGCAGTTTTTTATCCATTACTCTCAGTTTTTTACTCTTTGGGCCAAGCAGAAGGAGTGAAATTCTTCCACTGGACTTCCTTGTACATAATGGAAGACAGTTTTCTGGTCCCCCTAAATCTCTTCTCCAGTTTATTCAGCCATTCCACATGTGGTCCTGAACTGCAAGGCCTTCAACTCCTTGGGGCTTCTGGACACTTGGAAGTTTATCAATGTCTTTCCTAATACATTGCCCATATACAACTAAGCATAATATTTTAGAGGTATTCTAATCAGGGAAGAATACAGGCCAGCTATCTAGTTAAAGATCACATTAGTTTTTTTGCTGTCACACATCATATCATTGATCACATAAACTGATTTGAGGTTCAATCAAAACCTCTCATCTTTTTCAGAAAGATTACTGTGCTGAATAACCATGTAACCCCCCCCCATAACCAAATTAAATTAAGTTAAGAAACATTTATTAAGTCAGTGTGCTAAGAGTTGGAGATACAATGAAAGGCCATCACAGTCCCTGCCCTCAAGGAGCTCACAGTCTAATAAAGAGACAACATGAAAACAACTATGTACAAACAAGTTATATACATGATGAATGTGAAATAATCAATAGAGGGAAGACACTGAGCATTAAGGGTATTAGGAAAGACTTCTTATAGAAGGTGGGGTTTTAGATGGGAACTGAAGAAAGCCAGGGAAGCTAGTCAATGGGAAAATAATTAAAATTAAAGAAGATGCTTTAGGAAATTATCAAAGAAAATACATTTGAAAAACAGATTTAAAAAAATTGACATTTTTGTGTAGACATTTCTTGTGTAGATATTTTTAATTCTTCAAGGAACATTACCAAAGTTAACCTTGTAAAGCCCTTCTGCTTTTATTTTTAAATAAACTTCACAGGGCAGCTAGGTGGCGCAATGAATAGAGCACTGGCCCTGGAGTCAGGAGGACCTGAGTTCAAATTCGGCCTCATACACTTGACACAATTACTAGCCATGTGACTTTGGGCAAGTCATTTAACCCCAATTGCCCTCCAAAAAGCAAAATAAATGAATGAATGAATGAATAAAAAAATAAACTTAAGATGAAGAGTATAGTAGACTAATAAAAGCATGTAGAATTTGGAAAACATTTCTTGAACCCGAGGGTAAGACTTAATCCTTATTGCTATAATATTTTGCCTTATTTGATTTTGTCCCATATTCTAGTCTGTCAAGACTTTTGAGCCCTAACTCAGTCACCCAATGTTTTGATTACCCTCTCACCTCTGTGGCACCTACCAATCTGATAAGCATGCAATCCATGCCTTTATCTATGTTGTGGATTAAAAAAAAAGGTTAAATAACCCAGGGTCTAGCATGGATCCTTGGGGAACTCCATTAGAAACTTCCTTCCAAGTTGACCTTGACCCATCAATGACTACTCTTAGGGAAGACATTCAACAGGTTTCCAATCCAACTACTTTTGCTGTTGTCTGACTCACACCTTGTAGCAGCAAGCACCCCAAGTGTCCTCAGGGTTTGCAGCTACCACAGGTTCTTGGATCTGCTTTGTTAAAGGAAAGCAACTCAAAATGGGTTAACAAGCTTACTTTAATCAGTCAGACATATATCGTTTACCTTGTTCAGGAGAAAAGGTCAGCACCCTGAACCTCAAAGTATACAGGCATAATTATCAAGACAGAAACATCAAGTAGACAGATTTCCAAACTGTCCAACCATTACATCCATACCCAGTCAACATCTGGGTTTCCACCTTCTGGGTTTTTCAAAGCCGGGGGACTCTCAACAATGGCTTCCCAGAATTCAGATCAAATCACAGAACACTTCTCAAAGTGAGTCCCAAAACAAAGCTACACATCAGGGCTTATATAGGCTTCTCCTGGCTCAGAGAATGTAACAACCTTATTGACCCACTGGCCAATCAAAAAGTATCTACTGAAAAACAAGCCTCCCTCCCCAGGCTTCAGGTGCACTTTAGCCTAGGGGCAGGGAAGATCTTCCAAATTTGCGTTCCCATTACACACCTCTCCATGTTTTCTGCAAAAAAGTCAACAAACATTTACAAAGGCTTCATCAAATGCTTTGCTAAAATCTAGATGATAAAATCATCCATAGAAAAGGGAGGGAAGTAGCTGTGATGACTTCTTCAGAAAAAACACCGCCTCCCACCTATTCCCCAATGAGTATTAATTTTCACGAGTGGCTTTACTTTCCTTCTTCAACTTATTTTCCTAGAATCTCTAGTGGGCACCTGGGTGACTACTAATGTAGCCCAACAAGAAGAAGTGCAAGCTCCTTCATTGTTCATCACTTGAAAAATAACTCAATTTCCAAACTCTTCTATGGCTTTTAAAGGAACGTTAGAACATTCATCCAGAGAGACAACCAAAAATCCTCCTGGAGGAATGGGGAAAATCCTCATTTCCTTAAAGTCTCTTTCAGTCTATTTTTTAAGTACTTGTAATTCCCAGAATGCCAAGGACTAAGAACAGGATGGATTGGCCACACTACCTCATCAGGGACTGGTAGGGTGGGTCCTTTAAAAGCAGACAGAAATGGGAATCTCTTTTAAAAAATCTTGTGAGATTTGTATTCTTTATTTGGGCCAGGGAAGCTGACCCTGAGAAGCAGCATGGTAGAGCAGAAAGGGGGCTGGATTTGGAATCAAAGGACTTGGGTTTGAATCCCAGCTTTGGTCCTTTATTATCTATGTGACCTTGATCTTGGACCTCCTGGGACTCAGTTTTACTCTCTGAAAAATGGATAAATTGAACTGGGTGATTTCCAAGGCTTTTTCCTGCTCTAAATCTATTTTCCAAAGATCATAGGAAACCTTCAAGTGGTTTCCAAACTAGGAAATGAATCCAGGGTTTTTCTCTAGTTTCCGTTAATAGTGAAGATGACATTCTAGAGAATGTTCCCCAAAAGGGACTTAGGGGAAGCAGAGTCAGCTGGTCCATCAGTGTGACCCAGGTGTGCTTGGATTATCATAAAAGTGCTTGATATTCATTGTTTGGGAGCTTCTTAAACCCATCCTCACCGCCAAGAAGGCTTCCCCAACTCCCTGAAATCTCAGAGCATATTAACCTCACATATATTATGCACTTAATAATAATGATGAAAACTGACATTCATATAGCTTTTGAAGGTTTGCCAGATGCTTTGCATACATTAGCTCACTTAATACGTGTGACAGTATCGTGGAGGAAGTGCTATGTTATTATTATCCCCATTTAAAGATGAGAAGACTGAGACTCAGACATTGAATAACTGGCTCACATGAGGTCACTAGAAGAAGATCACAAGTGGGATTTGAAATTAAATCTCTCTTGACTCGAAGTGAAATGATCTTTCCTCTATCTTAGGATTAATAATGAACCAATAGATAATATCAGAGATAGCACTGATATAAAGTTTTAAGGTTTACAAAATGCTGTACACATGTTAACTCATTTGGCCCTCACAACAACACCAGAAGGGAGTCACAATTATTACCTCAATTTTACAAAAAAGGATACGGAGGCTGGAGGGAGGTCAGGTGATGTGCCCAGGAGCATAGGGCTAGTAAATATCTGAGATGGGGTTTGAACTGTGTTCATCATGATTCCTAATCCCAGGAACTATGGATTCTGGAGGCAGGGAGACCAATTAACCATTTAATGCCAAGAACCATGCTAATTGTTGAGGATACACTTACAAAAATAAAAAATAAGACCTGTCCTAAAGGAGTTTACATTCTATCGGTGGAAATATACATATAGTGTATAAGTAAAAACAGAATATATAGAAAGTTAATAAAATATGATTTTTCTGCACAGGGAAGACCACTAACAGCTAGGGAAATCAAGAAAGATTTCCTGTAGGAGATGGATTGGGGTGAGTTTGGAAGAAAACCAGTGATTCTATGAGCCTGAGGTGAGAAGAAATTTGATCCATGGAAGACAGTGTGTGCAAAGGCATGGTATCCCACAGAAGTGAAACTTGGGAAGTTATATTTAAGGGCTAGTGTGACCGTTTGGCTGGACTGTGCAATGCATGAAGAGGACTAAGGAAGCTAGAAAATGAGTGGGAACTAGACTGTGAAGTACTTTAAATGCCCAACAGGGGGTTCTACTTTGGATCCAAGAGGAGGGATTTTAACCTTTGGTGTGTGTGCCATGGACCCCTCTGGCAGTCTGAGGAAACCTACAGTTCCATTCTCAGAGTCATGTTTTTAAATAATTGGAGGGAATTTTAAATTTCAAGTTACAAATTAGTGAAAATGGAGTTGGAGTTGTTTACCCATTCAAGGTCACTGAATTCCACTGAAGTCTATTCAGGACACTCACGATTAAGAACCCCTGAGAGAGGCCCTGCCTATGTCACTAGAGTTTGTTTTTTTTTTTTTTAAAGAGAAGTCAAATCATATGGACAGACCTCTGCTATAGAGATGTCATTTGGATAGATGTACGGAGGATGAACTGAATCAAGGAGAGGTTGTAGGCAGGGAGAACAATTATACTTATAAAACAGAGAAGAGAGACACATGGTAGCCGTCGATGGTTCACTGAGGATTATCAGCTCTCCAGGAAGGGCATAAGGACATGTGGGAGCATAAGGCAAGGATAAGGAGCTACACCTGGGACACTCAAATGGCTGAATGGGCAGCCACTAAAGAGGAAAATACCTGAGGGTGGGGAGATCCTCTCTGGGGAATTCATGGAAAGATACAGACAAGAATTATATAAGATTGAAAAAAAAGTGTGGATGGGCTACCATCTGCCCAAGTGAAGGGAGTATTCACATGGGAGACCATGAATCCATAGAAGTAATGAAGGAAAAAGAAAGGAGAGCCATAACGGTAACCAGAAACACTAGGTAATTCAAAATAATTCAAAATGCATTTGTCTCTGGAATGAAATCTCTCTCTCTCTCCCTCCCTCCCTCTCCCTCCCTCTCTCTCCCCCTCCCCCTCCCTTTCCCTCTCCCTCTCTCTCTCTTTCGCTCCCTCTGTCTTTTTGTCTCTCTGCCTCTGTCTCTGTCTTTCTGTCTCTCTTTCTCCCTGTCTGTCTGTCTCTCCCCATTTCAGTCTCTCCATCTCAGTCTCTTTCTCTCTGTCTCTATCTCTCCATCTCTCTCAGCCTTTGTGTCTCTATCTCTCTCCTCTCTGTAATTCTAGCCAATCAACCTTCCTAACTGTGCTTGATGCTAGGAGTTAGTTGCAAAAATGCATATCTACAGCCTCAGGATTACCAATGCACCTGGTGTGCCAGAGGGTGAAGAGACAGAGAAGATGGATTTCATTTCATTTCCTAAGCTGGCCCATGCAAGCATGAATCGGCATTTATCAAGTGCCTATGGCATACCAGGCCCTATGCTAGACCCTGGAAGTATAGAGACCAAAACAAAATTGATCCTTCTCTCAGAGAGTCTGTGTTCTAGGAAGGTTGACTACATATACAACAGAGATATGTGTGAGTATATATACAATACAAGATAGGGATCGGGACTAGATCTAATATTTCATTGGTTAGGGAACTCCCAAATGAGGAAACTCCTTCCCCTAATGCAAGTCAGCACCTTTCTGACAATTTATAGTGTTAGGAAGTTGACTAGAGCACTGAAAGGGGATGGGTCTTAGCCAGGGTGGCAGAGACAGCACATAGCCTAGAGAAGCCCTGAAGTGTCCATGTGAGCTCAGGTTGGGGTGATCATGCTAAGCCAAAGAGAGAAGAGAGAAGGGAGGCAGGATGCTCACTCCTATACCCTTTTCCATGCTCTACCAGACACAGGGCATGGCCCATGCAAACACATGGATATGGGAGAGAGTACCACACAGGAAGATCAAGAAAAGGCCAAACTCTTTCCTGCTCAGTATAATAGTGCAGGACATACTGTATTTGAGAACAGTCAGTCAATCCTCAAGCATTTACTAAATAGCATACATCGGGCATTGTGCTAAGCATTAGGGATGGGAAGAAAAGTAAAAACCTGGTTCCTATTCTCAAGGATCGCACATCCTAAAGGGGGGATAACATACAAACAATTATGCACACACAACATATGTGTGTAAATATACAACACTCATACACACACATCTATGCACATATATGTATGTATATGAAACCTGAAGGAAGCCAAGAGGCAGAGGTGAGGAGGGACAGCCTTCCAGATGTGGTCAACAGATGTGGGAGAATGCCCAGAGTCAGGACAAGGAGTGTCATATGAAAGGAACAGCAGGGAGGCCAGCATCCCTGGATGGTAGTGTGGGCAGAGGGGAGTAGGGTTAACGCCCCTGCAAAGGTGGATAGGAGGCAGGTGGTGAAGGCATTTAAAAGCCAAACACAGGATTTTAGATTTGATCTAGGAGGCAATAGGGAGCCATAGGGATTTACTGAATTGGGGAGGGGGTCATTGGTGATGACATGATCAGATTCGTACTTTAGAAGATCACTTTGATAGCTGAGTTGAGGATGGACTGGAGTGGGGAAGAGTCAGGGAGACACAGGAGACAAATGGAGGCATCCAGGAAGCAGCTACTAACCCCTAAGGACCAGCAGAGCTAGATATTTAAAGTTATACCCTGGATTTCACTGATGTGTTAACCACTCAATGTTATAATATGGACCAAAATTTTAAAAAGCTTTTCTTTTTTAAAACTTGGGAAGCCATCGGCTGTATGCAGGCCATTTTGCTATTGTCAGTCTTCTGATTAGGATTCTGCAATGCCCCCTGAGTGCTGGGCAGGAGAAACCTCTTTAATCTAATAAAGGTTGCCCTCCCATCTCTCCAATCCGGTGACATGCCATTTACCGAATCGCCCATTACCACACAAAGAACAAAGCCGGGCTCCGGTAAGCAAAGGGATGATGAAGTTCGTCTGAAAATTGGGGAAGAAATTGCAAAACCGTTTGAGGCCAAGGGCACAGCCATGTACAGAAATCAATAGCTGTCAGCCAGCATGAGGGAGGGGAATGAATAAATACAGAAAAGAGAGTGATGAGAGGAGGCTTGGTGCCAGGTAAGCAACGGAGGGGCAAGAGGAGAAGGCAGAGGGGAGCTCTTCTGGGCAAATGCACAGCCAGCTTCCTGGTGGACAGCCCTACCTACGATGTGTTTGCCTTGTGTGAATATTCCAGCGTTATCTGAGGGCAGGAGAACTGGTGTGGAAAAAGAATGAGCTAGTAGCTCCCCTAACACCCACAAGGTCATAATTTGGGGGCAGTGATGAACAAGATCATGAAAAAGGGGGTAGAAGGGGCCTTGGAGAGCATCTAGCCCAACCTTGCATTTTTCAGCTGAGGACACAGAGGCTCAGACAGAAGTGACTTGTCCAAACCCACACATGTTGTAAGGATTCAAACCAATCTCTTCTGATTCCAACATTATTCTCATTTGATGGGGGACTAGAACAAGCTATCCGTGGTGGCCTGGGTGTCCCCAAAGTCAAGAGGTTACAAGCTGAGAACCCCAGTCTTAGCATATCCTCCTTCAGCATTCTGGGTGAGTGTCTGAGGATACCAACAGCAGCAGATTCCTCCAGTCCAGACTTTGTGCCCTGGTTGGAATAATGTTTTTAATTCACATATGTGGCGTGTCATTCCTCTGCTCAAGGATATTCTGGGGTTCCCCAGTGCCAGCTGAATAAAGCTCAGATCCCCCGGCTTTCTATTTTTTCATCCTGGTGCCTACCTATCTTTTAATGAAGATGCCAATGATGCCAATGACGATGGTGATGGTAGCTAGCATTTATATAGAGCTTTAAGGCTTACAAAGAACTTTATAAACTTTATGTTGCCTTATCCTCCAAACAACCCTGAGAGGAAGGTTCTATTATTATCCCCATTTTACCTCTGAGGAAACTCAGGCAGAAAATGATTAAACAGCTGGGTGGCACAAAGGATTGAGGACCACACCTGAAGTCAGGAAAACCTGCGTTCAAATCTGGCCTCAGCTACTTACTAGCTGTGTGACCCTGGGCAAGTCACTTAGCCCTGTTTGCCTTAGTTTCTTCATCTGTAAAGTGGGAATAGTAATAGTTCCTACATCTCAGGGTTATTGCTAGGATGAATAGATAATAATTGTAAAGCACTTAGCACAGTTCCAGGAACATAGTATGTTCTATATACATATTAGCTATTATTATCAAATGACTTGGCCAGGGTCCCACAGCCAGTGGATGTCTGAGGCTGGATTGGAACTCAGGTCTTCCTGACTCTAGGTCCAGCACTAAATCCACTGCCTCAGCCAATCAAGGCTTCCTGCTTCTTCAAACATGCTCTGTACTTTACAGTCTCTGTGCCCTCTCTCACACAATTCCCAGAATGCTCGGCTTCTTAGATTCCTACCCACTCTCTAAAGCCCAACTCAAATGCTTCCTCTTCCAGAAAGTCTTCCCCATATCCCTTGTTAGAAATGACTCTCTTCCTTGTAGCTTATTCCATTTTTTGTTTGTTTGTTTCACGGTTCTCTAATGAACTTATCATGCTCGATTTTGGAGCATGTTTTCAGCTGCCTACAAATCTGATTCTTCAGAGACTGTGGTATTTGGTTTCCCAACCTTGGAGCTTCCCTAGAAAAAAAAAAACTATTGTTAAAAAAAGACTTATTTCAGTTTTAAGAAGCAGCCGGGCACCATCAAAAGTGCTCGGCAATGGCCCAGCCATAATACACCCTGCTCTGTGGCCCCTGTTCAGTTCCAGGCTCTGGGCTCATTGGCCATTTGCAGGGTCTCTCTGGGATATCAAAGACCATGGATTAATTCAACTTGCAGGTGATGGTGAGCAACACAGTGACTCGAGAGGAGCCGGCATGGGCTCCAGCATCATCAATGCCGACCTACACATGGGGGCGGCACCCAGGCAGCCAAACAGCAGGAGGCTCATGTCTGAGCTCTGTGCTCATGTGCACAGGGACCAAAGCCTTTCCAGGGCTGAAAGCCGCTGAAGCAGAAGACTTCACTCAGACTCTTAGGAAGCCCTGCACAGTCAACACTTCTCCTTTTCAGGCCTAAATTCCTTGAGAAGGCCATTGAACACAGGGGCCTCCACTTCTCTCCTTAAGTTTCTGCATTTGGCCTCTAGCCTCACCAACCAGTGTCTGTGTGTGTATAGATGTCTGTGTGTATGTTTCTCTGTCTGTGTGTCACTGTCTTGTCTTTGATTTCATCTTACCTATCTGCCTGCTCCCCAGTCTCCTTTGATGCCTCTCCATCTATGAATGCCCCACAGGGCTCTGTCCTGGGCCTTCTTTCTTCTCTCTTTAGACTATTTCCCTTTGGATCTCATCAGTTCCCATGAGTTCTGTGATCATTTTTATGCAGATGGTGTTTAGATCTATTTGTCTAGCCTAAACATTTCTCCTGGGGCAGTTAGGGGGCACCATAGTGAATAGAATTCTAGGGCTACAATGAGGAAGATTCATCTTCCTGTGTTCAAATCTGACCTAAGACACTTGCTGGCTGGGTGACCCTGGGCAAATCACTTAAACCTGTTTGTCTCAGTTTTCTCATCTATCAAATGAGCTGGAAAAGGAAATGGCAAATCACTCTAGTATCTTTGCCAAGAAAACCCCAGGTGGGGTCACAAAGAGTCGGACACAACTGAACAAATCCAATAAAATAAATAAAAACAAAATAAAACAAGCCTTTAGATAGCACCTACTATGTTCTGGGCATTCTACTAAGAGCTTTATGTATATTATCTCATTTAAACTTCACAATAACCTTGGAGGGGGTATGTGCTGTCATTATCCTCATTTTATAGTTGAGGAAACTGAGGCAAAAGAGGTGGTGACTTGCTTGGAGTCACACAGCTAGGAAGTGTCTGAATGTCACTGGTAATGGACCCTGGGCTTCCTGACTGAGGCCAACTAGACTTCCTCTCCGACATCTGCATAGTCCTTGGAAAGGAGGCTATCTCTATTGCTTTATTTGAGCCTCATAGCAACCGTAGGGGATAGGTGGTACCACCACCACCGCCCAGCCAACACCATCATTATCCCCATTTAACAGATAAGCAAACAGTGTTCAATGACTGCTTCAAGGTCTCTAAGATAAGAAGTAGGATTCAAATCTATGTCTTCTTCCCTCCCAGTCTAACACTTCAGCCACATTGGTCTTGGCCCATTTCAATATGCACTCTCATGATTGAACTGTCATCAATAAGACTACATTTGTTCCTTTAGCAATTAGCCAAATTGACAATGATGGGTAATGATGAGTGACACTGCTCATCTAGCCCCCTCTTATCACTTTGGGGTACAAAATCTCCTTTGCGCATTTACCCTATTTAATTTTAAGCTCTAATTTTTAAGGAGGTCAGGGACTCTCTCTTCTTCCTCTGTGCCTCTATGGCCACACTTAGCATGGGGCCTTGAAACTATTAGGTCCTCACAAAGCACTTATTAGATCGAAGAGGTTCCATGTGTGATTTCATCGTTCATGGATCATGCTTCTGTTGGAGTTTTGAGGCTTATGAAACACTTTCCTCATTAACAGGCACAATATAATCATTGACTGGTTGAACCAGGAATCAGAACACCTGGATTCAAATACAGCTTTGCTATTTATTACCCATGTGAACCTGGGCAAATGATTTCACCTCTATGAATAAAATAAGGGGTAGTGGTGGGTAGATGGCATAGGTATCTTCGAGCTTTGAATCTATGAGCCTATTACTAGATGATCTCTCAGATCCCTTTCAGCCCCAAATCAATGATCTTATGAACCAGGGCAGGACAGAGGAAAGAGCCATAGATTTGGATGGAGTCAGGGAATCTGGGCTCAGACCCTGCTTCTGTCTCTCCTAGGTGGTTTTGGGTAGATCACTCTTTGACCTCCGTTTCCTCATCGGTAAAATGAGATTGTTGGATTGGATGCTTCTTCCAGTTCTAAAATCTATTTTCCTACATGATCCTAGGTAGCTAATTTAAGTATTATTGCCCCCACTTTGCAGTTGAGGAAACTGAGACTCCAGATAGGTCTGAAGCCGCACAGGGAGTAAGCAAAAGAGCTGAAATTTAAACCCCAATTTTATAACTGTGGATTTCATGCTTTTTCTAGGTTTTTTTTCCCCAGAAGGTAAAGAGGAAGAGGAAAGGTGGCTGGCTGTCTGATCTCAGAATTGGGGTTCTTATTATTCCTGACTACCCCTGGATCTTAAAAGTCAATGTCCTAGCTTACCAGGCCACACACACCCTGTTTGGAACCACCCTAGTCTGTAGACTGGGAGAACAAATGTGCTGATCTCCATTTCACTCACCCTGCATTCCTCAGCCCTACCAAAAATAAATAGTTCCTCTTTCATCCAACCCCAAACCTGGCTTGTTTATTTTATATATGTGTGTATGTAAACATACACATGCACATGCAATGCACATACATATACATATACACACATAACCCACTTTCTTCTTTATTATCGTCTGTTGAAATTCTTCTTTTATTTCTGGGCTCAACTAAGAACCTTTCCTTCCAAAATACCATCCCTGGTACTTTGCTTGAATCTCCTTCATCCTCATAACACTCTATCTTGTATGATATACTGGTCTCCCACAGACCTTAACCCTTTATTAAGTAGTAAGCTTCAGGAGGATAGAAAGTGTCCTCATCTTTGAACTTCCTTGGTTTGAGCCCAGTGCCAAATACATAGGAACTTATGCTTAATAAACATTCATACAATATATTAAATGTCTGTGAAATCTGGAAGGCTGTTCTCTCATGACAAATTTCAAAGGTAACAATATCCCTGGTTCTCAGAATGTTCCATTAGCAAAATAAATTAAGAAACTCACATTTGATCTAATGTTCATTCCTAAGAAAGTGGGGGCAGGTTTGGTTTTTGTTTGGTTTGATTTTTAAAAAAAAATTTCATGTCAGGAAATGGGATTCAATTTTTTAAAGTTATGAAACACATAATATCTGCTGAAATATCTAGTACATATGGGATGACATGTTGGACACTGGGTATACAAAGACAAAAAGTAATTAGCCCCTGGCCTCAAGGTGCTTACTCTAGTGGGGGGAAATGTGGCATGCACAGAGATAAGTAAGCAGGAAGTATATACCAACTAATTTCAAGAGAAAGAGAAGAGATCAGGAAAGGTCTAGTGTAGGAAGTAATGTCTAAGCTGTGCATCTAAGGAAGATAAGGATTCTACAACATGGAGGTAAGGAGGGAGTGCATTTTAGATCTAGAGATGGAAAGGCATGTACAGAGGACAACAGGTGCCAGTTTCCATGAAATGGAGACCGTAGGAAGGCAAGAGCAGACAGAGAAGGCGGGACCTAGATTGCAGAGGACTTTAAATTCCATGCTTAGGACCTTTGTTTATATACTAGATGAAATAGGGAGCCACTGAATACTTGCGAGTAAGGGAGTACCATGATTAAATTCAGTAAAGGAATATCAATTTGGTAGCTGATTGGAGGTGGTAGACTGGAGCAAGGAGACAATGAAGGCAAGGAAGACTGGATTGGTTTCCCTACCTTTCCTCAAGACTCAGCCCAGTTACCCTCTTTTCCAACAGCACTGCTTGCAAGTGCCTCCCCTTCTTAGATGACCTTTTGGTCTACTCTGTATACATCTTGTATCTATTTTGTTATTTGCATGCTATCTCTCCCATTAAAATATGAACTCTTTATTTTTTGCCTTTCTTTGTAGCCTCAGCACTTAGCACAAAGCCAGGCACGTAGTAAAGGCTTAATAAATGCCTGTTGATTGAGAAGACCATTGCAACAGACCATGTGGGAGGTGAGGAGGCCTAAAGCAAGGGAGAGGTTAGAGGCATGAAAGGTAAGAAGAGGAGAATGAATATGAGTGATGTTGTTGGGGTAGAATTTCAAGGTCATGGTTGGTTTTGTTTACTCAATTTCTTGTCTTTGGTGCTTGGAGAATGGCTCTCTCCACTTTCCATTTTCCTTCCGCTGATGCTTTAGCCCTTATTCTCTGTCTTGGACCACAATTTGCTGTGGTATCAGAAGGCTGACTAAGCATTTACCAAGTGCTCCATGGAAAGCGGCTCCTCTGATGAGCTTCCTTTGCCTTTCATCTGTCTACTTGACATAATGCTCTGCCTGCATCCATTTTTTCTGGGGATTTTTTAGGGTTGTTGTTGTTGTGGCCAATGTGGCTATTTTTTAATATATATAACCTGAGATTTTCAAACTGAGCTTTCTGTCTTAACTCAGTATTCATTCTTATTTCATCCACTGCATTTCTCTGGACATTTCTAGAGCACATTGTTTGTGAAATATGTAGGCGTGGAGCCTGAAATAAACACCCATTTCTTCAAAATGGTCCCTAACGAGAGCTGTGCTGTCCAACATGTTCACCTTCTTGACTCATTGAGCCCCTGGAAATAGCCCTGGTGGTGTCAACCCCACACAATCTATTTCGGTCTCAATTATGGCACTGTTTCTTGGTATTTTCTCAAAGAACACATTATTCAGAGGCAAATTCTGATGCCAAATGCAATAGAAGGAGAAGGAGAGAGCCATTGAATCTTGTTGGGTAGTCTAAAAGATGATGGTTATGAGGCCAAATGACCCGGGAGCTAGCAAGCACGACTTGGTAGGCCTGGGTTCTAAACCTGTTTCAGACATTTACTTAGTTCTGTTTCAGTGGGCTTGTTACTTAATATCTTTAAATTTTAGCTTCCTTTTCTGTAAAATGGGTATAATAATAGCACTATATGATATAGATGACACATAGAGAGATGAGAGAGAAGAGAGAGACAGAGAAAGACAGAGAAAAAGAGAGACAGAGACAGAGAGAGGAGAGATAGAGCATTAATTAAGTGATTCCTACATGCCAACATTGTAATAAGTGTTGGAGATAAAAATGCAAGCAAATAAGACAGTCTCTACCTTCAAGGAGCTTATACTCTAGTAGAAGAAGATAGCACATAAACAGCATCTGGAAAGAGGGAAGGAGAAGAGGTGCAGAGAATGAAAGGAGATGGGAGTGAATTGAGCATGGCTAGGACTCCTCAGGAAATAGTTTATCCCAGGTTAGAGATTCACCTATCAAATGAGCAGGCCCCAGAGTAGAAGCAAATTGGTGGTGATTGGTGGGGGGGGTGGGGATGGGTTAAAGACTGCTGGAGAAATCCAGAGAGTGAATTGACCTCATGGTGAAGTGGGTTATGGCTGGGGCCCCATGAATGAATGAATTGCATTTTTAAGCACTTACTATGTTCTCAGTCCTGTGCTAAAGATACAAATTAAAAACAAAAACCAAATACAATTTCTGCCCTCAAGAAACCTCTATTCTAAGAGGAAAGACAATGCATACTGGGGTAGTGGTTGTCAGGGAGGGGCATTTTGGTCCAGAAACTAGCAAGGACAGAGAGTATGGGAGAAGAGTAACACGCTTCCTCCAGGAACAATAGCAGAACTCAACTGATCCTGGAGGTGGGGATGGAAGGATTTTGAGAGGGTCGCATGAGTGTTTGAAATGCTATTGGTGAAGCTGCAAATGAAGATGGTCAGGGAGTATACAGAAAAGGGAAGCATTGCTGGGACCTGCTTTGAATAGGGGTTCAGGTGATGTACACAAGAATAGATTCTGCCCAAGGGCAGAAGTTCCTGAGGAGAAGAGCTGAGGGGCAAGTAATGGAAGTTTGAAGCTGAGAGCCAGCATTGTAGTTTTGGACTTGGGAAAACCTGAATTCAAATCCCACCTCAGTCTGGGGGATCCTTGGCTAATCACGTAAGCTCTTCTAATAGATCATGAGTGAGGAGGAAAATACCTGACTCACAAGGTCATTATGAGGATCAAGCATCATAATAGATATAAGTGCTTTGTAAATTCTTTTTTTTAAAAAGCTGTACCGGGGCGTTCAGGTAGCACAGTGAGTAAGAGCACCGGCTCCAGTGTCGGGATGACCTGGAGATAGAATCCCAGGCTCAGACACTTAGCACCCACCCAGAAACACCTGGCTGTGTAACCTCGAGCAAGTTACTTAACCCCAATTGCTTAGGGGTGGCCAGGTGGCTCAGCGAGTAAGAGCACTGGCCCCAGTGTTGGGATGACCTGAGGATCAAATCCAGGCTCAGATACTTAGCACCACACCCAGAAATAACTGGCCGTGTAACCTTGAGCAAGTTACTTAACCCCAATTGCTTTAAAAAAATAAAAAAAAGCTGTACCACTTTCCACTTGATTTACTGTTTCCAAATGATTCCATTTGTATGAAAACTCTTGGTTTGTAAATCCAAATCAACAAGCTCTCTGTAACTTAGAATCTCAGAGTTCCATAGGGACACTGAGAGGTTGATAGGGTGATAAATTTAGAGCCAGATGAGGAAACCGAGGCTCAGGGACCTGCTCATGTTCACATAACTAGTATGTGTCAGAGATACTTCAAAGAGACACTTCAAAGACTTCCTAACCATGCCATCCCATCCCATCCCATGCCACTCCATACCATACCACACAATATGATACAATATATGATACAACACAATACAATACTCTCTATAGTATAAAGTATGTTTTTGCTTTAATTTTTATCTCCCACACTTTAATACAGGGAACATAGTTAACACTTAATAAATGCTATTGATTCAATTAGTGCCAGTTGTATATCAACATTAAGCTTACAAAGCATTTTATGTATGTTATGTCATTGGAAACCAGGAGGCAGGTTATTATTAATTCCATTTTACAGATGAAGAAAAGAAGTCTCAGAGAGGTGAAATGATTTTCTTATAGTCCCAGGTGGTAAATACAGATGATAGGATCTGACCCCTAGTGTCTATATGAATCCAAGTGGTTTGGGCCATAGAGATCATCATGGGTGGTCATTACCTGATGCCATGCACCTCTCCCAACCCCATTGCAAGACTCCCTATAATCTCTATAAGTGAATGTGGGAAATTGAACCCCAACCCCCCACTATTCTCCCCCAGAAAAACAAGATTCATCTTTCCCATCCAGGTACCTGGAATTTGATTTTAGGTGTTACTGCTACTGAAGATGGCAAAGTAATACCTCTGGCCTCCCTATGTACTTTTCTGTCGCCGTTTTCTCTGATAAATTGCCCAATTTTCTTAGCAAATTCAGCAACAATAACTGTTTTCTGCAAGCCTATATAACTTCTCATTTTAGCTAAATAAATAAAGTGGGATAGAATGACAGTGAGGGAGAGACTTCATACTTCCCCTAAAGGCAGGAGTCACAAATTCCTACCTTTATTAGGCTTTGGGATTTGCTCATTCTTAATCCAGATGAATAAAAGAGCCCTGGGTGTGTTTTTACATCTCCCCATACTACTTCTGCCCTTGGACCACTCACCCAAATTTTCTTGGATTGATGCAAGAATAATGGGATAGAGAAGATGGTGGAGTAGAAGCAGGACCTCCGCTAGGCTCCAGATTCCACCTTTCCCAATCCATGTAAAAAAGGGGACTCTGAACAAACTTTGGAGCTGCAGAGACCACAAAATGACACAGAGAAGCTAACCTCCTGCTGAGGACAGCCCAGCAGGCTGGCAGGAATCAGCCAGCGTAGTATCAGAGTAGAATCAGAGCACTGAGCCTGAAGTCACAAGATGTAAGCTCATTCCTACCTCAGAAACTTAACTAGTTGCTTGATTCTGGGCAAGGAACCTACTCACTCTAAGCCTCAACATCCTCATCTGTACAATGGGGATGATAGTAACACTTATTCACAGGACCCTTGTGAGGGTCAAATGTGATCATATATTTCATATGTCTTGCAATCTTTAAAGCACTTTATAAATTCTGGTTGCCATCATCACCACTACCACCACCACCACCACCACCACCATCATCAATCATCACTACTACTACTACTGTAGTCCTAGCCAGTGCAGTTCTCTGATGATGTGTCTCTCATGCTGATGTCCGGTGTCTGATGCTGGACAAAAAGCCACTGCCATGCCCTACCCACAGGAATGTCTGGGAAAGAAATACGAAGCAACACATGTTTAACCAACAAGAGACAACAGTGATGTTGAAATAATTTTCCAATCAAGTTAAAGCCAGGAAACGCCAGCTTTCTGCTTTCCTGGAGGCTCCCAGTCCCCTCTCCTCCCACTGACTCATCCTACTTTGTCAGCCCAGATTGGTGATGAAGTTAAGATCTTCTCTGGGCACATTTGCAGGTTCCTCCCAGGGCTACAGTCAAAAGCATATACACATGAACCCAGGCTTCCATCTGCCTTTGGCCTTGATGAGGACTTGAGAGATCATTGAACCCAACAGTTACAGTTTTATATAGGAGGAATGTGAAGTCCAGAAAGACTGAGTGATCTGCCTGAGATATACAGCAAAGTAGTGGCAGAACCAGTATTAGAACCAGGATGTCCTAAAGCCCAGTTCCATGTTCTCCTCTCTTCCACATGGCAGATCTTTAAATACTCGGAGACAACTATTATATCCTTGCTCTAGTCTCTTCTCTCTTCCCTTTACTGTCCATTTCCGGCAACCTTCCCCTATGGTACCTATGGGTACCCAACATTTCTATACTGTCTGATTTGCAAATAGCAAATCAACCTCATAAACTAATTCAAACTAAAGTGTTATTGACTAAACGGCATTTCCTTCTCCATGGACTCTATGTACTTTAAAAATAGAGTGCTGTTGGGAGAAGAAAGTGCTAAGCAAGGACTTAGGATTCAGTTACAAAGGACTTCACCATTAATGGTAGAATGTTCTGTCTGATGAGTGGCAACAGCAAGAGAAAGATGTTTTCCAGTGGTTTTTTTTCTAGGAATTTTAAAAATTGTGTCATGACCAACTAGTCCACCTGTACACAAAACCAAGTCTAAGATCCTGTTGAGTTCCAGAAATCTGTTTCCATGATTTCCAAATTTTTGAGACTCTTTCTCCATGAATATAAAAAATTGAATCCTTAAGTGATAATGGATGTGTTATTAATACCCATTGATTGAAAAATTTCTGTTGTGTAGTCTGCTATTTCTCTGGATTTTGTGTCACTTTCAAATTTCATAACAATATCAATTCCTTTATCCAAGTCATTTATAAGAATGTTTAACAGCCCACAGCCATTCAGATATTCATCCTCTTTCCTAATGTACCCCTCTGAAGAACAGGAAACTCCCTCCCAAGTTATCATGGCACCATTAATGACTACATCCTTTCAACCAATTCTGTATCTTTCTAACTTCTCTACCTCTGCTTTAACCCATGCTTCTCCATCTTTAAAGACTATGACTAAAAGCTGCCTTGAATAAATTAACTGATTTTAAATAAACCAGTGTGTGTTATATCACAACAGCATTGACATACATTTGAAATACCACATGGAAATGTGTGAGACATATTCAGTCTACCAAAGGGATGTTTGCTTAGGTATTATACTGACTCATTTGATGAGAGGCTTGGTGCACATTTTGGAGATTTGAAATGGAGTTGAACCTTGGAATTTATATGTATTCATGGACTCTTGCAAAAACTGTTTGTCCCACCTCATCACCTCCAGGCATTCTAGGCTCAAGCTTGAGAATCACTGATTTATATGATCTATAATACAATGGTTTTGAACACCTTTATATCTGTTATGTGTGAGGAAGAATAGCATTCATTTATCCACTCTTCTTTTCTTCTTTATTTCCCTTCCTCCCTCACTCCCTTTTTTCTTCCTTCCTTCCTCCTCTTCTTCCTTCCTTCCTTCCTTCCTCCCTCATTCCCTTCCTTCTTTCCTTCCTCTCTCCCTCCCTCCCTTCCTTCCTTTCTCCTTTCCTTTCTTCCTTCTTTCCTCCCTCCCTCCCTCCCTCCTCTCGCCCTCCCTCCCTCCCTCCCTTCCCTCCCTCCCTCCCTTCCTTCCTTCCTTCCTTCCTTCCTTCCTTCCTTCCTTCCTTCCTTCCTTCCTTCCTTCCTTCCTTCCTTCCTTCCTTCCTTCCCTCCTCTGTGTCTGACTCATAATTGAAAACCTTCACCATTGGCTTTGTCCATTCTTCCATCACAGCACATACATACAATATCTCTGACATCTGTTCCCTTCTACTCCCACAGCTGCTAGCCTAATTCATATCTCTGAACAACGCTAATATGGCCTGCTGCAATGGGGATAGGGAGTGAGCCTGGAACTAGGATTTCATTTGGCGTAGTGAAGTTCTGGATGAGGCGACTCGCTCTACCAATGCACATCTGCAGCTTCTCTGCAGCATATTGTCTTAGAGAATTGCCCTGAGCAGTGACAAATTCAATGACTTTCCCAGGGTTATCCATAAAGTATATGACAAAAGTCAGGTCTTCCTGAAGGCAAGTCCAATCTTTAAACGAATTTTTATTGATATTCTTTGTTTTTTATATAACCTACATTTCCTTTCTTCATCCCACAGAGACATACCTCTAACAAGAATAAGAGAGGAGAAGAAAAAAACAGTTCAGGAAGGAAGGAAAAAAGGAAGGAAGGAAGGAAAGAAGGAAGGAAGGAAGGAAAGAAAGAAGGAAGGAAGGAAGGAAGGAAGGAAGGAAGGAAGGAAGGAAGGAAGGAAGGAAGGAAGGAAGGAAGGAGGAAACCTATTTAGGTTTGATGTTTTATGTTCTAAGGGCTTCCTCAGCTCTGACATTCTTTATTCTAAAACCTTCCCACATTGGACATTCTATGTTCTAAAGCCCCAGCTAGCTATAACACTCAATGATTTGACAATTTATTCCAAAGTTTCTTATGTCTTCCCTAATGCTCAAAACTTTCTCGACTGTCAGAATCTATATCCTGCCAAGAGCAGCTTAAAGTTTGCTCATGGAAATGAATGAGGCCTCCAGACAATTCAGGGACATTCTGTTAGGCACTTTTGAATAATTGGCACTGGGAGGCTCCACTTGGCCTGCCATCCTGGCATTGAAGACTTGTTAGGAAAAACAGGAACGAGACCTGAAATCCCTGGGTGACAGAGAAGCTTTTTCCTTAGAGACCAGACAGGAATCAGACCAAAGGGGACAGATCCTGTCTAATGACTTTAAGCTTCTAGCCACACTACCCAAATAACAGCTCCAGTACCCCCTCCTAATGCTTGTGGTCCCAGTGATGTCCTACAGGGACCTACCCGAAGGTCACATCAGTCAGGGAGGTTGCTAGCTCCACAGCATTCATTTCCAAAGGGTTATTAGAGTCTCATGAAGCAATAGAGAGGCAGCTAGCTGTAATGAATAGTGGGCTGATCTTAGAGACAAGAGACGCGCTTTTTAATCTCACTGTTGATACTTGCTGGCTGGTTGGCTATTGTCAATTCACTTAATCTCTCAGGGACTCCAGGCTCTAAGACTCCAAGTCAAGGACAAATTGCCCATCTGGATATTTGCATGTGGGAAGAGAGTTTCCATAAGGGAAGTTATCTATGGCAATTAAAATAAAATCACAGGTCCAAGAAACAACAATGATAACAACCACCATGACAAAGAGCAAACAACAATCACAAAGATTACTAAAGCATTGGATGGACAGTGTAGTACAGAAGATGGGTGCTGGCCTTAGAGAGAGAAGGATTTGAATCTGGCTTGTGCTACTGTGTGGCCTTAGACAATTACCTTAAGCTCTCTGAACCTCCATTTGTCCCTCTACAGAATAGATGCAAAAATCACACTTTTACAGCTAGCTCATGGTGCTTGCCATATCATTGTTTGCTTATTGTTTCCCCCATTAAATTGTAAGTTCTTTGAAGGGAAGGACTTATTTTTTGGCTCTTTTTGCAATCCCCAGCATTAAACACAGATACCAGCACATAGTATGTACTTAATACGTATTTATGGATTGATTCATTGGTTAATTGGTGGAGTTGTAAATTGGTCCAACCAATCTGAAGAGCAATTTAAAATTTCCTTGTACCTCACTCCCACCCAAATTACCAGGGGATATCACTTCTGGATCAATAGCCCCCAAGAGATTAAAGAAAAGAGGAAAGGACTCATATGTATAAAAATATAATAGCTCTTTTGATAATGAGAACAAACTGGAAACTAAGGGGGTGCCCTTTGCTTGGGGGATGGTTGAAAAAATTATGAACTTCATGGAATACTATTGTTCTAAGAAGTAGTAAAAGAGATGGCTTCAGAGAAACTTGGGAAAAGTTATATCAACTGATGCAGACTGACATAACCCTAATCAGAAAAACAATGTAATAACAAAATTGTTAACACGAGTAACTGGGAAAACCATAAGAATTCTGATAAAAATGATACCCAACCATGATACCAGGGAAGAAATGATCAAGAATGCTTCCTTCTTTCTGATAGAGAAGTGATGGATCCAATATGCAGAATGAGACATCCATTTTTTAGACATGGCCAGTTGTAATGTAATGCCAAGGAAAGGCAACTTCCCAGGTTCAAAATACCAGCATAGGTGCTCTCTATTTTATTCAGTAACAAACCCAGAACAGAGAAGATCAAAACATGACATCATTCAAAATACAGCATTTACTAAGTGTGATTAAATCATCTCCAAGGCCTACCCCACCCCAGGACTTTCCAATCATTCAATCAATTACAAAGTCTCTGTTCCAAATACTTCTCCACCCCTAGGCTATACCTTAATTAAGTCCACCACAAAGCCCCTCTTCTCAAATGGAGATTAGTTTCCAAACATAAGTAAAATACATTCATTTGCTCAACCATAGAACACAAAAAGGTCAAAAGTTCCCCACCCCTGGATCACAATTGAATCTACCCCAGAGTTACATCAAGTTTAAACACAGCACTTAATACCCAAATGGAGGTCTTTTCTTCATCTTGACACGAGGCAAGTTCTCAGCAATCTTAGTTCCTGGAGAGACAAGGCTTAGCAAGGCCATAAGATACATTGCCAGTCCCTTCATGAATTTATCCTCTGTCTGTAGAACAGCCCTAGAACCCCTGATCACATTAGCAAAGCCCTCTCCCAGGATTTCTGTAAACATACAACAAGAAAATCCTTCTTCAGGGCTTCTGAACCAACAGAAAGGCTCCCAGACCCCTGCAACAACAGTACTGTCCCTCACCAGTGGACAGTATTCATTCTGTCTGCAGGACAGTCTCCAGACCCCTGCAACAACAGTACTGTCCCTCACCAGTGGACAGTATTCACTCTCTGTCTGCAGGACAGTCTCAGGCCTTCTTAACCAAATGCCAGGTTCCAGGACTTCTTCAACAGGACAGTCTTTCACCAGTGGACAAATCTGGCAAAATAACATCAAAACAGACAGACAAAGTACCAGCAAAACAGCCATGTCTCCTCAGTCCTTGGCAGCTCAGGGGGCAGGTCTCAAAAGTCCAGGGCAATTCAAAGCGGCCACCAGCAATCCCTTAGTCTCTCTCTCTCCACGAGGTGCTGCTTCCAAAAAGAACTTCCGCCTCTCTCTAGTGTCTCTCCAAATCTACGTCACCAGCTCCTCCCAGTCAGGACTTTCTTTTCACATCAAAAAGTCCATCCCACAGGTGGGATTAACAAGCTCTGGGTTTTAATACAATCAATTTGAAAACCAAGCCCAATACAGGGGAATCTCCACATTCCATTACTATCACACCAGTCCAGGCATCTGTTTTGCTTAATAGTGCATATTTTTTACAAAAACTTTGTTTTCCTTTTTCCCCCCAGTGTTAGTGGGGAGAAGAGTGAGAAGGAGACAACTAAGTACTTGTTAATTGAAAAAAAATAATTGACAACAATACTTGTTAGCTGTGTGACACTTGGAAAGTTACTTTACAATGATTACTTTGCAAAACAATAACAACATCACCAACAAAAATAATGCTTGTGCTGCCTAACTGGTAGGGCTTGTTCCCTACAATTAAATTCATCAAATGCTTCTCAAGCCCCTACTATGTGCCATGCACTGTGCTAAGCCACTGGGCATATAAAGGCAAAGAGTGTCCAAGACTCAGCCTCTGCCAACTGCAGCTCTTTGTTTCTTTCCATGAGTTGAAGAATCTCCAGGTGCTATTGTTCTGCTATGGGTTAGAGATACATTTATGCTGCAGCTAAGAAGAAGAAGGACCTTGGTAATAATTTGTTTGGAGACTAAAAACAACAAAACAAAACAAAATCTGGCTTCGTCTTCATAGGGATCCTGGACTAGCCTCCACTTCATCTCAATTTTGCCTGCAGCCTGGGCTAATCTGCTTTGGGAGGGAATATGGAATTTGGCATTGACTGCACTAGTTCACACGGCCTGCTCTGTGCCATGGGCCATAAGAGTACCTCCATGCACTGCAGGATTGTCTGAGAGCAAGAACCAAACACTTGGTGATGTACGCACAGTCTCCATATTCCCGTTTCTTGAGTTACCATTGTTAGGTTAAAAGACAATCTTCAATTTCAAAGCCTGGAAGAAATAGCAAAGGCCTGCCAGGATGGACAAGGAGCTGAAAAGAGACCTGGGTTCGAATCCTGTCTTAGTCACTTACTACTTGTGACTCCGATCAAGTCACTTAAATTCTTGGGTTCTTTATATTGAATGAAAGAGTTAGAATAGCTGACATCTAAGGCCCCATCCAATTCTGGGTCTGTAAATCTTAGGACCTTCAAGTGGGCAGGGGCTGTCTGCCTAAGGACTTCTGTCCCTCTCTGGATTTAAGGAGAGTTCCCTGGCAAAGGGAAGAGTTGGAATACCTGGAGTATGGAAGAGGAAATAGACAATGAGAAGGACAAGCTCGAGGAGGAAGAAAAAAGTGAGGAAGAGGAGGAAGAAGAGAAAGAGGAAAACTTATCATGGAACAGTAAAAGAGTGCTAGGCTTGGAGTCAGAGGAACTGAATTCAAGTCTCAACTCTGTTATTTGGTTATATGACCTTGGGTAAGTCCCTTCTCTCTGAGCTTCCTACTCCTTATCTGAAAAGTGAGGATTTTGTACTGGTTGACTGGCAAGACCCTTCCAGGTCTAAATCTATGATCTTATCACCCATCATGCCTCTTTAAAATTCGGATTTGTCTGGAGCTGACCAAATCGTCATTTCCCAGATCTTTCAATTCACATATTACTTATTCAGGGCGTTGTAAAGAGAATCCTTTTTCAAGTAAGGGCTGGATTACATCATTTCTGAGATCTCTTCCAAAATTGAAATTCTGGAATTCCATGCTTGTTTTTTTTTTGTTGTTGTTGTTGCTGTTGTTTTGTTTTGTTTTGTTCTTTCTCAACTTTGATTTCTTTGATATCATTAAATTGGAGGCAGGGATGGGGTGGGTTGCACGTGTCTATACTTGTGATTTTATTTGGGGTAGGGAATATCTAGTGTGGCAATTTTCAGTACTGGGATACTGAGGTGACTTGTCAATGGTAACACAAATCTCTCTCTCTTTCTCTCTCTCTCTCTCTCTTTCTCTCTCTCTGTCTCTCTCTCTGTCTCTCTCTCTGTCTCTCTCTCTCTCTCTTTCTCTCTCTCTGTCTCTCTCTCTCTCTCTCTCTCTTTCTCTCTCTCTCTCTCTCTCTTTCTCTCTCTCTCTCTCTCTCTCTCTCTCTCTCTCTTTCTCTCTCTCTCTCTCTCTTTTTATATGTGTATATATATATATCCATCTATCTCTATATTTATCTATCTGTCTCTATATTTATATCTATCTGAGCCTGGATTTGAACTTAATTTTTTATGACTCTGAGGCAGGTCACCTATTCATGATTTCACATCATCTTTCCAATATCATCTTATTTATTCATTTGTTTTCTGAAGAAAAACCTATATTTGTTCATAGTTCATTTCAGGGTGCTTTCTGACTGTAGTAGTAGCAGCTAACCATGTATTATATTGGTGTTGGGAGGTAAGATAGAGGCAGCCTAGTGGATAGAATGCTGGACCTGGATTCAGAGATCAATTAATCAATACCTATTAAGCACCTACTATGTGATAGGCACTATGCCCATACTGAGGACACAAAGAGACAAAAGACAGCCACTGTCCTCAGAGAGCTTATAATCTAATTCAGGAGACAACATGCAAATACCTATATACAAAACAAGCTACATATATGATAAATCTGTTGTTGTTCAAGTCATTTTAGTCATGTCCGGCTCTGCATGACCCCATTTGGGGTTTTCTTGGCAAAGATATGACTTACCGTTTCTTTCTTTGGATCTATTTACAAATGAAGAGACTGAGGCAAACAGGGTTAAAAGGATTTACTTATCCACTGAGACCCTGGAATTCAGCAAACCAGTGAAATCATTGATCTGGAAAGGCTCATTAATACTAAGGAGTTCTCCCGAGAGCCCAAGGTTGCACAGCTACCAAGTGTCTGAGACTGGATTTGAACTCAGAAAGATGAATCTTCTGATGCCAGATCCAGTGTTCTATACACTGTGTCAACTAGCTGCTGCATGGGAGGAATAGGAAATAATTAAGAGAGGAAAGGCACTAGAATTGAGAGGGGTTGGAAAAGACATCTTATAAAAGATAAGATTTTAGTTCATACTTAAAAGGAGACAGAGAAGTCATTCGGTGGACCTGAAGAGGAAGAGTAGTCCAAGCATGGGAGAGAGTCAGAGAAAATGCCCAGAACTAATTTATGGAGTGTCTCAGGAAGACCTGAGTTCAAATCCAGCCTCAGACAAATGGCAGTCTGACTGTGGGCAAGTCACTTAACCTTTGCCTCCATTGCTTCACCTGTAAAATGGGGATAAAGATAGTATTTATTTCTCGGGGTAATTATGAGGATAAAATGGAATAATATTTGTAAAGAGCTTTGCACATTTCAAAGTTCTGTGTAAATGCTAGCTATCATCATCATCATTACAGATTAACTGTACAATATTAAGATTTTGTTGTAGAAAATGATAATTAGATCATATTTAGACCATGTGATTATTAGATCATAGCTTATTTCTTTTTACCATTTAAGAAGTTAAAAGTAGTAAATTATTTTAAGATTATAAGATTTACATATACAGAACTTGAAAAGATAATTAGATTAAGACCACTAGATATCAGTTAGACACCAGACATTGTGGATAGAACACTGGGCTTAGAATCATCTTCATGAGTTCAAATCCAGCTTCAGACATTTACTAGCTATAGAATCTTATCTGCCTCAGTTTCCTCAATTATAAAAAATAGACACTCACTAGCTGTGTGACCTTGTGCAAGTCACTTAACCTTGTTTGCCTCAGTTTCACCATCTGTAAAATGAGTTGGAGAATGAAAGAGCAAACCATTCCAGTATCTTTGCCAAGAAAACCCCCAAATGGGGTCATGAAAAGTCAGATGTGACTAAAATGCCTGAACAACAGGAGTTAATTGATTTGTTCAAGGTCTCACAGGTAGTAGGTAGTTGAGAGAGAATTTGAACTCAGGTCCTTTATCAATGGTATATCCAAATGGCTGTAGAAAGAAATACAACAGGATTCTTCTGCATTAATGTAAAAGGAGCATTGATTGATTCATTGGTCAGAGGACTGGGCTTCAATTTCCAGGCCTGCTCTTTACTAACTGGGTGAACTTGGGTGCCCTTGCTTTAATTTCCAAGGACCCCTGATGGACAACTATTAGGTAAGGTCCTAGCACTCAATTAGCCTTTGAGTCCTCATTATTCTAGCTCTCTCAGTCTTATGACCTTATATTCATTTACTACTTTTAACTTTTAAAAGGTTATGTTTAAAAAAATCAATCAAAACATGTCAAGCGCCATATTTGCTTGAGACTGTGATGACACAGAAGGGGCATAAGGCTTGGTCCCTGACCCTGACCTTGAGGAGCTTATGGTGTACTGACAGGCAGAATTTACATTCCTGAAATAGAGGAGAGGGAGAAAATATGATATAGAATTAAAGTTAGAAGGGATCAAGGACAGAGAGTGGGTGGGAGAAGAAGAGAAGATGGGATACCTTGGGCCATAGAATGTCAGAGCTGGGAGGGCCCTTAGAACACAGGAGGTCAGAGCTGGGAGGAGCCTTAGAACAGAGAATATCAGAGCTGGGGATACCCTTAGAAGGTAGAATATCAGAACCAGGAGGATTGTGGGACCATAGTTCCGGAGCTGGAAGGGCCCTTGGAACAGGGAATGTCAGAGTTGGGAGGGGCCTTAGAGTAGAAGATTGGAGAATTAAAAGAGCCTTTAGGACAGAGAATGTTGGAATTGGGAGTGACCTTAGATATCCAGTTCAGGTCTCATTTCACAGTTACACACACACACACACACACACACACACACACACACACACACACACACGGAGATTGTGTCTAATTTCTTGCCTTCATGTATGTAGGCTCGTGGAAAAATTTCCTATGGGACTTGATGCCACTCCCACTTCCAAATGGAGAACCAATTTGAATACAGGTGAAACATGCCAGCATCTCAGTAGAATATTATCCTGGAGGCCCATGCCAGCATGTTACTCTACTCTGAGGCCTTCTTAGTAATTCAGGAGCTAGCCCCTTGGATAACTTCCAAGCCTTTGTACTGAATTCTGCTCTATCCCGAAAAGCGTGCAAATATCAGGTCACATTGATTTCTCCTTTCTTTAGCTCCTTTTGTCCTTGTCCATACAGCACAATTAGCCCCTTCTTGTGATCTGTCCTATTCTCTAATTGTCTGTACCACGTAATGTATCACTTTATTATATCAGTATAAAATGCTGTAACATAAAATACGGTCTTGTTCTCTAATTGGCTCATGCATATATCTTGTCTCCCCACCAGGCTGGTAGGCTGAGTCATTTCAACAAATATTTTTATAATCCCCATTATAAGTAAGGACATGGGGCTACAAAGATGAAATGTAACAGTTCCTGCCCTCAAGCAGCTTAGAGTCTAATAGAGAAATAGGAGTTAGAGTGTGGTAAGGGCAGCAAAGGGAGCCAAAGCATTAGAAAGATATTTGAGGATGAAGTGTAGACTGCATGACCTGGTAGAATGGAAGTTCCTTGAGGGCAGGACATATTTGGTTTTTAAAATTTGTATCCTCAAGCCTAGCACAGTGAGTTGCACACAGTAGGTTTGCTGAATTGAACCAAGTATTGCTTCCATTCTGTCTCTCCCTTCCCCTCCCAGATGAGTGAGACTACAATAAATTCATGTTGATTGACAAATTGATGAACCTGTCGACTTCCAGAGTGGATAGAACATGGGATATGGAGTCAGGAAGATCTGAGTTTCAATAGTATCTCTAACACTTAGTAGCTGTATGACCCTGCACAAGTTAACAAAGCTATCTGAGCCTCAGTTTCCTTCTCTGTAAATTGTGGATAATTATGCCTCCAATGTCTACTTCACAGTGTAGTTGTAAAGCTCGAAAAAGGTAATGTGCATCCTGACCTTTGAAAATGTTAAAGTGCTCTGTAAATATCATCTATTATCACTATTACTCATTATTATTAATATTAATAATATCTGTTGGTGTTATTGAGGAGCACAGTGGAGATGGAAAGGGGGCTTTTGAGTTAGGAATTCCCTGGGTTCAAGGCTCACTCCTAACATGTACTGGCTGTGGGAGCCCAAGTAAGTCAACTTCTAAGAGTCTCAGGCAACTCTCCTAGGCTATACATTAAAGGATATTTTGTAGTTTGGATTAATGGAAGTCATTTCCTCATTGGTGCTTCCTATGAATGAAAGATCTGCTCTGACAAAAAAAAATGTCTTTGATTAGAATCCCATTTCTGCTGGTGGCCTCGGACATGTCATCTCACCTCTCAGAGGCTGCTGATCTGTAAAAACAAATATTGGACGAGGCCATGTCCAAGTTCCTCTCCATCTCTAGTGACTTCTTATTGCCTCTATAATCAAACAGAAACTCCTCTTGTAGCTTTTAAAGTGCTTCAGAAACTGGTGCCAATGTGTTTGTCTTGGCTCCTTCTCTCAGCCGCATCGTGCTGCCTTTACCCCAGTCATCGTTCCCACTCAGAAACTCTTGGACTCTGCCCTGGGACAATCCTGGCTCTTAGAAAGGTAATTTTGTATACTTTATCTTGCCCAGAACCAGACCTTCATGGTTCTTCCCTGCCAGGTCTACACTGGGAACCTCTGCAGTGCTGCCCACTCCCTTCCTAGCTTCCCTTTGAGGTTTTCTTCCTCCATTAAAATATAAGCTTTTTGAAGGCAGGGATTATCTTAATTCACTATATTTTTTTATCCCCAGGGCTGAATAGAACTCCTGGCACAGCCTGCCTCTCTGTCTCTCTGTCTCTGTCTCTGTCTCTCCGTCTCTCTCTGTCCCTCTCTCTCTCTGTCTCTGTGTCTCTCTGTGTCTCTGTGTCTCTCTCTCCCCCTCTCCTATCTCTCTCTCTCTGTCTCTGTCTCTCTGTCTCTGCCTCTTTCTCTCTCTCTCTACCCCCTCTCATATTAACATGCATTTGTTTTCTGAGGTTTGGAATTCATGTTCTCCACAACTCAGGCCTACAGATTCCAAGAATTCTGGCTTGATAATAGCTAAAGGAATTAGGTGTTATCCCTCTTCCTGACCACGAAGGACCAAAGACCACAGACATTCAGAGTAACAAAGATGAGGCAGAGAGAGAGTTCCCAAATTTTGCCAACAGATAACCATGAGTGGTGTGTGTGTGTGTGTGTGTGTGTGTGTGTGTGTGTGTGTGTGTGTG
>NW_027187400.1:20026218-20033718 GCF_028583685.1 Petaurus breviceps papuanus
GTGTGTGTGTGTGTGTGTGTGTGTGTGTGTGTGTGTGTGTGTGTGTGAGCTCCTCTCTTCCTCATGCCCTTTAAAGAGATAACAGCAGCATGGGGGCAATTCAACAATCTAAACCAGGTTAAAAGAAAAAAAAAGGAAAGGGGGAGGAGGGAGGGTGAGAAGATGGATCCTCCAGCATTCAAACTGTTGGGGCTGGGCTGCTCTTTGAATCCATCAAGAGCCCAATTGCTGCCACTAGAACAGGGACAGCTGGGGTCCTTCATACCTGGCCTGCTCAAGACTGGGACTGACCTCCCCCTGTCTGGGCCTCCCAATGTTCTACACAAAGGGGCCTCCCCAACTCAGACAATCTGCTCCTTTATCTCCAGAGCCTCAGTCACAGCAGGAAGGCTTGGGAGCCCCTCCAAAAAGGCTACCCTGGAGAGGGGAGGGGTGTGTGCATGTGTGTGTGTGTGTGTGTGTGTGTGTGTGATAGTAGTCAGAGACCAGATGCCCTGCTTTTGTTTCCCGTTTCATGAGCCCTGGCTGTTTTGTCTAGCTGGATCTGTCATTTGAAAGGCAAAGGATCCAGGTAAGAAGAAATGAGAGTACCCTGAGCAGGCCCTGCTTGTCCCAGTGATCAGGGATGTGGCCTGCCAGACCTTGCTTCACTCAGGCCCCATTCAGGAAGAACAGCCATGAATTCAACTTTCCTTCTTTCCCCCTGGGGTCTGGTGCTCCATACCTCACCCTGCCTTCCTTCAAATTCTACTCACAATTTGTCATGAAGAAAAACTTCCCCTCAGATATTGCTTTTCATATGAAAAGACAAGTATTCCATTCCGTTTGCCTCAGTTTCCTGAACTGTAAAATGGGGAGAATACTAGCACCAACCTCCCAGGGTTACTGTGAGGATCAAAGGAGATAATATTTGTAAACTGCTCAGCACACTGCCTGTAGGCACGCTATGAATTTCAGCTCTCCTCCATCATTCATCAACTCCGGACTTTAAATGAAAAGAACTATTCTCTTGTTTGGTATGTTTTTTTTTGGGGGGGGGGGCCGAAGTTGATCTAGGTGACTTCAGAGGTCTAAATCTGTGATTCTGCATGAGTATGTGTGAATTTTTGAACTAGTTGGCCTTTGAGGCCCTTTCCCACTCTGAAACTTTATGATTCTTAGTCCTAGAACCAGTCATTTCTAACTGTGTGACCATGCACACACAAACCAGTTACCCTTCTTGGGACTTTAAGTCCCCATCTAAAAAATAGAAATGATAATTTTTCATCTCTAAAATGGGCATCCAAGGCTATGCAGGTTAGTGAATAGAGAGCTGGTGTAGGAGCTGATTTCCAAACCCATTACTGACACATAAAGGCTGTGTGACTCTGTGCAAGTCTCTTAACTTTTCAGTGGTCCAGGCAACTTTCTAATATTTTCAAATTGAGAATGGGTGCTGGCCTGCCTTGCCATGGGTTTCCTTATCAGGGAGTTCCGTATACCAGTGAAATCTCAGTTGCTTCAGAGGGTTGTGTGTCTGTTACTTTGGAAGCCTCATAAGTAACAAGGATGGGAAGAACAGGAACATTATTGTTACTGTTGCATCTTCTCTTATAGCAATCATGCCTTATAGTAATTAGCAAGTAAGAGGTGGGATCAATAGAGAGCCAGGTTCAAATCTTGCCTATGTCACAGTCTGGCTGTGTGATCTTCGTTGCTAAACCTCTCAGGGCTAGAGGCAATTCTATAAGATAGATGCATATGAGTTACTGATGCCAAGGAAGCCACACTGGTACAGTGGTTTGGATTCAAAAGATGGGTGACAGTCTCAACTGTCATTTTCTTCATGAATGACCTTGGAAAAGTCACTTGTCTCAGTGTCTGAGTAGTCAAAACAAAGGAGGTTGGAGTACATGGCTTCTGAGCTCCAAATCTGATATCCTATGATCTACAGTAGAGGGAATTTTCATGCTGAGAGGGCCCCTAATGGATGAAATGCCAAGATCCTCCCCACCCCACCCCCAAACTCTCCTTTATCTTGCTAGCAGGAACAATGATGTGGTTGGTTATTCATTTTGCTATGTTCTGCAATCACCAACACAGCCTGTAAAAAATAACAGATCCCCAATCTTGGCCCCATTCAGGGGACCAACCCCCAGTTTCTGAGCTGCTATTGTCTTATTTAAATGCACAGTTGCTGGGAAGATGGTCTGTCTCATAAAGAATGCTTCATCAGGGTGCTTAGGTCAGAGGGGAGAGGGGAGGCTGAGTCCTGGTCTGCTCTTTGGGAGAACAGGCCCCTGACAGGGAGGAGCTGGGCAGGAATGGAAACATTGCTCTAAAGGATACAGCTTCAACTATACTCCTGCAGATGGTATTTTTCCTTGGGAAACTTGAGCTTTAAGCTTTAAGATACATAATCAGAACCAGGCACAGGGAGGAATGTGATCGTCAATTTTACCAGCCCATCCTATACAGATGGATGAGGGAAAGGAGGACTTTTGTGAAACAATGTGCTCCTGGAGAGAGTTGGGCACGGCAGGTATAGGCTCGACTAAGAATCAAGGAGGCCTTGGATCAGATCTGGCCTCAGACATTTGCTCAGCTCTGTGACTCTGAGCATATTGCTTAATATCCATGTGCCTTGTAAAATTTCTTGTGACTTATCAGCTAAAGCATAAATAAATTATAATCTAACATTCTGCGTTCAAAGGCCCCTCCTAACTCTGCTATTCTATGGGCCAAAGGGTCAATTCTCTGCTCTCACTGTCCTCCCAGCTCTGACATCCTTTGTTCTAAGGGCCCTCCCAACTCTGACATTCCCTGTTCTAAGGGCCCTCCCAGCTCTGACATTCCCTTTTCTAAGGGCCCTCCCTCTCTGACATCCTGTTTTCTAAAGGCCCTCCTAGCCCTGATATTCTTTGTTCTAAGGACTCTCACAATCTGATATTCTGTATTCTAATGGTCCTTTCATATCTGACATTTTGTGCTCTAAGTTCTCTCCCAGCTCTGACATTCTAAGGTTTAATGTTTCTCTGAGTTCTCCCATTTTTAAGTATACCTGTACAGCATAAAATAAAGCCCAGTAATAGACTATTTCTGTGACAGAAAAGCTTAGAATGTAATCAACATTTGCATTAATTCCAGAAAGATACAATATTTCATGTGAACCAACAATCATCCTTTAGATTTGCATCATCCCGGTAGGAAGCCTATGAAGAATGAGTCACCCATAATTAGCCCCCAGAGTTGGGGAACACAAGATGACATGCTAGGGTTTTGTTGTTATTCAGTCATTGCAGTCATGTATGACCCTTTGTGACCCTATTTGGGGTTTTCTTGGCAAAGATACTTGAGTGGTTTGCCATTTTCTTCTTCAGTTCATTTTACAGATGTGAAGACTGAGGCAGACAGGGTTACACAACTTGTCCAGGGTCACACAGCTAGTAAGTGTCTGAGGCCAAATTTGAACTCAGAAAGATGAGTCCTGTTGACTCCAGGCCCAGAGTCTATCCACTCTGCTACTCAGCTGCCCCAAATCTCCTTATATCTTACAATACCAGTTACAGCTAATCCCTAATCACACTTCATCACTGTAGCAGAAATGGGAGAGAAGGGGGGATATAGTGGCATCCAGTCTCTCAAGACCTCCATGGTGACTCAACTAGCCAAACTCCAGGCAGAAGGCTTTCCATTTCAAATTGATGATCGGGCTGCTCTGGGGTACGTTGTGAGCAGCTGAGGCTTCATCTGCCACCTCATTGGGACATTCCTGCTGCTTTGTTATCTTCTGAGAGCTCCTTGGCCCACAGAGACAGACTGGAACTTAATTAGAGAGCATTTGAAGATGCAGTGACCACTCTGGCTGCTGGCCACCTTATCTTGCAATGCAGAAATCCCCTCTGGAGCTGTTAGCTGGGAGCCTTGGGACCTGACTCAGTAGAGGAATGAAATTGACTTCTAATTTGTTTAATATCTTAAAACTCTCATTCTCTGTTTCTCTCACTCTCTGCTTCTTTCTCTTCTCTCTCTCTCTCTCTCTCTCTCTCTCTCTCTCTCTCTCTCTCTCTCTGTCTCTCTCTGTCTCTCTCTCTCTCTCTCTGTCTCTCTCTCTCTCTCTGTCTCTCTCTCTCTCTCTCTCTGTCTCTCTCTGTCTCTCTCTGTCTCTCTCTCTCTCTCTGTCTCTCTCTCTCTCTCTGTCTCTCTCTGTCTCTGCCTGTCTCTCTATGTAAAACTTTGGGTCTCTCTGTCTCTGACCACCCCTGCTGCTATGTCTCCGAATCCCACTTGTCCAAGTTTCCTCTGATATTTCAGAATCACAGATGAGACAAAGAGGCAAAGATTTTAGATATTTCTTCCAAAAAGGAGACCTGCTGGATGGGGAATAGTCAGAGGAATTGGGACCAACTTTGCTACTTCCTTTCTGGGACCTTAGATGAAGTACTAAAGCCCTTTGTGTTTCTATTTCCTCCTTTGTAAAATAAGTGTGTGGGGGGACTAGATGGAGTCCTAGGTCCTCTCTGTCTTTAGAGTTCCCTCTGAGACCAGGGGGAAGAAGGAAGCCAGAGGAAGGAGAAAACAACTGTGAGAGCCGGGATTTGTCACTGGACAAGTGAGAATGTCCTGTTGCCAAGGTGCCACCAGGTGGCAATGGCTTAGAATTCTGCTGGCTTATGACATCAATTATCATTAAAGATACTATTCACACTGAATTCTCAAATGTCAGAGTGGGTGGGTGGGGCCTTAGAACAGAGAAATTCAGAGCTGGGAGGACTCTTAGAACACAGGATGTCAGAGTTGGGAGGACCCTTGGAACACAGGATGTCAGAGCTGGGAGGGCCCTTAGAACACAGGATGTCAGAGCTGGGTGGGCCCTTAGAACCCAGGGTGTCAGAGCTGGGAGGGTCCTTAGAGCACAGATTGTCAGAGCTGGGAGGGCCCTTAGAACACAGGATCTCAGAACTGGGCGACCCTTGAAATATAGGATGTCAGAGCTGGGAGGGCCCTTAGAACACAGGATGTCAGGGCTGTGGGGGGGAACCCTTAAAACATGAAATGTCAGAGCTGGGACAGCCCTTAGAACGTATCAAGGCTGGGAGGGGCCTTGGCTCCCTATCCTCTTTGTCAAAGATGTCAAACACAAGGCCCATGGGCTACCAGTACAAATCAGATTAAAATGTTATTGGAAAATATTTTAAAATGAAATAAAAAATACAATAAAACATAGACAAGATTACATTTTCAAACTGTCAATATGCCACCTTCAGGGATCCTTGTATATGGATTAATATGGGTTTTTTTTTCCCATTTGAGTGTGCCATCATTCTATTCAGCTCTGCCTCTAGCCTTAGATACAGATATAGACAGTGGCATGTTATAGCAATACATAGTCAGTCAGTCAGTCAACAAGCATTTATTAAGCCAGTACTATATTCCAGGTACTGTGCTAAGGCTGCCGTTCCAAAGAAATGCAGAAGACTGGCCATACTCTTGAGAAGCTCACAGTCTAATGGGTGAGACAACAGGAGAACGATGTGGGACTAACAAGATGCCCTGGGAGCCGCCTCAGAGGGAAGACACGGAAATCAAGGAGCACCAGGGCAGGCTATGTGCCAAGAGGGGGATGTTGAGCTGAGGCTCGAAGGAAGCCAGGGGAGCCTGAGGAGCAGCCAGGAGGTCCGGCTCACTGGATCAGAGAGTACACATTGCTGTTGTTCAGTCATTTCATCATGTCAAATTCTTCATGATACTATTTGGGGTTTTCTTGGCAAAGATACTGGAGTGATTTGCCATTTCCTTCTCCAGCTCATGTTATAGGTGAGGAAACTGAGGCAAATGGGGCAAGTGACTTGCCTAGGGTCACACAGCCACTAAATGTCTGAGGTTGAATTTGAACTCGGCTCCTCCTGAGGTCTAGAACTATCCACTACCCTACCTAGCTGCCCACAGAGGGGCACTCTGCCCACAGACTATATATAAGTGCATGAAATATAAGAAGACTAGAGAAGGTAGGAAGAGGCCAGGGGATAGAGGGTTTTTAAAGCTAGAGGGTTATGATATTTGATCGTGGAGGCAATAGGGAGCCACTGAAGATTATTTGAAATGTGGTGGGGGAGGTGATATGGTCAGAGCTGTGCTTTAGAAAGATCACTTTGGCAGCTGAGTAGAGTATGGACCAGTGTAGACAGGCACTTGAGGGAAGCCATTGAAATACTCCAGGGGGGAAGTGATAAGGGTCTGCCCTGGGGTGGGCTCAATGTCAGAGGAGAAGGGGAGTGAGAAGTTATGAAGCAGGAAGATGTAGATAGAGAATAAGTACATATATAGGTACAGACATACAGACACACATACCCACTTACATATATATTTCATTGGGCCCATACTTCATCCCTGGACCCTTTCTAGTTTGCCATGAACTCAATTAAGCTTACATGTCTCCAGTGGCAAGCCTTCTAGAACAAAACGTCTCCTCCACTGGACTCCTAAGGACTCTATGCCTGCTTTTTTTTTGGAGGGCAATTGGGCTTAAGTGACTTGCCCAAAGTCACACAGCTAGTAAGTGTGTTAAGTGTCTGAGGCCAGATTTGAACTCAGGTCCTCCTGACTCCAGGGTCAGTACTCTATTCACTGTGCCACCTAGCTGTGCCTATGCTTGCTTTCTAAAGGCCAATTGAGTTGAGTCTCAAGAGAGCATCACCAAATTGGCCAAAGGGGGACACATGTTTGGCCACCATGACCACCATATTGTAAAGTAATTATTATCTGTCTCCTCTGCCTCACCTCCCTCCTTCCAAATCTGGATATACTGGAGAAAGTCAGTACGCTGTCTCCCCAAACCCTCTGCTGGAAAACAGAAGACTTAGGGAAGGACATGGGAGCCATCTTCTAGAATTGGAAGGGTGATTCTTGGAAAGGGGGATTAGCCTTCTTCTGCTCCCGCTCCAGGGGGCAGATATAGGAGTAGTGGGTAGGAGATGTAGAGGTAGATGTAGGTTCAATATAAAAAGAAACTTCCTTGCAAGTGGAGCTGTCCAAAAGGGGAGTGCCCACATCTGGAGGTCTTCAAAAAAAGGATGACCCCACGTTGGGTGTGTTGTCAAAGGGATTCTGTTTCAGTTATGGTTTCAACTAGATGTTCTTTGAGACATTTTCCATTTCCAAGATCATATGATTTTAACAACATTAATAACATTTGTCAGGCTTTTTCTATGTGCCAACCACTGTGCTGATCTTGTTACAAGGAGTATCTCTAGTTTATATCCTCTCAACAACCTGGGAATTAGGTGCCTTTATTATTCCCATTGAGGAACCTGAGAAAAACAGGGTTTCAGTGATTTACCCAAGGTCATACAGCTAGTAAGTGTCTGAAAGCAGATTTGAACTCAAGCCTTCCTGACTTGAGTCCCAGTGCTCTATCCACTTAGCCACCAGCTGCCATCCTATCTAATAGGTCTTATGGTCCTCTTTGTTGAGGAAACTGACTCTTGAAAAGCTTCTGTGATTTACCTATGATCATACAAG
>NW_027187400.1:20038718-20068718 GCF_028583685.1 Petaurus breviceps papuanus
ATACTCATTTGTCCTTCCAGACTCAATCAGAGAGATGTCTATACTTTGTAAATCAATTGTTTGAAGACTCTTCCACACCTTCTTTCCATAAAACTTAAGAGCTATGATCAAGCAGTGAATGAGGACAATTTCCCAAAAGCAGGTAATGAATTATGCTTCCTACCTTTCAGCAGTAAGGTGACACCATGGATAAGAACTCTGGACCCTGAAGTCAGAAAGACCCAACCTCAGACAATTGCTAGCTGTATGACCCTGGGCAAGTCACTTAACCCATGTTTGTCTGTTTCCTCGACTGCAAAATGAAGATACCTTCCTGGGTTGTTATGAGAATCAACTAAGTTTATATTTAGCACAGTGTCTGGCACATAGTAGGTGCTATATTGTAAGGGTTATGGGATTTAAAGATCTTCCATGCCCCATTGGACTTGCTGACGTAGCAGGAAGGGGCAGAGCAAGAGGAAGCGGAAGCCAAGCTGGAGTTCCTACGGTGGCTGGCGGTGGTGGCGACGGCGGCGGCAGCAGCAGAGGCAGCGTGAAGCCCTTTTTGAGTTAACCAGAATTTCTGCTAAGGACTCCTGCTGAGGACTGCCAGGGGCCGGAGCTGCTGGGAACGCGCTTCCCGGACGCTGGGTGGTTGCTGTGAGTGGGGAGAGGAGGACCTTTGCCTGAGGTAGCCTGTTTTGTTTTAAAGGCTTGAAAATGTGGGTGCTTTCTACTTTATCTACCTGTGCCAATATCATAACTACTCTGATGGCTTTCACTTTCTGGTTTTGGGACTCAGTCTTTTGGTATCTTAATAAATTTTCTAGTTTATTTCCCCATATGGCAAGCATGATGTATTTTGTGATGGATAATTATATCAGCATATTTGTAATCTCCATAGGCATTGTGAATATGGCATTGCTGATACATATATAAATATATGAATTAAAAGTAGAGAATAAGGTGTTCACTGTCAAATACTGTCCATGAGTGGGTTTGTTATGAGATCTATAATTATTTGTTACAAGGAGTATTTTTCTTTTGTGTGTATATATTATTGCAGTGGGAGAGTTGGTGGCAATTGGGAATAGGAAAAGAGAAACTAAAAAAAGAAAAGAGTGACAATGAATCATTAAAACAATAAACAGATGAGAGCAGAAGGAATTTCTGAAAGGGATACAGAAAAACAAGACCATGTTGAAACTACTGTGTTAAAATTTTAAAAGCTACATCTAGTGGGGGGAAAAGGACCAGCTAAGCACAACAGAATCTCATAATTTCATATGTATCTCTATTTTTTGTTACTCCTTGGATCCTAAAATGTTTAGTTCTGTTGATGTTTTTTTAAAATTCATTTTAAAAAATTCAAGGAGAAAATAGCAATGACAACAAGAAGCCCAAATGTTGGAAAGAAACGAATTATTTAAACATTCCCTGTAACACTGATTTGCTTCAATGGACAGTCATGGCAATGATTCAGGATCATCCTCTGTATTTCAATAATTCGAATTCTGGATAAGAGTAATGAAAAAAAAACAATGTGGATGTGTGCCTAAGAAAATATGAAACTAATATGTGAGTGAGGGAAGGCTTTTGCTGTTGCTGCTGCTGTTAGAGGTTGGTATAAACCGAAAGCACTGAATGGTAGGGCAAGATTCTTGCTTGGCCTCAAAGAAGGAGGACATAATGCCAATGAACTTTTTGTACTTCCACATAATATGAAACTGTGAGGGACTCCACAGGGAGTATTTAGGGAGTCTGGAAGTAACACAAAGTTAAATTTGGCAGAGGTGCATCTTACAACTTAAGTAACGAGATCTATTCCCATGCCCCACCTCCTCCTTCCCCATAAATGTGTCCCTTGACAAAAGGTATGGTACTGAGAGAATCCAGTTATTCACCATCAGGCCTAGGTTAGCACAACTAAGGTGTCCTGAGATATTCAGAAATGCAGAACAGAGAAAATTGGCTCTGCTCTGAGTTCATTCCTCAGGACAGCCATTAATTAAAATGAGATATCACATACTATACTTAGGGACCCTGCATAAATCAAAACCCAAGATTTCCCATTGAGGCGACCCATGGCTTTGCCAAGGCTCTCACTTAAACTTGATAGAATCCAGCCCAGGGCACCAGGCCAAAAACTATTCAATGGAAATCCATCGTAAGGGGACTGCTGCCAAGAGGCAACTTGGGAAAAAAAAAATCCATTCTAAAGAGCTCAACCAGTAGTTCATTCTGGTGGAATCCCTTATGACAAACAAGTTCTAAAGTTCATTTACAGGGAATCTATTATGGATTTGACTAATATTTTACACCAGTGGTGACTTAGCGATTTGAATTCAACCCTCAGCTGGGTGGCATAGTGAATACCATATTGGATTTGGAATCAAGATGATGAGGGGTTCAGATCTCATCTATGTCACTTTACTAGCCATGTGACCATAGGCAAATAACTTGACCTCTCTGAGTCTTGATTTCCCCATTTGTAAAAGAAATAGTGATAATAATAACACCTATCTTGAAGGCTGTGTAAAGGAGAGAAGGTTTATTATGTACTGATCAGCTCCAGTGCTCTTGGTGGGGAGGGGTGAAGTGATCTCCTTGACTGTTTTCTGTTGTCCTAGGAACTTTTTTAGGTGGGGGGCATCCTATCCAGGTTCATTTTTCTCTTTTTTCCCTTGGTTTACTCTTCTCCTATCTTTACCTGTCTTCCCCTGCCCCATCTTGGCGCAGAAGTCCATTCACAGGCAGATGCTAAATCAATGGTTTTTTTGGTGACTCCTACCTGGAGGTGTCAGCAGTATCGATGTTCAATGGACATCAAAGCCTTCCACTGCCAGCTCAGCACCTTCTGGGGTCCCAGCTCAGCAGCAGCAATAGCCAGGCAGCAGTAGCAATGTTGCGTGACTTTTCACCAACTTGCTTATGGACAAAGGCTGCCCAGACCCTGGCATCCTTTTACTCTCTTAACTGTTGCCTCCCAACAACCTGGGAGGAAAATAAATTCTTCCACATAACACAGCCTCAACTTCAGTTTTTGGCCTCATTATACATTAGTCCCCTTCCCATATCCAATGTCCAGCTAACCTGATTTTCTCTCTATTACAAGCATATGGCAAGCCACTTGTCATCTTTATGACTTTTCAGTGGCTAGCATGCCAAGCATTTACTCCCTCCTCATTTCTATCCCTTGGAATCCCCCTATTCCATCAAGACCCTGCCAAAATACCACCTTCTGCTAATAACCTTGTCTTCATTTTGTATATATGTCATTTGTGTGCACCTTGCCCCCCCCCCCCTTTTAGAATGTCAGCTCCTTGAGGGCAGGAATTGTTTCATTTTTGTCTTTGTATTTCCAGGGCCCAGCACAGGGCCTGACACTTTGTAGACACAATAAATTCTTGATTCATTGACCCTAGAATCATCCTCCAACTGCGTCTCAAGCCTGGCCTCAACGCATTAGGCTGAAAGCTCATTAGGATTCTCCTTCTTATCTGTGTGGGAGGTCTTTTGTAGACGCGCCAGATGTTGCTTGCTATCGGCATCTGGCAACAGCAAGAGGACGATGTGGAGTGTGCCCTCTCCCTCCAGAGATGGAGAGAAAAGTAACCATATGCAACTAGAAAAGCTGCCTGGGGCCTGGGAAGCTTATGGAAAGCAGAATCCGGGCCCCTGGGAATGAGATCAGGGCCCAACTCATGGCCCGTCTTTCATAGATTATCCTTGCTGTCACACAAGGCAGCTTTTCACTGAACCACAGACTCTCTAAGTTGGACAGGACCTCTAGGGCCATCTAGGTCAACTCTTATCTGGAAATGGATCCTTTCAGCAACATCCTATCAAATGCTGATCCAAGCTTTTCCTGGAGATTTTTCAATGACAGGGAATCCATGACCTCTTAGGCAGCCCATTCCATTTTTGGACAGCTCTGTTGTTTAGGACTTTAAAAAACGGCAGCATAGTGAACTGATTGCTCACTGTGAGTTCCCTATACTGATGTGTTTGTGAGTCTACTTCAAAAATCACAAAGCACACTCCACCCCACCCCAACTCCCAAATGAGATTAACCTTGGCCTGCAACTCCCAGCTAGACTCAGGTCTACCTACATCTGTGGAAAATGGTGAAAAAAGAGGGCACCCTGCTGCTATGATGATCACTAGACCACATGAGCAACTCACAAGGAGCTAGGTTAGTATCTTATGGGTCCATGTCAGTGTTACCTACTGGATAGAATGCTAGAGCTGTAGTTAAGAGAGTCCCTGGTTGGAATCTTGACATAATAAAGCTTGCTAGTTGTGTGATAGAACAGCTAGGTAGCACAATGGATAGAAAACTTACCAGCTGTGTGACCCTGGACAAGTCACTCCACCCCACTTGCCTCAATTTACTCATCTGTAAAAAGGAAATGGCAAACCATTCCAGTATCTCTGCCAAGAAAACCCTAAAACAGGGGCATGGAGAGTAGGACACAACTGAACAATGACAACATTGACATCAGTTGCGTGATCATGAACAAATAAATCACTTCTTCCTACATTTCCTTGTCTGTAAAATATAATACATACAATGGGTGTGTTAGAGAGTGGTGGTGAAGATCACTGGTTCTGTAACTATGGTCAAGTCTCTCATCCTTTCTTAGTTCTACTTCCTTCTTTGGGGAAGTAGCTATGTGTGGCATAGTAGACTGAGCATCCGCTATGGAGTCAAGAAGACTTGAGTTCAAATCCAGTCTCAGATACTTATTAGCTGTGTGACTCTGGACAAGTCACTTAACCTCAGTTTCCTTATCTGTAAAATTAGAAAAATAATAATGCTATCTCCCAAGGTGTCTAGCATGGTGCTTGGTACATAGTAGATTCTATATCTATACACACATATGTATATATGTATATACACACACATATATATAAATACATATACACACATATATAAACAATTATTGAGTTATAATAAAGAGGTTAGTACTAAGTACAATCAGAAGCCACTGGTTTGGACCCCAGATCTGTTACTTATCCCCTATGTGACTCTTTTTTCAAATTTTTTTAATTTTTAAATTATTTTTTATTTTAATTTTTTAATTTTTCTTTTTTTTCCCCTGTGTAACTCTTGATAGCTCACTCTATTTGGGCTTCATTTTCCTCCCATGTAAAATGAGTGGGAGGGTGGCTCCCACCTTAGACCCTTATTACTTGTATGGCAAGTCATTTCCCTTTTTAATTTCCATTTCCTCATCTGTACAATGAGATGGCTGAATTAGAAGGTCACTAACGTCCCTTCCAGCCCCAAACTTTTACTCTACAACCTTAGGATCTTATGATTTAATGACCTCACTGGATTTAAGGACCTTCTTCCAGCTCTGAATCTATAATCTATGAGCCTACGACTCAATGACCTCAAAGATCCTTTCTAGCTTGAAGTCTGTGTTCCTATAATCTATAAAATGGGTATAAAACCACTGTATCCACTTTGCAAGGCTGCTGTGAAAATCACACAGGCAAGTTAGTTCTCTCTAAGCATCAGTTTCCTCCCCTGTAAAATGAAGGTTTTAATGCCCATAGTATCTACCTCCCAGGGCTGTGGGGAGGGCCAAATGCAATCATGTGCTTTGCATATTTTAAAGCATCCTATTAATGCCAGCTATTATTAGTCAGGGAGCTCTCACTTTTGTTTCCCTGACATATTTCCTCATTATAAGTCTTTTATCTACCTCTCTTCTCTGTTGGAGAAATCTGAGGAATTTGGGGTGATTTATCGCCAATATTTAAAAAAAAAAACCTCAAGTTAAACCAAAATGTATTTGCCATCTCAGGGCCCGTGCTTGATAATGGTTTTGCCAGCAGTAAAGATCTGAGGGGGGTCACCCTGGACCTTATTTTCTGTAGCAATGAAGCTTAGGGACCTTTACAGATTTCCTATTTGTGGTATGGCCAGGAAATGAACAAAGCCAAGGGAGATTGAAGGCAGGGTGGCAGCGTTTTTGTTTTTTGAATGACTAATTTTAGGGACAGAAGGGATCTCAGGGGTTACCGAACCCTGCCTTGACTTGACCAAGAATCGCCTCTTCAACATCTCCAAAGTTGTCAGCCAACCTCTGCTTAGAGATCTCCACTGAGAGGAAAGATAGCATCACCAGAAGTAACACTAGAGACATTTGGGTAACTCAAAGTGACCAAGAACATTCTGCATAATCTGGTCCTTGTTTTCTGTTCCCAATACTTAGCACTGTGCCTAGCTTATAGTACATGCTCACTAAATGCACATTGAATGATCGATCTCTGGTCTCTCTGTAAGTCAGGGATTCTTAGTGTGCGTTATGTGTACTTAAAAAAAACCTTTTAATCGCTATTTCAGTAGAACTAATTTACTTTTAATCCCATGCATTTTCTTTTATGCATTTAAAAACCTTTTTCTGAGAAGGGGTCCATAAGCTTAAGCAGACTGACTGCCAATGGTCTCCATGATACGAAAAAAGTTAAACCCAGCTCTGAGTAGTTTTCAGTAGTTTTAGGGACCTCTTTTAATTTCCTGCTCTAGAACAGTGCTTAGAGTTCAGTAGATTCTTTTTAATAAAGGTTTGTTGAATGAAATGAATCCTTTGAATGAAGCTCGCTTTCTGTTGTATGTCCTTCCTAGCATTCAGCAGGCTGAAATCTTCAATCATTTATCCATTCAATCATTCATTCATCCATTAAGTGCCAGCTCTGGGCCAAGCACATCGTGGGGTGCTAAGATGTACAAGATCAACCCATCCCTTCTCTCACCCCACCCCCAACCCTCTTGCAACTTCATAACCTTCACTTAGCAAGTGGGCGAATGAGACCCATGAGTAAAGACACACAGTGGGTGGTAGAATCATAGCCTTTGGGTTTTTGTTCCTGTCATGTCTGGGCTTGGTCTTTCTGCGCTACTGCTACCATATAATAGCTTGGGGAGGGGAAGAGTTGGCCCATTAGAATCACCAGGAAGTAACCAGCAAGTTAGAGATAAAGGCTTGCAGCCATCTAAGAGCATCTTGGAAACTGCTGACAGGGAAATTGTCAGAGCCCTATCTCCTAGTTTACACAACAGAAGCTTAGAAGTGATAGGGCATGGTCAGTTTTGGTTTTCCTTCTCCCAACTGTGAGGTGTTCAATAGATATCACACAGCTGGGTTGGAATGTACAACATCTTCTGTCGCTAACTCTTCAGGTGGCATCTGAGCTCTGAAATGGAACCCCATATAGGTTTTCTCTGTGTCCACAAACCCTTCTCCCCTGTTCTTGGAAGGGGTTAGTATTGTAAGGGACAGAAAAAAATACATATTGTGGAGTCTATGCAACTGATTTAGGCTCGTCAGACCTGGGTCCTTGGTAAAAAGGTGCAGCCAGGGTGATTGGTGAATCCATAAAGGGCAACCCACCAGGTAGCCAAGGAACCAAACCCACCTAGAAACAAATTCTAATTTGGTTTACTTCTTATTGTTATATTCTGAATTGTAACTAGGCAGAGGCCCCAGGGGCTTTGTCCCAGGATGGAAATTTTAGAAGTACAAACATTAATATGTGTTCTTCTCTGGCAGAAAAGGAGAAGAAGGCAGCATACCAGCTCAGACTATAGGCTGAGGGACTTCATTTCACAGCTGACTATTGTTTACTCCCTTTACCCCATAAAGAAACCCTTAACTTATCTCACTATGTTCCCTGCCCACACCATCCCTTTCCTTACACCATTTCCAAGGAGACCAATTTCTCTCTTACTCTCCCTCTACCAGCAGACACATCCCCCCAGAGATGCCGAGAAATAACCCCAGCGTGACCATCTCCCACATGCGTAGGGCGAAAGGGAGCACTCAGGAGACTTTTTTCTTTCTTCTGATATCACTGAATTGCAGTGAGGCAGGCATGCACAATATGAGTGATGCTTTTCCATTGAATAACCCAACCCCAGCAGTCACTGGGGATCAAGAGTTCATAAAGTTTCAGTTCAGAGAGGGTGACTTCAGAAATGTCTACGGCTTTAAGCAGTGACAGGCTGCTGAGCCAGATCATCACTCTCAGAAGGGGCTAAGGTATTATACACTCAAGGCAAAGGAGGCAGAAAGTAGCTACCCAGTGGTGATTTAAAGGGTGCTTGGCAAAGCTATTCCATTCAAAAGCCTCTCTTCCTTTGGTCTTCTCATGGTGCCTGAATTAATCCTTGCCTGCTCATTGCAATATATCTTCCTTATCCTTAGGGAAAAAAATGCAAAAGTGGCTTTTTATTGTCCTTAACTGAATAATCATAAATGTTATAGGAGCCTGGCTATATTGGAAAATGTACGACCTTCCCACAGTACAGGACAAAACACAGAAAATTCATGGCAAAATTGTAATGTACATGTATGAATTGAACAGGAAAAACAATCAATGAAGGAAAAAAGGGATAATAACTGGACCTATCATTTATTTGGTACAGGGAACTCCCAGGTGAGGAAATTCCCTCTAGCAAAGTAGGTCGGCACCTTCTCTATAACTTTTGTCTGAGAGAGTTCCTTGAGACACTTAGAGGCTAAGTGACTTGCCCAGGGTCACACAGCCTGTATGTGTCACAGGCAGAACTTGTACCCAGGCCTTCCTGGCTCTGTGGGTAGCTAGCTCTCCATTCTACCATACTGCCTCTTTAGCCAAAAATAAAAGTATAATATTGACCTGCCCTCATTCATCTTTCTAAAATTTGTAAGATTTTATAGAGGCCAACTCTTCGATGATTACTGAGATCTCATTTGGGGTCTGGGGATTTTTGCTTTGCTAAGTCACTTGTCTGTGTGCATTTGGGGGAGTCCATTCCCTTCTCCAGACTTCAGTTTCCCCCAAGGATGGGATGTTTCTGACCTCCTTTCCACTATAAATCCTATGACTCTATGACCTACTGCCGACATTGCATCTGGAGAAAGAGAAGGGCTCTTGCTGAGCCTAATCTCATGGCAGACTGCAGTCGTGACCACGAGGGTCATGTATTGGGGGCTCGAGAGCCACCACGGGCTTTCTGGACATTCAGCTCACAAGCTTCACGGACCCTGGGAGCTGTAGGAGGAATGGGGTGAAACTAACAGACAGTCAGGGAAACAATGTGGCTTCAAGTTTTGCCTGTAACAAATACTAGCTGGGCAATTACACTCTAAGACTCTGAAAATTTCAGAGCATGTACAAGTCATCTCTGAATTGGGAAGGCAGGTTTCCTGACTTGGAGTTCAAAACAATAAAGAATCCAAAGGACAAGACCATCCCCCCAAAATTACTTTAACGGAGTCATTGAAAGTATTATTCATACCCATACTGCAGATGGAGAAACAGTCTCAGAGACGACTAAATATTAGAAACAAGATTTGAATGGGAGTCCTTCTGACTTGAGATCCAGCATTCTATCCTTTAATCCATAAAGAATCCTGGGTCAAGAGTCAGGAAATGTAGGTGATAGTCCTGGGTCTCCTGTAACTAGGACTTGGCACAAGTCACTTCCCTGTGCTAGGTCTCTTATGTAAAATAAGGAGATTGTATTACAGAATTTTGATGGCTCCTTCTGGCTCTCAAAAGCCTGTATGTTTCTGGAGAGATCCCATTCTCTGCTGGATAATCCAGTCAATGGACATAGGATGCTTAAGCTTTTCACCCAGACATAATTTCCCTTAGGAAAAAAAATCTCTTCCCCAGAGAACCAGCAAAGCCAGCTCTTTTACAAATCTAAGAAAAATAAAGTTGTCTATGCTATAGTGAGAGAGCATAAAAAAAGATCCAGAAAGCATGGAGAGGAAGGGAGGGAGAGAGAGACAGAGACAGAGATAGAGAGATACAGAGAGAGAGAGAGGGGGGGGGGGGAAAGGCATACAGAGACAGACAGAGACAGACACAGAGACAGACAGACCCTGAGACAAGACACAGATAGATAGACACCAGGGGTGGGGGAGAGAGGAGAGGAAGGGAGAGCCAGGCCTTGAGGGACAAGTAATAAAGATAAAAGATCATATTTGCCTGTGTTTTACAATTCACAATATTCTTCACTCACAAGAACCTTAATCCTATGTATTCATCATCTCCTCCTCCCCGACCCCCCGCTCTCCTTTCCCTTCTAAACTTTGCTTTTTCTGATGAGGACATCTTCCTCCCAGTCACTCAGGTTTGTAATTTCCAAGTTATCCACATCAGAATGTGAGTTCCCTGAGAACGGTGATTGGTTTTGCATTTCTTTGTTTCTCTAGATCATAGCACAGCACCTGGCATAAACTTAATATATTCTTGTTGATAGATTGATTGCTTTTTGTTATTTGAAGCGCATTTTATTTTTTCCAATTACATTTTTAACGTTCATTTTTCTTCATTTTGAGTTCCAAATTTTCTCCCTCCCTTTTCTCCTCCTTCCATAGTTTTGTATGTTTTGTTTATCATTCGTGCCACAGATGAAGAAACTGAAACTCAGAAAAGAAGGGACTTGCCTAGGGTCACACAGCAGGAAAGGGACTTGAAGTTAGATCTCTTGAGGCCATGCACGATGCTCTTTCTTCCCCAGCATACTATTTCTAGACAGGTGGAGGAGAAAGCACAGAGGGTCAGCACTCACTCACCTAATTTCCAAGAGGCTGGGCAGCCTGAAGGAAAGAGTGTTGGGTTTGAAGTTAGAAGAGACCTGAGTTTAAATTGAAAAAGAAAGAGTTGATAAAAAAAAATACAGTGGGCTAGTCACTTGGTAAAAGTAGGGGATAAGCAGAGTGTGAACTTCACTGATACCCTGGGGGTAATGAGAGAATTAAAGAAAAGGCCCTGGAATATTGGGTGGTCTTGGGCAGATGGAGAAGCAAGACAGTACAGTGGAAAGCACACTGGCTTGGCCTGCAACAGAGGACCTTGGTTCACTGTCTGCCTCAATCATTTAACTAGCTGTGTGACCTCAGGCAAGCCTCTTAGCCTCTCTGGGCCTCATCTATAAAATAAATGGGTTGTGTTAGTGGGCCTCTGAGAGCACTTTTAAGCTCTAAATTCCTGACCATATGATCTTATGAGCTTATGGGAAGACAAGGACTAGTGTCCATAAGTTCACTGAGGTCCCAGATGCATTGGGGCTTTTTGAAGCAACACATCCTTCTTTCCAAATTTGACAGGAGTGCAAAGAAGCAGACCGCCATGAGATTTTCCTCAGTCCTTGGGAAGAGGATTGAATCAGGAGCCTCCTGCAAATGCTCAGAAAGAAGAAAAAATCCCCCTGGCTTAAAAGGAAAACATTCCCAGATTGGGGGGATGATGTGTGGCCCTGGCTTTCTCCTTTTACATGTAAAGACAATAAGCGATACACAATCATTGAACATGCTACTGGTATAAACACAGGCTGGCCAGTTCTCTGCAGAACCTTGCTTTGGGGAGGACTGGACTTTTATGTGATGCTCTCTGGTGACATTCAACAAAATGTTCCATCAAAGTGGCCTCCATCACTGTACAGACCCGCTCTGCCGACGTGCCTGGAATGCCAGCAACGATAAATTGCATTACTGGAGGATTAGACGGAGGATAATGCATAATCACAGGGTGATTATAAGGCCCTAATTCCATCAAGGGAGGCCAGGGATGCATTGTTCGAACCCTAGCACAGGCTTGCAGCTTTAGAATCATTGCCTGGCATGGGGTCTTGCTTCTTCTCTCAGGAGCAGGGAAACAAGATCTATTTATTTCCATCTAGTCCCTCTTAATTAATGCATTTGTGGACGTTAACTTCCCCCTAACCAGGAGCCCTTAACCTTTCTTTCTGGTGCCATGACTCCTGGGAAGTCTGGAGAACCCTTTCTTAGAAGGGTGCTTTTAAATGCATGAAATAAAATATATAGGATTACAAAGGAAGGCAATGTAGCTATTAAAATATTTGCAAAAATTTGTAAAACACTAGACAATAATAAAACATAACAATATATTATTTTAAAATAATAAAATATTAAAATAATTTTATAAAGCAAGTTCAGGGACCCTAGGCTAAGAAGCAGGCAGCTAGGTAGGGAGCACATAGAGCACTGGGCCTGGAGTCAGGAAGAACTGAGTTCAAATCTGGATTAAGACATTTACTAGCTGGGTGATTCTGGGCAAGTCACTTCACTCTGCCTCAGTTTCCTCATCTGTAAAATGAGATGGAGAAAGAAATGGCAAACACCTCTGGTATCTTTGCCAAGAAAACCCCAAATGGGGTCAGGAAGAGTCAGACATGAGTGAAAAATGACTCAACAATAAGAGGTCTTAAGAGCTCCTGTTCTTAGGCCTCTATTCATTTCTCACCTTGGGAATATCTCTGTTTCCTTGATACATGCACATCTCTGCTTATTATTGAATTTACATGCATGGGATTTAAGGATGCATTGTCATATAGCACAGTGAACACTGGCTCTTAGGCTTCATATACAATGTGTGTGTGTGCGTGTGTGTGTGTGTAAGACAGAGACAGGGGATAGGGGAGAGAGAGACAGAGAGAGAGACAGAGACAGAGAGACAGACACAGAGAGACAGAGGGAGAAAGACGGAGAGGCAGAGACAGACAGAAGAGAGAGAGACAGAGAGAAAGGGAGAGAGACAGAGAGAGAGAGGGAGAGAGAGAAAGAGACAGAGACAGAGAGAAAGAGAGAGGGGGAGAGAGAGAGAGGGAGGGAGAGAGAGAGAAAGGGAGAGGGGGGGTGAGAGAGAGGGAGAGGAAGAAAGAGGGAGAGAGTGATCTTGGGCTAGTCTCTTTACCTGTCTAGGCCTCATTTCCCTCATCTGTGAGATGATGTCACTGGACAAAGTGACCTGTGAGGTTTCTTACCTTTCCACATCTAAGATCCTGTGACAGTGACCTCAGTGGAGGCCACATCACCCTGAAGACCTTGGAAAAGATCACTGATGGGGGCTCTTATGAATTAAAGTAAATACAGCAAAGCAGAATATGGGGTACAATTTATATGATGACCACAGTAACATAGGGGCAAATACCATTGAAAGACTCCCAAAGCTGGCTGAGCACATGACCAGTTGTGACTTCAGAAGACTGAGAGTGAAGCACGTCAGAAAGGCGGGAGCCTCTAGTCGGGGATTCATCTTCAGACATGGACAATGGATTCACTTATTTGCTTCTGTTTTGGTTTTTGCTTAACTCCTTCTTTGATATTATATGAAGGATTTGGGAAGGAGGAGTCATTGGGAAGCAATATTGATTTTAAAAAGAGCATAAATAAAACATTTTAAAATTAATACATCTATCTGTATACATAGATTAATCAGTCAATTAAGAAGTATTTATTAGGCACTTGCTGTGTGCCAGACATGCTGAGGGTACCATCTCGACTCACAGGGAGCTCACATCCTAATGAGAGAAAGGGGAAGGGGAAGGGAACAAGGTCTCATTAAGTACCAACTTTGTGCCTAGGACTGTGCTAAGTATTTGCAAATATTATCTCATTCGTGATCCTCGAAACAACCCTGTGAGGTAGGGGCTATATTATTATTCCTATTTTATAATTGAGGAAACTGAGTCAGCCAAAGGTTAAATGGTTTGCCCAGTCACATAGCTAATAAATGTCTGAGCCTGAATCTAAACTCAGGTCTTCTATCATCTAGACAAGTACCTACAATAATGTTTACAGCATAAAACTGACAAACACATACACATGTATACATAATGAATATATACACACATCTTTATACTTATGTGTGCACAGATATTTTATAGCACATGAAATATAAAAATATATACATATGTGTTATATAGTTTATTTATATTTTTAAATGATGATATATTTCTATATCATACATATATCCCCATATTGTGTATAGATATACAATACATGTGTGCATATATGTGTATATACATATATGTGTATATACACACACACATTCACACACATATAAAATTAAAAAGTGATTAGAGAAGGGGTGTAGTACTCATCAGAGTGAATATCAGAAGTTCCATACAGAAAAGGCTCCTTGAGCTTCATCTTCAAGGAGAAGGGAGATCCCACGAGGAAGAGGGGTGGAGGGGGGCAGCATGCCAGACACAGGAGACAGCCAGTGCAGAAGCAGAGACAGGAGAGATGGAGAGCCGTGGGCGAGGAAGAGAGATCTGGCCTCAGACACTGGACAAGTCACTTAGCTTCTATTTTCTCCAATGCACTGGAGAAGGAAATGGCAAACCACTCCAGCATGGTCACCAAGAAAACCCCACAGACAGCACTAGCATGCTACCAACCTTGGGCGCACAGAGTTGGACACAACTGAAGAACAGCAAGGCATAGCAGTCTACATCTGTGGAGAGACAAAGCAGACTGCTGAAACCCCAGACCTGTGGGGAATTTCAGTAGGATTCGGGAGGGAACTTTCAGCAATGAAATAAGACTACTCTTGGAAGCCTCCATTCCCAGAAGTCCGCACGGCTTTAAGATTTGTGGACAGATCTGCACCACATGGCCCTCACCTCCTGACTAATTGCTGGCTCCAGCTTGCAAACTTGAGAATCTGAAGTTAATTCCCCATAAAAGTTTTTTTCACAAAAGTTAAATAACTTTAGGAAGTGAATAAAACACATTTTGGTTAATGTGGCCAAGAGATTATGATCTTGCCTGCAGAGGCTCCTTTTGGGAAGGATTTCCCCATCTGGGCAGGCCCTAGACCAAGAAACATAGATGAGAGAGGGAGAGGGAAGGAGAGATGGAGAGAGGGAGGGAGAGAGAGAGAGAGAGAGAGAGAGAGAGAGGAGAGAGAGAGGAGAGAGGAATGAGAAGGAGGGAGAGAGAGAGACAGAGAATGACAGAGACAGCCAGAGAATATTTGGATTCCCAGAGTCAGTAAGGTGAGATGATGCCTGGGGCAAATTCAGGAGAAGAAGAGTGTCAGGGCTGAGGAGTCTAGGGAAGTGATGGGACTTGGGAGCCTAGAGATTAGTCTCACTGGAGGCACATTAGTACCATGAGGGGACCCATCCCCTAAAGACTCCCATGACTTACAGTTTGTGTCCCAGGCTTCTTGGGGCCCCTAAGGAAAGATACAAGAAGGCAGGAAGGTTATGGACTCTGGGGAGGAGGTGGGACTCCTCCCATCCCCACCCAACCACATCAGTGCCCTAGAATAAGGTTCCTTCCCCTTCTGGCTCATTATGACTTTGCTTATTTTAATCTTTTTTTCTTTTTTTTTCCCTCAGACTAACTCTCCAAGAGATACAAGCTAAGCTGAGCAATGTGATCAGAGGCTTAATGTTGTCTTAGGGAATAAAAGATTGGCTTGTGATTTATTGGTGTGTTGTCCTTTGTTCTTCATTCTTTAAGAAGACCAATGACATCAGGAAGATGTCTTGCAGGTGAATTGGATTTAATTGAGGAAAGTCTGTGCAAAGTCACCAGCCTCAATCTCTGCTTCAGAGACATCTGGGTTCAGTGGCAAGACAAAGGCTGGGACGATTGGAGGTGAGCCCAGACACAGTGGGAGACCTTGGCCTTTTTAAGCTAAGGTCTTTCATAGGTCTCAGTTTGTCTGATCCAATTCCCATTTAAGGCTAGGTAAGAAATTAGGCAAAGAATGGTCTCTTTTCCCTAGTTTAAAAAAAAAAGGTCTATCTGGGAGGGGAAGACCTTCATGGTTTCTGACCAAAAGAGGAATAATTGCTATTTGCACTCACTCTGAGTCATCAGGACCCAAACAATGACCAAGTGAGACTTGGACTGGAACATATTGTTGGCCAATCAAAAGAGAGATTTATTGGTAGAGGGAACTATTGGATAAGGAAATTTCTTTTATCAATACTATTCTGTACGGCTTTGCAGTTCAGTGTTAGAGAATTGCCTTGGGCAAGAGAGGTTGGTTTGCCCAGAGTCACCCAGCCAGGAAATGTGAGAGGCTGGGCATGTACCCAGATCTTCATGATTCTGAGGGCAGCACTTGGTCTATTGGCCACCATTTAGTCTTCATTTAATAAGAGGTAAGTACCACAAATGAGGATGTGCCCTACCGTGGGTAGATCTGAGATACTGAATTAAGTTTGGGGTACCAAAATTTAGGAAGAACATTAGTGCACATGATAGAGAGATAGATAAATGGATAGAGGAAAGGAAAGAAGGAAGGAAGGAAGGAAGGAAGGAAGGAAGGAAGGAAGGAAGGAAGGAAGGAAGGAAGGAGGGAGAAAGGTACACATTGTTCTCAGTAGTTCTCAAACTTTTTGGTGTTAGGACTCTTTTAACTCTTCGAAGTTACTGAGAAATTCTCCCTCCAAAGAGACTTTGTTCATGTATGTTCTATCAATATATTCTGCATTCAAAATTAAAACATCTTGGCATTATTATAAAAATTACTTTAACCTTGTAGACCCCCTGAAAAAGACTTGGAGATTTCCAGGAGTGCCCAGATCACACTTTGAGAACCTTAGACCAGATTATCCAAATGTAATGTGCATTTAGTAAGTTCCACAGGGCTGGATGGCTTCTGAGGTCCCTTGTGACTCTGAAATTCTATGATTCTATAACTCAAACCAACCCCAGACTCCTTGTCCATCACCTCGACTTCTAAAAAGGGCAGGATGATACAATGGGGAGCATGTGTACTAGAGAAGCAAATTGAATATCATTTTTTAATGACTGTATGAAGGTGATGCCTCTGACCCATCCTCAGTACAGCAAGAACAGTATTATATGTGAGGGATGTATTTCTATGACCATGGAACAAAGCAGAGATAATTCAGTCTTATCCATCAGACCTCAGTCAAACTTTCCAGACCTGGGACACGTTATTCTTTTCCATACATGTTATGGTCTAGCCAGACTGGTCTACTTGCTGTCTCTGACAAATGACATTCATCTCTCATCTCTCTGACTTTTCAAAGACAGTCTTCTATGCCTGGAATGTCCTTTTCCTCACCTCTAGCTCTTAGAATCTCTAGCTTCCTTCAAAGCTTAGCTCAAGGTCCACATGCAGCATGGTCCCTTTCCTGAACTCCCTCCCCCACTTCTTCCCTCCCTTCCTCCCTCTACAAACTACTAGTGATACTAAGACCATCCTGAAATTATCTTATGTTCATCTTTTATTTACTTGAATGCATTTTCTATCTATTTATCTCTGTGTATATTGTTTTCTCCCACTAGGAGACAAGCTCCTTGAGGATGGTCATTAAGTTGATGAGTATTTTATTAAGCACCTACTATGAGCCAGGAGACAAGTTCCTTGAGGATTGTCAGTCCTACTATGTGCCAGGCACTGTGCTAAATGCTGGACAGGCTTGGTTTCCTTTCTGATTGTGTTCTCTAGAGCTGAGCACACTACCTGACACATGGTAGGTCCTAAAAAAATTCTTGGTGAATGAATGACTGGGCGTCTCCCAGATAGACTCGTTTTACTTCTCTGTTTTCATGTTATTCCCCCCGGTAGAATATAAGCACCTTGAGAGCAGGACCTGTTTCTTTTTCACCTGTATCCCCAACACCTAGCATAGTATCTGGCACACAGTAGGTGCTTAATAAAAGCTTTTTTGACTGATAAGATCAATCTTAAAGTCACAACTATAGAGTCAAAAAGGCAAGTGTCTTTCCCATCGAAAAACTCTTTTTGATGTAACCAAAAGAATATCAGAAAAGGAAATACAAAGGGGGAAAAAACATCTATTTCACCAGCTGAGTCAGAAATATAGAATTTGGATTTCAACTCTCAATCCAACCTAGGGGGAAAGGGGATTGTGTTTTCTCATTTATTGCTGCTAAGATGCCAAAGGCATCACAAGTTTTACAGAATGGATGGAAGCAGCAAGATAGGCTTGCCTGTAAATGTGGAGATTTCTTGGTTTAGAAGCTTCATAAATCATACCCTTTCCCCCCTTGGGCATCCAACCAACTTCTATGATCACATTTGGATTCTAATAGTCCCAAACTCAATACAGCAAATCCCCCCATTATTCACAGTTTTCAATCACAAAGTGAGGAGTAAGACGAAGAATCTGCATTTCAAATCACTGAGATTGTTGTTATGACAACATGGTCTGAATCTGTTCTCAGTCCTGCTGCACAGGGGCCTGGATTCCAAAGCAATGTGGTGTCCTTTGTTCAGACCGCCTCTGAAAGGGAGTGGTGAGATGCGTATGTGCTTGTAATACAGATCTAGGCATATACCTATATCTATCTATCTATCTACCCACAAATATATACATATATACATACATACTTATATACACATACATGTAATGTATGTGTGTATATGTATATATTCATTATATAGGAAGATAAACATTTATTCACACAGATGAGCTCAAAAATGTTTACTGTGTTTTAAAATGAGTATGCCCAGATACATATGCAAACATAAGTAGATATACAAGTACAAATTGCATGAATATGTGTGTACATAAGAAAGTGATGTGGTATGTAGAGGGCCAGGAAGGGGTCAGGAAGACCCAGATTCAAGTCTTGCACCTGATTTTTGTTCAGTTTTCAATCATGCCCAGTTCTTAATGACCCCATGGACTTGTTCATGGGGTTTTCTTGGCAAAGATACTGGATTGATTTGCTGTTTCCTTCCCCAGTGTGTCCCTATTTTACAGATGAGGAGTTGAGACAAATAGGGGTTAAGTGACTTGTCCAGGGTCACACAGCTAGTGTCTAAAGCTAGATTTGAACTCAGGTCTTCCTGACTGTAGGTCTGGTGCTCTATCCACTGCACAACCCAGCTGCACCAGATAGATGGTTATGTAACTATTGACAAGTCTTTTAATCTTTCAGTGCCCTCTAAGACTTGCATTATAGATAAGGTATGGATGTGCACCTGTGGAAGATGTTTTAAAACAAGGAGTTTCCTATGCTGACAAAATCGCAGATGAGAATCTGTATTGTCTCTCCCTAATTAGACATCTCTCTCTCTCTCCACCTATCTATCTATTCATCCATCTATCCATCTGTCTATCTGTCTGTGTATCTATCCATCTACCTGTCTATCCACTTATCCATCCATCCACCCACCCATCCATCCATGCATCCATATATCTATCTATCCATCCATCCATCCATTTATTTTTCATCTATCTATCCATCCAACATCTGTCTGTCCATCTATCTACCCATCCATATATCCATCTTTCCATCCATCTACCTATTGTCTATCTATCCATCCATTATCTATCTATTTCTAAGTATGGATGTAGGTATCAATCTATCATTTCTCATTTAGTTTTTCTATCAAACCTATGATTTCATTGATGTAGGAAATGTTTAGTGAGAAAACTTCTTCTAGGCTCTGAATAAACACCTGTTGAGCAACATATAGTCCTGAGAATTATCTGGGGGCAAGAGAAGTTATATGACTTACTCAAGGATCAGGGGCAAATAACCAGTATGCATCAATTGCAGTTGAACTCAGGCCTTCTTGATCCTGATGTTAACTCTCTATTCATTATACCACACTGCCTCTAATAGATACATATTCATAGATAAAACATGCTTATGTTTTATGTGTGATACATGTGTATATGTATGTGTACATACATGTTTGTAGTCAGTGAGTCAACAAATATTTATTAATTATTTTCTATGTGTCGGGCACCATGCTAAGTTCTAGGGATACAGAAAGAGACAAAAGCAAGGCACCTGGAGGGCCAGTCTTGGAGTTAATTGGCCCCAGAGACAAGAACTTCCTCTGACATAGTCTATTACCAAAAGGACTATGAATAAGTTATTTATCCTGTTTATCCCAGTAGCTTTTAAGACTGGTTCTTAACCTTTTGTGAGGGTGTTATGCAGCTGTTGGCAGTATCTGGTAAAGCCTATGGAAACCTTCTTAGAATCATATTTTTATTTGGGGGTTTTTTTGGGGGAGGGCAGTTGGGGTTAAATAACTTGCCCAAGGTCACACGGCTAGTTTTTGTGTTAAGTGTCTGAGGCCAGATTTGAACTCAGGTCATCCTGACTCCAGGGCTGGTGCTCTATTCACTGTGCCACCTAGCTGCCCCAGAGTCATATTTTTAAATGCATAAAATGAAATGCATGAGAGGACAAAGAAATTAGTTCTATTGAAACAAAGATGTAATTTTTCACCATCCAAGTTCACAGGCTCTCTGAAATCTATCCATGTACCCCAGGCTCAGGACCCCTGGCCTAAGGCTGTAAATTAGGGAGGAGTCACCAGTCAGTCCAGACTTCACCAGACACGTGAAGGCTGTCCCCATACCAGGAATCCACCACAGCTAGGAAATGACAGGTCTGCTCTGCCAACCCCGCCTTCCTTGAGAAAGTGTGTACATATAGATTGTACATACATACACAATCACCTGAAAGAGATGACATTTCTGGAGAAGCTGAATGAGAAATTAAACTTCATCCATGATGAACCATAGCATGGGAGTAGAGCTCTCAGCAGGCATCAGAGGACTTGCATTGCTTTCCTTGACAGGATGTCAGCAACCAGACAGCCCAGTAAAACCTGGCTTATTCCAGCTCAGACTCATGGGTCAAAGAATTTCAGAGAAAATGCATAGGGCTACAACCCTTCCTGTCACCCCCAAAAGCATATGTGAAGAAATGGTTCTCATGCCTCATTGACATCGGGGGCCTTGAGTAGCTAAGGTTTTGATTCATTACTTATATTTGCTTAAAAAAAGGCTCTTAAGAGAGCAAACAGCATTTTTCATGAAGAGAACTCCCTTTTCTGGAAGTGCGTAAGGCCTTCCTCAAAAAAATGATGCTGTCATTCTCAACCTGGAGGCTTAAATTAGGTCTGACCCTTTGGAAGCTCAGAATTCTAGGATTTTTGTTTGTTGGTTCATTGTTTATTTAGGGATGGACAGAGTGAAGAGACTTGCTAACTCCCTAAGCCAGCCAGAGGAGAACAGGAGTCAAGTTTACCATTAAAGGATAAATAAACAAACATACCCCAAAAATCTCCCAAAATTCCCCTCCCCAAGCAGGATAAACGAATATAAAAGAGTAGAGGATGGAGGAAGAGAGAATGGAAAGGGACAAGACAGTAGTGGGTGTAGTGGGGAAGAGTAAGAAGAAAATGTGGTCTTCCCTAGGTCACCTCTTTCTATGAAATTGTGAAAGTATAAGTTAAAAAAATTCATCCAGCCTTATACTTTTTTTCCACACCCCATGACATCGGAAGACTTCAGGATTAGTTTGGGAGTTTAGGAGAGAGATTCCTAACTTGGGGTCCATAATTTAAAAAAATATTTTAATAACTACATTTGGGGATAACTCATCCATGGATCAATAAACATTAAACATCTACAATGTGCCAGGCACTGTGTTGAGTGCTATGAATACAAAAAGAGGCAGATGAGAGTCCCTGACCCCAAGGAGCTTACAGTCTAATGTAGAAGAGAACAAATTGGTTTTTTTTGTAATTACATATGTATGTATATTATATATACAAATATACATGTGTGTATGATATGCACACACATATGCATGCAAATATGTATATAGCTATATACATATACACACACATATATATTTATATATAGGTTTAAATGTATTTTTAAAATAATCTTCTGAGAAGGGGTCCAGAACACACAAAAGGTTTGAGAACCCTTAGAACTTTAAGGTGGACTGTGGTGTCTGAAGGTTATTGTGAGCAGTGGAATCTTCATTTCATAGTTTTCATTCTATTGCATCCTTAGCATAGAACACAGTTCCCGGCCACAGTAGGCAGGTAGGAAATGTTAGCTGAGTTGAATTAAATTAATGGGATAGATGGATGGATGGATAGATAGGATAGAGAGATACAGAGATAGATAGAGAGATACAGAGATAGATGGATAGATTGATAGAAAGAAAGAAAAAGAAAAAGGAAAGAAGGAAGGAAGGAAGGAAGGAAGGAAGGAAGGAAGGAAGGAAGGAAGGAAGAATTGCATGGATGGAGAGATAAATGGATAGATATATAGATAGACAGATAGTTAGGGTGTGGTAGACAGAACACCAGGCCTGGAGTCAGGAAGACTCATCTTCCTGAGTTCAAATTTGGCCTCAGACACTGTGTGACCTTGGGCAAGTCACTTCACTACGTTTAACTCAGTTCCTCGTCTTTAAAATGAACTGGAGAAGGAAATGACAAATCATTCTAGTATCTCTGCCAAGAAAACCCCAAACGGGGTAACAAAGAGTGGACATGACTGAAACAACTTATTAGCAACCACAACAACAAAGAGGAAAAGAGCAGAGAATGATGGAAAGTCACATTCTGGGGACATTGTAGAGAATTCAGCTCAGGCAATAGACTGAAAGACCTCCGAGCTTCCTTCCAGTTCTGAGACTTGAAGATTCTGTGATCTCCATGATCTTTTCACAGTCACCAGGACCTAACTCCAGGGTAGTGTATGAAGTAGAGAAGGGCACCACGGATGTTCGCTGTTGAGGAGTTTCAGCTAGAGAAATCCATTCTCATAAACAGAAAAGCCTTTCCCCTCTTCCTGCCCTCAAACCATCTTCCAGTAGAGAAGCAATGATCTGGAGAAAGTATCCATGACTTAGTACCACTTATGGCCAACACAAGAGAATCAAACTATCCCTTTGTCCTACTCACAGTGAGATCAGTCAGTTCTGAGATAGTCAGTATTTTCAGTTGTAGCCAACTCTTCATGACCCCTGCTGTGGTTTTCTTGGCAAAGATACTGGAGTGGATTGCCTTTTACTTCTACAGCTCATTTTACAGGTGAGGAAACCAAGGCGAGCAGGCTGAAATGACTTTCCCTGGGTCAGGGTGCATTAGAAGCAGGCGTGAGGGGCACTGTGGGATGGAACAGAAAGTTGTTCGTGGTCTCCATGTTGGGAAGACCTGAGGTTATGAGTCATTTCTAGCACATGTTGACTGGGTGACCACGGACACAACCTCTCAGTACTCCAGGCAATTTTCTGAGGCTATAAATTGAAAAACAGTGACTGATCTGCATCGGTAAAGTAATATTTCTCAGTAGGAGTTCCCTATACCAATAAAATCCTATGTTTGTACACGTGATATATGATTGAGGACTAGGAAAGCATCGCACCTGGCAGTGTTTACTCTAGTCAGATCACACTGAGAGTATCGAACATGGCTTGGGGGACTCAGAGAAGTTGGAGGGCATCCAAGATGGAGGAGGGTCTCAAGCTGATCCCATGATTAATCAATAAGGACAGCTGGGCTTGGAGTCAGGAAGGCTCATCTTACTGAGTTCAAATCTTGCCTCAGACACTCAGTAGCTATGTAACCTTGGACAAGTCACAACCCTGTTTGCCTCAGTTTCCTCATCTGTAAAATGAGCTAGAGAAAGAAATGACAAACCATTCCAATATCTTTGTCAAGAAATCTGGCATTGTGGGGCAGCTAGGTGGCACAGTGAATATAGCACCAGCCCTGGAGTCAGGAGGTCCTGTGTTCAAATCTAGCCTCAGACACTTAACACTTACTAGCCGTGTGACCTTGGGCAAGTCACTTAACCCCAATTGTCCTGCCTTCCCCCCTCCAAAAAAGCAAAGCAAAGAAAAGAAATCTGAGTTCATAAAGACCTGGACATGACTGAAAACAGCTGAACAAAAGATTAATCAAAGGAACTGGGGTATTTATCCTGGAGAAGATGAGAAACATGACAGTGTTTTCATGTACCTTCATGTGTGTGAATGACTATCACAAATTGAAGAAGGATTGAGTCTTTTTCCACTTGTCCCTAAAGGGAAGGATTGGGAATAACAGGAAGTAGTAGAGGAAGACTGAGGTTTGATGTAAAGGAAAAAAAATGTTTCCTAATAGAAGGAGTAATCCAATGTGGAATGGGATGCCCATTGGGAGGTAGAGGGCTCCCCCTCCCTCCCTTCGTGGAGGCTTCAAATAAAGCAGAGGGAAAACTTGCTAGAAACATTGTAAAAGGGGATTTCTGTTCTGTTACAGGGTAAGCCAGATGACTTCTGAGGGCCCTCCCAACTCTGACAGCCCATGACTCAGATTCTAGAAATAAAATTAACCCCTTTCCCCATCATAAGCACACACACACCACCACCACCACCCTCAGCCAGTTTACTACTGTCAAGAAATAGAGTTCAGAAATGGAAAGCATTTTGGTTTATACAGAATGTTATCCAGAATCTTGAATTAATGTTGAATGTTAACCTACTATTGAATTTTACCAGTAACCTACATATACTCTGGGGTATTTATATATGTGTGAACATATGTATAACATATCTGTATATGGTAGGTTTCTGGGAACATATGGGCCAAAACAATCACATAGAGCAAAAAAGAGTGGCAGGCTGCTGACCTGAATCAGTGAAGGGAGTGTTACCATGAGTAAAATCCTGATTCTAACAAGTCCTACGCACTTTAAGAATCTGTGATTTTCTCAGCTTTAGTAGACCAACCCAAGCCTTCTCTGATTTAATAGAATGATTTTGATGTCTGTTGATAGTGCCCTGTGGCCAAGCTGCCACAGGCCTCTCTCTGCTTCTATAGGCTGATGCTCCTGGGCCACACTCAATGGAATTCCAACTGGGTAGGACCTTCCATTGGTGGGACCAATGAAAATCCAAGTTTGTCTCTTCTTCATGTTCAGGCATTAAAAGGAGACTTTAGTGGTAGGACTTTTTTACATAAAAATTAAACATATATATGAATATGAAAATGATCTCCAATTTCTTCAGAGAAGGGGACATCCAGCCTGGAGATTCCCTCCATCGTCACCACCACCATCACCATCATCATCATCATCATCATCATCATCATTGCCAACATGTATATAATGCCTACTATGTGCTGGGTACTATGCTAAGAGCTTTATGATAATGATTATAATATATTACAGCATGTTATATATTAGTTACATATTATAACTTATACAATATGTATAATATATATGAGCTCATATAATATATAACATATTATATATCATATCATAATTATAATCTTATTTGAGTCTCACAACAACTCTGTGAGGTAAGTGCTTTTATTTTCATCCCTACTTTATAGAAGAGGAAACTGAAGCAAACAGCATTAAGTGACTTGCCCAGGGTCACACACTAAGTGTCAGAGGCGAGTCCAGGGCTTGCCCTCTATTCACTGCACCACCTAACTTCCCCCCTGCCTTAGTACTTCTCCCTTTTTGCCTCTTGCTACTCCCTCCATCCCTGCTCCCTAGGGAGGCTCCAGTTAAACCATGAGGGTCTCTCTTGAATGTACCAATTAAAAGCGTCTGTTGCTTCCATCCGTTGACTGGCTCATTGGATTCTACTGTGTCTCTCCTAAGTCCTAATGAGGAACCCCACTAGGCCTTCTCCCATATACACATAGGTACATTTAAGAAGACAGCAAATCTATCATTATTTTTGATCCTACTTTCCAGAGATCCAACCTCTTTAAGCCAAGGCCTTGTTACTGTGCCAGAGGGACAGGTGATGAGCCCGGGCCCACAGGTTCAGAGGGGCCTAGGGGAACTCAGCAAGTCACTGCTATTTAGTAAGGATTAATGGACTGAGCAAAGTCTTCATGTTACATACTTATCCCAATGCTTCCTTGCTTTGTACACAAATGATTGCGGCACTTTGCCACAGGAAATGAAAAAAAAAAGGCAGCTTTGTTTTAAAACAATAACCCTTCCCCTCCTTCTTCAGCAGCCCCAGGCAGTGGGTGCAGGGCACAGAGTTCCAATTCAGCTCAAATACTGTCTCTGGGTGACCTTATCTGTAAATGAAAGGGTTGAACCTTGGGCCTGAGGTCCAGAGCTACAATCTTATGGACACCAGATGAGCCTAATTGAGGGCAATGAGCTGAGTCTTGGAGTCAGCATACACAGAATTGGGGACAAAAGGAAATGCAGTCTTTTGGGAGGGGGGTGCTACTTCGGTTAAGTGATTTGCCTGTTGTCATATGTGCTCAGTACTGTCTGACTCTCCATGACCCCATTTGAGGTTTTCTTGGCAAAGGTACAGGAGTGTTTTGCCATTTCCTTCTCCAGCTCATTTTATAGGTGAGGAAACTGAGGCAAACAGGGTGAAGTGACTTGCCCAGGGTCACATGGCTTAAAGTGTCTGAGGCCTGATTTAAACTCAGGTCCTCCTGACTCCAGGATCTATCCACCGAACCACATAGCCTCCCCAAAGATGTAGTCTTGAGAGGAGAGAGACTACTCCTCAAGGGAGAGTAGGGGGTAGGGCAAAGAAGGATAAATAGAGAATGAAGAAGTTACTCCCAAGTGAGAGCCTTGAAGGAAGATGAGGAATCCAAAGGGTGAGGATGAGGGTGTTTTGAATATTTTGAACAGGCCAATGATGGGAGTAGTAGATGAAATGCTAAGTTCAGATAACATCAGTGAAACTGGAACAGAACGCATGAAAGAAAAGAATTTGAGTTAGGCTAGAAAGATAGAGTGTAGGCAAATAATGGAGGGTCTTAAATACCAGGTGAAATTTTACCCTCAGGGCAATAGGGAGCTACTAGAGATTCTTGAGCAGAAGAGGGCCATGCTCAGATCTGACACAAGGAAGATTACTGTGGGCTAGGGGAGAAGGGTGATTTGGGGAAGAGGCAGGTTAGCAGGCTGTCTCCATAGGTCAGGGTAGCTCTTGAGTGATGAGAGGACTGAACTCAAGTTAGTAGCCTTTGGAGTGGATGGGAGACAGGTGTGAAAAATGGCTTGTTGACAGAATTAACAGGCAACAGGTTGGATAGGGGAAGTAAAGGGGAGGGAGCTGTGAAGGCTGACTGTGAGTGCTAGAAAGGTGACAGGGCCTTCCAAATAAACAGAGACATTTTGGAAGAAGGATGAGCTTTGGGGAAGAGCGGAGATGAGTTCATTTGGACCATGCTACATCTTCCTGAGTTCAAATCTGGCCTCAGACACTTAATAGCTATGGGACCTTGGGCGAATCACTTCTCCCTGTTTGCCTCAGTTTTCCCATCTATAAAATGGGCGTAATAAAATCATCTTCCTCCCAGGGATATTGTGAACATAAAAATATCTCTAAAGTGCTTTGCAAACCTTAAAATGCTCTGCAAATACTAGCAATTATTTTTATTAATTATTATTATTACCTTGAATAAATTACTTCACTGGAGCTCACTTTCTCATCTGCACAAGGAGAAAGCTGGAGTAGACAACCTCTAAATTCTCTTCCAGTTTTAAATCTAATGCAATGAGCTCCTAACTGGGGGTGGAGGGAGGAGAAGTTTCCCAAAGGAGGCCCTTGAGCTGTGGTTTGAAGGATGGCAGTGGTTCTTTTAGGGGGGAAATGAGGAGCGAGCACCCTATCCACGTGGGCGCCTGCCTGTATGGAGAAGGGAGAGGGTCAGGGAAGGCTCAGAGCAGAGAGGATGAGAGCAGGGTCCTTGTTTGCCTCGAGATCGGTCTGATGCTTTCCCTATTTCCTCTCCGTTCCTGCTACAGGACACATATTCCCTAGAGAGAGGGAAATCGCTAGCATGTTCAAATACGACACTTGCTAAAGTTTGAAGTTTTGCAAAGCACTTTGACATCCATCATCTCCTTTAATCCTCACAAAACCCCAAGCTACAGGTGTCCTTGCCTCCTTTTTACAGATAGATAACCTGAGATTTGGAGAGCTGAACTGGCTTACTCGTGTTTCCCCAGCAGCTAAATCATAGATTTGAACTCAGATCTTCCTGAGTCCAGGTTCATAATGCTTCTCAGCAAAATCTCTCTTGATGCCTTTTACTGGAGCAGGAGGTGTGGGAGAAGGGGGGTGGGGCAATGATTCTAATCTGAAAGAATTTTAAAGTAGCTTTAATGGATTATCCTATTTGAGAAAAAAAAATGGAAGTGCCCAGTATTTCATTCTAAGAGAGAAAGATAAAAGTCACTTCTTTAGCAGCCAATCAGGTATTACCCTAGCTTTCTCTCCTCTCTACCACCCCCAGGACAATGCCTTCCCAGTCCTAAAAAATAATTTTTTAAAAGGTAATTTATTTCCCGATTTGCGTACTAACAGGGGCACATTGAATCTAGAGACATTCCAAAATGGCTAGCATTAGGCAGTCTCTTATTCCAAATCATAAATCATGTGAATCTCTCCCTGAAAGGGGGAAAATGAACCAATAGATAGGGAAAGGCAAACTTACTGTAGAAAGAAGTCGGTGCAGTGCGATTAAAGAACAACAACAACAACAAAAAAATCCCAGTCTAGGTCCAAGCAACCAAAAAAAAAAAAAGAAAGAAAGAAAGAAAAAAGGATATTGACAGAGAGAGAAAGCCGGGTCTATGTGAACCGAGCACTGTAGTCATTATCCTTTAATGAAAAGGCAGAAGAGGAGTTAGCCCATTTGAAATCCTGCTGCTATAAATAGATTCCCGGACGTGTCAGTTAATTTAATTAGTACACAGTCCCCTATTTATCACAGGATTTTTTTTTTTTTATGACCTACCCAAAGTTCATTTCCACACCTGAAATGATGAGTTTGGGGAGGGGGGAGGAGGGAAGATGCAGACAATGTTGTCCGATTCTTCCATTTTAAATTATCTTCCTGGAGGCTAAAGGATGCAACCACACCAAGTCCTTCTCCTTTAATTTAAAGCTGGCCCAGCTGAGTTAATTATCCTACAGTGTGTGTCAGAAAGCTCTCGTTTGGAAAATTCTTTCTGTGCTGAGGAATGGGTCTTGTACTCAGTTTGTACTAATTACAAAAGGCAGCCTGGCAGAGGATAGAGAGCCGGACTTTGAGTCAGGGAGATGTCGGTTCAAATCTTGCCTCTGACTTTTATGAGCTATGGAATCCTGATCAAGTGACTGGACCTCTCTCAACCTCAGATTCCCCATCTATAAGACGGGGATTGTAATATCATCTTCTTGTTCAGTTGTTTCAGGTGTATCCGACTCTTTCTGACCCAATTTGGGCTTTTCTTGGCAGAGATACTGAAGCGGTTCACCATTTCCTTTTCCAGTTCATTTTACAGATGAGGAAACTGAGGCAAACAGGATCAAATGACTTGCCCAGAGTCACGCAGCTAGTAAGTTGCCTGAGGCTGGATTTAAACTCAGGGAACTAGGTCTTCTTGACTGCAGGCCCTTCACTCTGTGCACTATGGCACCCCCTAGTTGCTCCACATATCTGAGGTAGTAGGATCCAATGGAAAAAGTGATGTTTTTAAAGTAAGGAGGTTTTGATTCAGATTCTAACTTTGTATATGTTTGTGACTTACTTGCTGTGAGACCTTGGGCTTCTCTTTCCTGGTCCTTAGTCTCCTCATCTGTCAAATAAGGGAGTTCAACTCAGTGCTCCTTGAGTTCTTTTCTAGATCTGGGGTTCTTAAACCTTTTTGTGGGCATCCTGATTGTGGGTGTCCAGTCTGATGAAGCTGATGATCCCCTTCTCAGCGTAATATTTTAAATGGATAATGTAAAGTAGTTTTACTATATAAAGTATAAAGTGTTTCCTTTATACATAGGAGTATAAAGGAAACACATTTTATTTAAATACAGTTATAAAATATAAACACGCCCACAAACACACTTTCACTAAACCCAGGTAAAGAACTCCAGCTCTCGCTTTATAATATTACGATCTTTGGAGTTGAAATGCCAACCTAGGTCTTTTTTATTCCAGTAAGAAAGTCCAGTCCTCAAATCCCTGTTGTTGCCTAGCTGCATGGGGGTGGGGGGGATGCTCAGTAGGCACATGGGCAGCTAAGCAGTGTCATAGTGCACAAAGTGTTTGACTTGGAGTCAGACTCATCTTCCTGAGCTCAAATCTAGCCTCAGCTACTTGCTAGCTGTGTGACCCTGGGCAAGTCACTTAACTCTGCCTTAATTTCCTGTAAAATGAGATGGAGAAGGAAACGGCGACCCCCAAAGGGGGTCACGAAGTGTCAGACAGGACTTTAGCCACTGGATGACAACAATACTTATGTGTTTGGACAGAGCATCCCACAGATAGAATATGAAGGCTTCTTTTCCTATTCCTCCCCCTTGCCTATGAGGGGGAACATCAAAAAGCTCAAGGCATCTGTGTTGGCCTGAGATAAGTCACACAAACAAGGCGCTCGGGCCTTTGATCATCCTCTCTATGCCCCACCAAGTCCACTTCTCACAGTGCTGCTGAAATCTCTTTAAAAGGCTT
>NW_027187400.1:20073718-20092152 GCF_028583685.1 Petaurus breviceps papuanus
AGAGAATAAATACAGATTCACAGAAGGTAGTGAAATGCAAGGTAGTTAAGGAAGGAGGGAATTAGCAGCAGTTAGCAGATATTCTATTTGAGCCCAGAAGGTACAGCCAGGAGCAAGGGGGAGAATTGCAGAGAAGCAGATTTAGGTTTGAAGTTGGGAAAAACTTTCCACCAATGAGAGCTGTCTGAAAGTGGGTCTAAAAAGCTGGCTAAAAGCTGCCATGGGAGGTGGTGAGCTCTGCATCAGTGCAAGACAAATGCGAGATGGCCATTCAGGGCATCTAAAGGGAATACTTGTGGAATTATAGAGAAGGCAGCAGAGACTCTGGGGTCCCTTCTTACTCTGACAATAGCTAGCATTTATGTAGTTTATGTAAATTTTGCAAAGCACTTTACATATTATCTCATTTAATCCTCACAATAACCCTAGGAGGTAGGGGCTATGATTATTATGCTCATTTTACAAACAAGAAAACTGAGGCAGCGGTTAAGTGACTTGCCCAGAGCCACACAGTTACTAAGCATCTGAGGCAGGATTTGAATTTAGGTCTTTCTGACTCCAGGTCCAGCATTCTATCCACGGCAGGCACTGGATAAGTACTACCTACCTACCTCCACTATGGCATTCTATGATTCCATGGATGTTGGAATGTGAAATTCATTCTATGGAATGCTTTCTGGATGTTAAAATGAGATGTTTTATTTCCCTCAAGGAACATACCCCCATGAATTATTATCAAAATAATATAATCGTTTCCTAGAGGGGCATGGGATGGCAGTGGAGAGACAGTGGCCTTGGATAAGAAACTGAATCTAAGAGAAATCAGTGCTGAGGTAGAAAGGAATAATGACAGCCAGACCAAAACAAAAGCATTATGCAGAAAGAAATGCTCTTCCTGTGCCATATAGATATGTAGTATTATATATGTATATATATTCATTTGCATAGCAATTACTCCTATGGTACAGCTTCCTTAGTTTACTGATGGTGAGCAGAAAATAGGATTGGCTTATTATCAGATCTCTCCTATCAGCCCGACATTCATGTATTTTTCATACTGGTCATTAAGGAAAGAAATATCTTGCATAATAAGAGTGTGAGTGTGTACGTGTCTAAGTTGCTTGTTAGTCATTCTTTCCTCCTCATTTTTTTAGGGGAAGAAAACTCTTGAAAGAAATATCAGCATTTGGTATTTGTTGTTGAGGGGGTAACATGTTTTTAGAGGCAAGATAATCCTGAATTTTCTTGTTATTCTTCTGAGTTACAGTGCAGTAACTCCAGGCTTTGTACTAAGAAGACCTGGGTTCAAATCTAACCTCTGAGATTTACTGTTTGTGTGAATCTCTACATTCCAAGGACAGTGAAAAAGAGCTCTGGACTGGGAGGCAGAGGACTGGCTCTACCAATCTATTGTCTTAGTGTCTTAACCCAAGGCCATTGGCCTCAGTTTTCTCATCTGTAAAATGAGGGGATTGTACTAGATGGCCTCTGATGTCTCTCCCAGCTCAAGGTCTGTGATGCCTTGATCTTTGAAGTCACATAGAGGCTGTGAACTCATCTGTCTTTGTTTGAATACTGGGACATCCCTCCTATGCTGGAGAAATCACTGCAGTCTCTGAAAGATGAGATCATTTGAGAATGGCACTTTGGGGGTTAATGAAACACAAACAGGTTTCTTATCCCAGCTGTTTTCATCTATAGTTGGTTTTAGATTCATCCATCAGCGTTCTGTAAGTGCTTTTCTATTCCTGGCGATGCCAACTTTAAAGGGTTCTTATAGAAATCAGGAATTGAGCAGTGAAGGGGGAGGGGTGGTTCATATGCGGTGGGGGTGGAAATCTGGGGGAGGACGTGAGTGGAGAGAAATCATCAAAACATAGTTTTGATGGGGCTCCTGCACATCCTTGCAACGGTCTTTCCTTTTCAGTTTTATCTGAAAGTAAATGTTCTTGGTGGCCACTGTGCAGCCAGGCAATCTGAGTAATGAAAGTTCTGCCCATCAGAAAAGGCAGCCTTCACCCCTTTCCATTTTCCACAGTCCTCCAGTTGGCAGACTCTATCTTTCACAGTGTCACAGGTCCCCGGCAATAGTTATAGCCAGCATCACAGCTGACACAACATTGAACTCATCCTGAAGACAATCCGCAACAAAGAGATCTATAAACTTTACTGCTCAGGCAGCTGAGCAGTTTAGAAATGGAATGGATATTCTAGGGCACAGAGAATCACTAAATCTAGGTGTGGAAAGGGAATTCAGAGGCTTTCCAGTCCAACCCACACCTGAACAAGAATACACTCTAGCCTCCCTGCCATATGGTCACCCAGCCTTTGCTTGAAAACTTCCAGAAAAGGGAAAACCGCCACCTCCCACGGAATCCTATTTGCCTTTGGACAGCTCCAGTCCTTCAGATGATTTTTCTGCCATTATGTTCAAATACGCCTCCCTTCAATGTCTACTCATTGTTTTTAATTTTGCCCTTCTGAACCAATCAGAACAAGTCTAAACATAGGATAGTTTTCCACATTCAAGTCTTTGATATGATGGCCCTTCAAATACTTGAAGATGGCTACATATCCCCATAAGTTTTCTCTTCTCCAAACGAAAAAATCCTTGGGTCCCTCATATAGCATGCACTTGAGGACCTTTACCATTTTGAGGTCCCTTTCAGTGCCAGATAGATGCAATGCCTATTGGTATTGGTGCCCTCCAGGCACCAAGCCTAGAGTCAGGAAGACCTGAGTTCAAATCCAGTCTCAGACACTTACTAGCTATGTGATGCTGGACAAATCACTTAGCTCTGTTTGCCTCATTTTCCTCATCTGTAAAACAAGATGGAGAAAGAAATGGCAAACCATTCCAGTATCTTCACCAAGAAAACCCCAGATGGGGTCATGGAAAATTAGACAACTGAAAATGACTGAACAACATCAACTGTAAGTCCATGATCTTAAGATCTCATGATGTTAGCAATACTGCTCTTTTTGTCATTTGTTTGTTCATTTATTCATTGATCCATCTATCTCAGTTATCTTTATCTGGATAGTCTTTAACTTTTACCAATGACTTTCCTAAGATATGGTACACAGAACTGAGTACGGAGCTCCAGATATGGGCTGAAGAAGGGATAAGCCATGAGCACAAACACCATCTTGGTCCTGAACACTATGCCTCTCAGGAGCATGGAAGACTACATTAGCTTTGTTGGTCACCATATCATACCACTGAGTCATACTGCTTTTGTTCATGGTGAAATTCTCATCTGGAAAATAAAAGATTATGACCATCTACCATTTAGGCAAATTTTTTTTTTAGAAGTAGACAGTCTTTGGTCTGGACTGTTGGGAAACAAGTCAAGGGACGCAGAGTTCTACGAGGAATCATAGAATATTTGATTTGGAAGGAACCTTTTTAGGAGGCCATCTAAGCAATGCCCTACCTGATATCTGAATCCCTTGTAGAGAGTCCCTAACATGTGGTAATCTGGCCTCTAATGAAAAAAAAAACAGCACAAAACAAAACAACAATCTCTGTGATGGGAAACTACTGCACAAAGCAGATTTTCCCATTTCCAGACACTAACTCTTAGGAATGCTTTTTTTTTTTTGCTTTTTTTGGGGGGGCAATTGGGTTTAAGTAACTTGCCGAAGGTTACACGGCTAGTTTGTGTGTGTGTGTGTGTGTGTTAAATGTCTGAGGCTGGAACTGAACTCAGGTCCTCCTGACTCTGGGGCCAGCGCTTTACTCACTGCGCCACCTAGCCGCCCCAGGAATACATTTTCTAATATTGGGTCAAAAATCTGTTTCTCTGTCACTTTCCTCTATTGTTCCAAGGTTTGCCTTCCAGAACTTCCTAGAATGAGGCTAACTCCTCTTCTTTCTAGAGGCCTGTGATATCCCAACAGATAGTTTTAAACAGCTATGATGCGGTTGCCCTGCCTGCCTCCCCCTGCCTCTCTATTTTAAGTCTTCTCTTCTCTGGGCTAAACATCTCCCTTCCTCCCCGAACATCATTTCTGGACTTGGACATACTGTTTATCCTTATCCTGGTCAGAGGATCTTAGACCAAGATTTATAATAGACATCAGAGGTCACCTAGTCCCACCCCCTTATTTTGAAGATGAAGAAGTCAAACCATAGAGAGGCTAGGTGACTTGGTCAGAACCAAATAAGTGGAAGTGGAAGAATTCAAACCCAGGTCTTCTGACTTTAGTTCCTGTATTCTTTCTTCTCTGTGACACTAACCTTTGGACACATTCCAGCTTGTCAAATTTGCTTTTAAAACATGGTAGGCAGAAGAGAACTGAAAACTCCCAGTTTAGTCTGTCACTACCCTCCCAGAGGACTCTCTGGTTCACTCTCGTGGGCTTGCATGATTAGAAATTGAGGTGGGCCACTCACATAACAAGATAACAGATGGCTTGAGTATTGCAGTGGTATGTAGGAAGCATTGAAGAGCCTAGAGGAAAGCCTGTGTATACTGGGCAGATCTTCAGGTCTTTAATGGTAGGATATAGGTAAGAACTGATTAGGAGGAGATAGTTCAGAGGGATCACATTCCATAACAGTGGAAGAGTGACCCCATTGATGAGAATATGGACACATTAAAACATATGAAGAAAACTACTTCATTTGAGGAGCATGGATTAAAAGCTGGAAGGGACCTTAGAGGCCACCAAGTCCACCCCCCAAAAAACACACACATTATACAGATGAGGAGACAGAAGCACAGAAAGTTTAAGTAACTTGCTGAGGTTCAGTCAGTAAATGAGGTGAGATCTGAACCCAGTCCTTCCTGACTCCAAGTCCAGTGCTCCATTCATTAACCCAAGCTCCCTCTTGACAGATTGTTTAGCTTTGGCCATCCTTCTAGCCTGTCTCACAACTGCACACTTCATAAAGAGCTCAGCTCACTCTGGAAATTTATAAAATTTTGATGAAGATGATGATAAATAATGGAAAGGAATCTCAATTATTTGGGGAAGCTAACTTTTCAATCATCTATATGCTTCTTAGCTTACTAGCATGTGTTGGGGATAGGTTTTTTCAATTTCTCTGGTCCAATTGATGTGTCTTTTCATTCCAGCAATTTCAACCACTTACATTAATTAATTGATAAGAGGCAATGTGTCTTAGTGAATACAGGGGGTTACTCTTGCATCCTGACTGCAAAGAAGTTGCTTATCTGCCTTGATAGAATAGATTTCAGGAGTTCACTGCAACCTTCCTCTAAATTCTTAATTAGCTAATTAAATTCCTACTCCAATGCTTCAATATGTAGAAGAGGCAAACCTGGGTTCACCAAGGCTAACCCCAAAAAGCAAACTCTGGAAAGCCTTCAAGTAGGGCCTGATGACAGAATATTTGGCTGGTTCTGTTTTGTTCTTTCCTAACATGAAATCTAGATTGACTTCTTTACAACTAGTATTTATTGTTCCTAGTTCTACACTATATGAAAAACAAGCCCAATTCCCCTTCAGCATGTCATCCTTTCAAATACTTGACAATGGTTTTTATTTTCCTCTGAGTCTTCTCTTCTCCAGGATAAACATCTCCAGTTTCTTCAACTGATCTTCATATCCCATAGACCCAAGGACTTCATCATCCCTGTTATCTGACTTTTGAAATTCTCCAACTGATCCTAAATCATGGAACTTAAAATTTAGGAATTCAATCAAATAGAGAATGATTAATTAACACAAAGACTGCTAGTAGAAGTGGCAAATAGGATGACCATAGAGAAACATAAGAAGACTTATGTGGACTGATGCAAAGCAAAGGAAGCACAGTCAAGAAAACAATATACTACATGAGCACAAGGATGGATGCAAATTAAAAGAAAAAAACAACCAAAATGCAACAAAAATGAATGTTATAAAATTATAAAGAACAAACTTGGTCCCAAAGAGTTCCATGGGTGTGGCATATTGCACAGATTTTCAGACTTTTTCCTATATATTTCAATGTTGCTATTGCTTTTTCTATTTCTTTTTCTTCAAAAATTTCTTTGTTATATGGGATGACTTTCTGGGAGTGGGGAGAATGAGGGATATTGGATAAAATTTGGGGGATGTAAAAACCAAAATGTATCACTAAAAATCTACTTTAAAAACGAAAATGGATGTTGTAAAATTACAAAGAATAGTTATTGTCTCAAAAAAAGAGCTATGAAAAGACACCTCCCCCTATTCCTTTGTAGAGGTGTGTGTGTGGGGGGGGGGAGGGTAGCATTGAATAAATTGTTAGATTTTTTTTCCATGTATTGATTAGTTTTGCTGGGATTTCTTTCCTCTTCCTCTTTTTCTTAAAATAATACTTGTTATATGGTATAACTTTCTGGTAGGGAGAGAGGAGAGATACAGGAAGAAATTTAGATAATATAGAAAAAAAGATAATGGGCAGCTAGGTGGCATAATGGATAAAGCACCGAACCTGGTATCAGGAAGACCTGAGTTCCAATTTGGCCTCAGACACTTAGCTGTGTGACCCTGAGCAAGTCGCTTAACCCTGTGAGGCACCTGTATTACGAGCTGAAGAAGGAAATGGCAAGCAACCATAGTATCTTTGCTAAAAAATGGGGTTACAAAGAGTCAGATACTAAAACAACTGGATAACAATAAGATATATCATTTAAGATAGATTTTTAAAAAAACAGTACCCCAAGAGCGGCCTACTTGTAACGAGAGTACAGTGTAACAATTGCCTGCCCAGTCTTGGTAACTTTCCCTCTCAATGGAGCCTAAGAGCAATTTGGTTTTCTTGGGTGTGCAGTCATACTGTTAACTTCTATTGACTTCACTGACCACTAAAACAGTTGTTGTTAAGAGTTGTGTGGGATGGGAAGCCTGCACTCACAGAAGCCCACATAATAATTTCCCCTTAGTTTTAGAATCATATTTCCTTTGGTTTGTTCTCTGGGAAAGATCTTGGTCAACAGTGGGAGTGAACAAGGGCTTTCAAAGTTCTCTGTCATTCTCTTGAGGCTTTCAGGGCAGAAGTATCTTTGAATTCTCTTCAGTTACCATGAAAATACTGAGTACCTTATCTTTTTTTAACTATCCCCCCACTACACATAAAACACTTTTTTGACCTTTGGGGTTTTTTTAAGTTTTAATTCCAAATTCTATCTATCCCTCCCTCCCTTCCCCCTTCCCTGAGATGGTAAGCAATCTAATATGGATTATACATGTGCAATCATGTAAAATATTTCCATATTAGTCATTTTGTGCAAGAAGACTTGAACAAAAAAGAAAGGAAAGGAAGGAAGGAAGGAAGAAAGGAAGGAAGGAAGGAAGGAAGGAAGGAAGGAAGGAAGGAAGGAAGGAAGGAAGGAAGGAAGGAAGGAAGGAATAATAGCATGCTTTAGTCTGTATTCAGACATCCATTCTTTGTAGGCAGATAATTGTTTTTCATCATGAGTGTTATTGAATTATCCTGATCATTGTATTGCTGAGAATAGCCAAGTCATTCACAATTGTTCATTGTACCATATTGCTGTTACTGCATACAGCATTCTCCTGGTTCTGCTTACTTCATTTTACATCAGTTCATGTAAGTCTTTCCAGGTTGTTCTGAAATCATTCTGCTTGTAATTTCTTCTAATACAATAATATTCCACTGCAAACATATATCACAACTTGTTCAGTCATTTCCCAATTGATGGGCATCCCCTCAATGTCCAATTCTTAGCTACCACAAAAAGAAACCGCTATTAATTTTATTTGTACAAATACCTCCCCTGACTTTTTTTTTTATCTCTTTGAGATATAGACCTAGCTGTGGTATTGCTGTATAAAAGTGTATGAACAGTTTTATAGCCATTTAGGCATGGTTCCAAATTTGAACTACCCTGTCTTAAAAGTCACTGTGCTAAACTATAGTTCTAACAGAATGGTTGGGGAATAAGAATATTTTTACTTAATTGATAAGGTAAACTGAAATAACCACCAAGTCTTTCCTGATCTGCCCAGCTGTTATTATGCTCTCTCTACCTCTATCACTTTGAAATATCTTGTGCCTGTTCTACACATATGAATGTAACAATAGCATCAATAGTTCCTCTCACAGAGACTATAGATACTGTATCTGGAAGAGTTATAATGGAATCTTGAGCAATGACAATTTAACTGGCATTCTATGATGAGTCTGTGAGAAGACAGACTTTAACTGCTATTCCAGAGAGACTGTTAACTGTGTTAGCTGAAAAGAAGTACAGAGAAAAAGGACTACAAGAGTTTATTTCCTGAGCAAACTTAGTTGAACCCTTATCTTGAGAAGAAATGTGAGTAGAATTCTTGAGTAGAGATTTTAATTGGTATTTAGAGAGAACAGAATTGGGGCAATAGGTTTCCAGAATTAAGGAGAAGTTGTCAGCTGTGGTAGTAGTAATGGTTAAGTGTGACTTTAGCTATGATTTTTCTTACAGCTGTTATTTTATAAATAATTATATCTGTTTTATTATAGACATACTGTCAATACATAGTATAGTCAATGACTTTGAAGTTTATTGAAACCTAAGGGATGAGAGTATTTGCTAAAGAGAGTAAAAGTCTATGGGAAAAGTCTCTCAAATTTATTGAATAAACAATATGCAATTAGTTAGCTATGCTTTAAGAAATGACCTTTCCATCCACAATTGGGAGACAGATTAGTACAAAAGAAAGAGTGCTCACTCTGCTCTTAAAAGATCTGAGTTCAAATTCTAACAATGACTTCCTATATGATATCGCACAAATCATTTAACCTCTTTTGGGACTCACTTTGTCACAATCCTATAATACAGAAAGAGTTGCATTTACCAAAGAGATAGATAGCAGGCAGATCCATGATGGCAGAGTAAAAGCAGGGACTCATCTGAGCTCTCCCCCAAATCCCTCCAAATCCCTTTAAATGATGACTCTAAACAAATTCTGGAGTGGCAGAACCCACAAAATGACAGTTCAACAATTTTCCAGTCCAAGACAACTTGGAAGGTCAGCAGGAAAAGTCCGTTGCACCATGGTAAGAGAGGAGTGTAGTCTAGTGCATGACTGGGCCCCAGCAAACCAGGAGCAGGCCTCAGAGTGATTGAATTAGTGGCAGCAGTGGTGGTTTCTAGCCCACAGAAGGTAAAGGGATCAGACAATTGGTCAGAAGGAGATTTATAGGGGTCCCTTTACTGGCACCAGGGGAAGGACTCTGTTGGTGCATTGCCTGTACTTGAATCTGAGTTGCAGTCCTGGGTCTTTTTTTTTTTGGAGGGGTGAAGGCAGGGCAATTGGAGTTAAGTGACTTGCCGAAGATCACACAGCTAGTAAGTGTTAAGTGTCTGAGGCTGGATGAGAACTCAGGTCCTCCTGACTCCAGAGCCGTGCTCTATTCACTACACCACCTAGCTGCCCCCACAGTCCTGGGTCTTAATGCCAGTGCAAGGAGGAGCACTGGAACAGCAGAGCTTATGTCTGCACAGAAGCAGGGTCCCTGGTCGTAGTTCCAGGGTTGAAAGGAGTGCTTGTGGTCACTCACAAACCAGTACACAGTAGAGGAGATTAGGAAACATGCCTTTCCCTGGATCATACTACCTTGGAAGAGTCAAAAACTTAAAGATCCCCTGAATTGCCTCTGAAAAGAACTGCACAAAAAATCTGAAGCTTAGGTCGGTGCCCCCTCCACTTGGGAAGAAAGGCTCCACTTTAGCTGAAGGTTAAATGTCAAGAAATAGGCTGGAAAATAAGCAAACAACTGGAAAAAAAGCTGACCATAGAAAGTTACTATGGTGACAAGGAAGATCAAAACACATACTCAGAAGAAGACAACAAAGTCAAAGTACCTGCGTCTAAAGCCTCAAAGAAAAATATGAATTAGTCTCAGGTCAAGGAAGAGCTCAAAAAGAATTTTAAAAATCAAGTATGAGGTAGAGGAAAATGGGAAGAGAAATAGAGTGATGGAAGAAAATCATGAAAAACAAAAGAGTCAATAGCTTTGTAAAGGAGGCACAAAAAATACTGAAGGTGTTATACCTTAAAAACAGAAAAGACAACATGGTAGGAGAGTCATAAAAATCCAATAAAGAGAACTCCTTAAAAATAGAATTGGCCAAATGGAAAAGAAGTTACAAAAACTCACTGAAGAAAATAATTCCTTAAAAGTTAGAATTGGGCAAGTGAAAGCTAATGACTTTATGAGACATCAAGAAACAATAAAAAAATCAAAAGAATGGGAAAAAAGAGGACAATGTGAAATATCTCACTGGAAAAACAACTGACCTGGACAATAGATCCAGGACAGAGAATTTAAGAATTATTGGACTACCTGAAAGTCATTATCAAAAAAGAGCCCAGACACCATCTTTCAAGAAATTATCGAGAAAAATTGTCCTGATATTCTAGAACCAAAGGATAAAATAAAAATTAAAAGAATCCATTGATCACTTCAAGAAGGATATCCCAAAATGAAAACTCCCAGGAATATTACTGCCAAATTCCAGAGCTTCCAGACTGAAGAGAAAATATAACAAGCAGTCAAAAAGCAACAATTCAAAATCATAGAGCCACAGGCAGGATAACACAAGATTTAGCAGCTTCTACGTTAAAGGATTGGAGGGTTTGAAATATGATATACTAGAGGACAAAAGAGCTAGGATTACAACCAAGACTCACCTACCCAGAAAAACTGAGTATAATCCTTTAGGGGAAAACATGGATATTCAATGAAATAGAGGACTTCCAAGCATTCCTGATGAAAAGACAAAAACTGAATAGAAAAGTTTGATTTTCAAATACAAGCATCAAGAGAAGCATGAAAAGGTAAACAGGAAAGAGAAACCATAAGGGATTCAATAAAGTCAAACTATATCCCTACATGGAAAAATTATATTTATAACTCCTAAAAACTTTTTCATTATTAGAGCAATAAGAAGGCATATACACGGACAGAAAGCAGAGGTGTGAGTTGAATTTAATTGTATGATTATCTGAAAAAAATTAAGGGATGAGAAAGAAGAATGTACTGGGATAAGGGTAAAGGGAGAGGTAGAATGGGATAAATTGTGCGACATAAAAGAGGTTTGAAAGAGATTTTACAATGAAAGGTAAAATAGTGGAAGTGTGGAGGGGGCACATGAACTTTACTCTTACTGGATTGTTTCAAAGAGAGAATAATATACACACTTGGGTGTAGAAATCTATCTTATACAGAAAAGTAGGAATGGAAGGGAATAGGAGAAGAGGGGAGATGATAGAAGGGAGGGCAGTTTGGTGGAGGTAAAAGTTAGAAGCAAAAAACTTCTGAGAATGGACAGGGTAAAAGTAGAGGGGGGCAGAATGAACAGCAGTAAAACAGGGTGGAGGGAAATACATAGTTGGTAATCATTACTGTGAAAAAAAAGTTTTACAGTGAGTTTCTCTAATAAAGACTTCATTTCTCGGGCGGCCAGGTGCCTCAGCAAGTAAGAGCACTGGCTCCAGTGTTGGGATGACCTGGAGATCGAATCCTGGGCTCAGACACTCAGCACCACACCCAGAAATAACTGGCCGTGTAACCTTGAGCAAGTTACTTAACCCCGATTGCTTTAAAAAAAAAAAAAAGACTTCATTTCTCAAACATATAGAAAGTGGGTCAAATTTGTAAAAATAAGAGCCATTCCTCAATTGATGAATGGTCGGAGGATATGAACAGGCAGTTTTCAGACAAAGTAATCAAAACTATCTATAGCCTTATGAAAAAATGCTCTAAATCACTCTTGATGAGAGAAATGCAAATTAAAACAACTCTGAGCTACTACTTCAGATTGGCTAATATTAAAGAAAAAGAAAATGACAAATGTTGGAGAGAATATGAGAAAATTAAAACACTAATGTACTATTGGTAAAGTTGTATACTGATTCAACCATTCTGGAGAGCAATTTGGAACTATGCCGAAAGGGTTCTAAAACCATGCTTACCTTTTGACCAAGCAATACCACTACTAAATCTGTCTCCCAAAGAGATAGAAAACAAAAAGGAAAAGGACCTATGTGTACAAATATATTTAGGGCAACTCTTTTAGTGATGGCAAAGAATTGAAAATTGAGGGGAATATCCATCAATTGGAGAATGACTGATCAAGTTGTTCTATATGACTATTGTGCTTTAAGAAATGATGAGCAGGATGCTCTCAGAAAAACCTGGACTTAGATGAACTGATGCAAAGTAAAATGAATTGAACCAGGACTGAACGCAGCAACAGCAATATTGCATGATGATCGACTATGAATAATTTAGCTACTCTCATCAATACAATAATCCAAAACAATTCTGTAGGACTTATGATGAAAGACTCTATCCATTTCCAGAGAAAGAACTGGTAGATCTGAATGCAGATCAAAGACACTTTTTCTTTACTTTCTTTATTTTTCTTTGGGTTTTTGGGTCCGTTTTAATGACATATGAAAATGTGTTTTGCATGGCTACACATGTATAATCTATATCATATTGCTTGCCTTCTCAATAAGGGAAGGGAGAAATGGAAAGAATTTGGAACTCAAAAATTGAAAAAAATGTTTAAATTATTTTTACATGTGGAGAAATTGGGAAAAATAAAATATTAAGAAATATAAAAAATATAAGAGGAAGATGGACAGACATGTTTATACATATACATATATTATATATATATATATATATATGTTCATATGTGTGTGTATTATGAAATAATTATCCACTTTTAAAAGAATTCTCCAGAGAGCCCTTTAAGGAACAAACCTCCATAATGTATTTAAAACAATTTGATTTGCCAATTCAAAAAGGATCTACACACACATAAATATAGTGTTAGCACCTCTAATGAGAAATACTCCCTATGACACAATTTTCACATGTATTTTCTCTCTAGAATATAGGTTAACTGGAGGGCAAGGATGTTAGCTTTTGTGTGTTCTGGTCTATTTCCCAACACCTTAAGTATTTGGGGAGTTCAGTAAATATTTATTGGCACTGAGGGAGAAATAGAAGTCAGAGAGTTCAGTCTTAACCTAGTCAAGTTCTTTAGGAGCTTATATGAGTGTCTGTAAAGTAAGTGTGAAACAAGGCCAACACCCCCATCAAATCTCGAAGGGCAATTCGGGACTATGAGGTCAGTCTAGATAACTAGCTCCCAGTCCCCTCAAATGCAGAGCTGAGTACTCTTGGCTCAGTCTGATCTCAGAGAAGGGATACCAGACATGAATTACATCTATCTGACCTTAAATATGGCTACTTTAGGAGAGATGATTTTTAGGTTCAAGCTGCTCTCCTGGTCTCTATTCCTTAATGGACAATGTCCAAAGACTTGATTCCCTTCACACTAAATTTAAGTTCAACATAGACTACTACGTTTATTGAGTAGCGAATAAACCCATTTATCAAACAGAAATCAGAGAAGTTAGATAAATTAGAATATATCAGCCAATACACATAGTGAAAGAAGTATTCCAATGGGAGTGTGATATCTCTACTCACTTGAGGAGAGATAAAATAAAAAGGGGAAATTCTCTGAAGTCACTAGTGAAGTAAATCAGAAATAGGGACGTGCTCAAAGAACTGGATCCTCTATAAGACAGCCTTCCTCCCAAAGTCTTTCTCTCCAGAGGCCTTTTGTTGAAGAGAGTCTGGGACTGTAGGTGTCCTCTTTCAAAGCTAGAAACCAGAAAAGGAATCTCTCCTCTCCCAGGTTTTTACTAACTCTTTCCCTTACACAGGTACAGTTAGTGAGGTATCCATTCTTTCCACCAAGGAGGAAAGACTTATGCAAATGCTCAGATTTGAACCTTGGGTGATAGCTAACCAGCTAGCTAGATATTAGAGCACTTATTAAGCACCACACTAATAACTAGAGATCCAAATAGAAACAAAAAAGGCAGGTTATGCCCTTAAGAAGCTTACATTCTAATGGGAGAAGGGGAGCTAGAAAGGACAGTTGGGTGCATCAGGTGGTATATCATGGAGGCATGACATATAAGGAAAACCTCTATTCTGGCAAAAACTGGTCTATACTAAAAAGCCCAAAATTATACAAGGGGTGGAACTGAATTTCTGGTGGAGTTGGGATGGAGATGATGGTCCTTGTCGTGATCATATGACTTAAAGATGTGATTTCATTCCTACAGCCAACTCCCAAGTGAGGAAACTCTTTACAACACCAAGTCAGAACCTTCTCTACAATCTATATCTAGTCTTAGAAAGTTGCCTAGAGTTGGGGGGGGAGAGGAGTCAAACTCAAATAGAAACAGGAGCCACTAAAGCAGACATAAAAATCCATGAGGGGACATATTGACTTAGAAAAAAACCACATTAACAATTTCTTATATTTTATTGTGTTTTTGTTTATTTTGTTAAATATTTCTCAATTGCATTTTAATCTAGTTGGGCCTCACTCAGGGATGTTTTTTGACACATCTAGCTTGAAGTACTGGGTGGTTAAGCATCTTGCCCAAGTAACACAATCAGAAGTAAAATCTGAACTCAGGACTTCCTGGTTCTCGGTTCACTAGGCCACATTGTTTTAAATGCATTTTTTTACAAGAAGGGATTGAAAATGTGATTAATAGAACACATTAAGGAGCTCAGAGAAAGAAACTCGTTTTTGCTTTATTTCTGAGAGCCATTACACCATCATGCCAGAAGATCAAGGCCTCACCTTGATAGTGGGGCTTTCTCAAAAGTCAGCCTGTGTGGGGCTGTCCAGAAGAAAAATTAAAATTCTTGTTCCCTCATTAACCAGGTCTAGTTTTCTGAACTGAAGAGAAGTATATAAGTGGCCAAGGCTTTTAGTCAAGTAGATGGACTTATAACATAAACATTAACAAAAACAAAAAGATTAAAACAATCACACTAACTCTGCTGAAAATGATAGGGCTGACTTTTGACAAAAGCTCAATGATTTCCTCCTTCTTCTATTGGTGCAGATAGCACCCCGACTTTGCTTTCTCAGTCTGTGCTATCTTATCCCTATCTGTGAATCTCTTGGAATCTCTAGTGACCATAGCTTTAACTACTACATCACTGGCTTTCAAAGTGTGTTCCAGGATGTGTGTTCCTTCCCCCGAGACTCTTTTGAGGGTCTGAGAAATCAAAACTATTTTCATAATAATACTAAATCTTTAGAATTGTGAAAATAATAAATATCAATAGAAACAAAAATAAAAGATCTTGGAAGGGGGGTCCTTAATAATTTTTAAGAGTGTAAAGGGGAAACAACAATGTGGTACACTAGATACAGCACCAATCCTGGAGTCAGGAGGACTTGAGTTCAAATTCAGGCTCAGATACTTACTAGCTGTGTGACCCTGGACAAGTCACTTAACCCCAATTTCTTCCAAAAAGAAGTGTGTAAAGGGGTCCAGAGATTAAACTGTTTGAGAATTACAGATCTACATGAAAGCCTTTCTGATTTCTCCGGTTTCTAATGCCCTTCTAAATTATAGTACTTTGTATTAGACACTTACTCAGACACATAGTAGCAGTGACCCTGGGCAAGTCTTTGCCTCAATTTCCTCATTTGTAAAATGAATTGAAGAAGGAAACAGCAAACCACTCCAGTATCTTTGCTAAGAAAACTCCAAATGGGGTCAAGAAAAGTTGAACACAACTGAACAACAACTCTTTCTCTCTCTCCTCTCTGTCTCTCCATATATATGTGTGTATATATATATGCATATACATATAGATAGATAAACATATATACATGCACACATATACATATATATGTATGCATATATACAGATGAGTGTGTTGTTTCTCGCTATAGAAGGTAAGCTTCCTAAAGACTTCTCTGGTCTTTTTATCTCCCCTCTGTGTCCATCGCCATGCCCGGCACACTGTAGGCAGCCAGGTGGCACAGTGGACATTGTGCTGGAGCCAGGAAGACCAGTTCAAATCAGACACTTGCAAGCTAGGTGACCCTAGGCAAAGCACTCTTCTGCATGCCCCAGTTTCTTCATTTGTTAAATGAAGATAATAATAGTCCCTCCCTCTCAGGGTTCTTGTAAGGATCAAATGAGTTAATAATTATAAAGTAATTAGGGCAGTGCCTGGCCCATAATAAATTCTATAGATTGGCATCTATCATGTTCTTCTTGCCTGACGGATGCCAGATCCATCCAATGTAGTGTAAGTTTTTCAATGGATTCTTTCAAGACCTCACTGATACCAGTACCATATATGGGAAATCTTCCATTAGCATATCAACTCAGGAACAACGCCATAAAGACAAACAACTTGGAAGGCTGTTAGAACTCTTATCAGTGCAATGAGCTGCCATGATTGCCGAGAACCAATGATAAAGCATCACTTCCAAATCCTGAATCAGAAAGGTGATGGATTCAAGGCACAGGGAAATACAAATATTTTTTGAGCAAGGACAGTGAAAGAATTTGATATGATTGACTATGTATATTTATTTTAGGAAACTTTTTTTTCAAGGGGATGGGTGGGAGCGAAAAGGATTTTTGTTCATTAAAATTTTCAAAAAAGGTAACGTTAGACAGCAGTAAAACTCAATACACAACACAATGGTATGTTCTTGTTAAGGTCAAAGCTCCAACTTTCTTTATTTTTCTTTTTAAAATGTTTTTTTATTTATTTTCAACATTCATTTAAAAAATTTTGGGGGGTGGCTAGGTGGCACAGTAAATAGAGCACCAGCCCTGGAGTCAGGAGGATCTGAGTTCAAATCCAGCCTCAGACACTTAACACTTATTAGTTGTATGACCTTGGGCAAGTCACTTGACCCCAATTACCCTGCCTTCCCCCTCCAAAAAGCAAAAAAAATAAAACGACTTCCATATTCTCTCCCTCCCTCCAGTCCCTTCCCTACCCATTGGGAAGGCAAGCAAAATGATATTGATTGTACATATAAAGTTGTAATAATACATTTTTCATTATAAAACATATTTTTAGTGTTCATTTGTAAAACTTCAAGTAACTTCCTTTCTTTTAACAAACAGTGGCAGGTACCATCAGTTATCATTATTCTTTAGTGTTGTTTTGCTTAATTGTTTCTGGGGCATATGCTTTGTAAATTTGTGTTTGTCAGCTGTGTTAAATCAAAACATCAATAAAACAATATAGACTTTTTAAAGTTCAACTTTTTTAAAGTCCAAGTCAGTGTTTGGAGTAATAGATGACTGTACTCAGAGTCAGAAAGCTCTGGGTCAGTTATACCGTGCGAAAGCTCTGGGTCAGTTATACTGTGCATGAAATTTTCTTGGCAAAGATACTGGAGTGATTTGTCATCTCCTCCTGTGAATGAAGGCAGAGGTTAAGTGACTTGCCCAGGGTCATACAGCCAGTAAATGTCTGAGGATAAACTTGAACTCAGGTCTTGCTGACTCCAGACCCAGCTCTCTACCCACTGCACCACCCAGCTTTCTTAAAAAGGGATCTCTTTGCCATAATAATAGCTAGTACTTTATGTTACAATATCATTAGAAGATAGGTGATATTATTATCTTCATTTTACAGATGAGGAATCTGAAACATGGAGAGATTGAGTGATATACCTAGAATCACACAGCTAGTAAGTACCTGAGTCTGAATTTGAACTCAGCTCTTCCTGACTTCAAATCCAACGCTATACACCGTCACACAGCAGCCTCTACTTGCATAAGCAAATTTAATTAATGTCAGAGTAGTTTGATTTCTTTAAGCTCAAGTATTTGAAATGACACCAGTGTTTAAGAAGCGTATAAGAATGTACAATGTCCCCTGCAGCTGCGGAGGGACTTTTTACTCACAAAAAAGTTAGAGTTTTGAGGGACCTTGTCATGGGGCTTCTAGGTGGAACAGTGAATAGAGCACCAGCCCTGGAGTCAGGAGGACCTGAGTTCAAATCCGGCCTCAGACACCACACTTACTAGCCACAAGACCTTGGGCAAGTCACTTAACCCCAATTACTCCTCCAAAAAAAAAGGCAAAAAAAGGTACCTTGTCTAAATTGTACCTGAACATGCTTTCCCTTCTAAAAGAATTCCTAATCTGGATTGCAAGGATTTTTTAAACTGTATTTTGATGGTTTTGGTTTCCTTTACAGTTATGTGCATTTTATTTTATGCATGTAAAAACATTGTTCTGTGAGGGGGTCCACAAGCTTCACCAGAATGACTGTTAAAGGGGTCCATGATACAAAATCCCTACTCAATAGCATCCCTGACAATGTCTTGTAGGCTTCTACTGGCAGGGAACCCACCATATCCCCAGGCAGCTCATTGTGCCTTTGGATAGCTGTAATTATTAGGATATTTTTTCTGCACATCAAAAATGTAAATCCTCTTGTCTTCAATTTCTACTTACTACTCTTTGTTTTGCCCTCCAGGGCCGAGTGGAACAAATTAAATCCTTTTCCCACACAATAACCCTCTAAAAAACAGGAATCCACTCATCATATCCCCTCCACACACACACACACACACACACACACACACACACACACACACACACACAC
>NW_027187400.1:20092162-20100357 GCF_028583685.1 Petaurus breviceps papuanus
CACACACACACACACACACACACACACACACACACACACACACACACTTCTTTTCTTCGTGCTAAATATCACAATTTCTTCCACCCATCCTCAGATGGCATGATATTCAATGCCCTTATCATTTCTAATGATGTATTTGTGGACAAGATAGAGACATGCAGACTGGCTGATACATGAATACATAAACACCTTGTAATCACTACAAGAGATCATCATTTTTCATGCTCTTGGAGATTCACTTTTCTTTTGCTTCCTTGAGAAATGCCTTTGTTGGGATACTCAGTTGTCGCTTGCAAGCGTAGTTTCCAGAGAGGGTCATTGATAGACTCAGATTTCATCATAGTATGAGAAAAGAAAAAAAGGTTAATAATACTCTCTAGCCCTTTTCCTCATTCATTCCTTGCTGATCTTGTAAAAGTCTCCCCCGTCTCTGTTTTCATTGTCTGCTGGAATTATTTTACAATCCTCGGCCAGTACATTTCAAGGTTACTTATTCAGTGCAGAATGCATTCAGCAATAAATCCTCCCCCACCCCCTTGTGAGACCTGCTTTTTAAACAACAGACTGGGACTCATTTCTTAAGGTAAATACCATAATGAAAGCACTTGGATATTGTTAAAGTTAACCATCCGGTACTTCGTGAGCAAATTAAAGATTGTACAATACATAGCTAACATTTCTGCTGTTCAGACATTCGAGGAAGCTTGGTTATCACAGAGATAATGGAGCAGCCACTGTTCTCCAAGGACCTGATCAGATACTCACTATCTGTTATGTTTTCAGGCCATCTCCCATTTTGCATTTAGAAATTTGACTTCTTTCTGAGGTTAGGCTATAGAAATCCACCTTTGCTATAAGACAAGTTTAGCACTTGGGATTGCACACATGTGTCAGGTCAACTACATTGATTAGGAATCTCCCAGGTGCAAAGCACGAGGGTAAACAAAAGATTGTGGTCAAGGAAACACTCATAATGGAACTGACTCTTCAGACTAAACAATTTCAAGTGCTTGGAGAAAACCATCCAGCCAGACAACGTTTCTTCTACCTGACTATTTTTCAAGCCACCTTCCCTAATGAACTCCCTCAGTAAGAAAAGGAATTCCAATTAGTTTCTTCTAACTGGTTAGCATAATGGCTTAGCGGGGAAAAGCTCTGGACCAGGGGATGTGGATTTCAGTTCTATCATCTCAAAAGGAATCTGGGGCAAGTCTCTTCTTCTCTTTGGACCTCAGTTTCCACCTTTACCAAATAAAGGAACTCTGTTCAGAGATTCTTAACTTGGTGTTCATGATTTTTTTTAAATTTTGATAACCACATTTCAATATAGTTGATTTCCTTTGTAATTCATGTATTTTATCATATACATTTAAAAACATTTTTCTGAGAAGGGACCTATAGGCTTCCGTAGACTCTGCGTGGGGGGCTATGATATAAAAAAGGTTAAGAACCCCTGGATTGGATGATCCCCAAGGCCTTTTCTAGCTCCAATGGTCTATGAAATTATGAATCAATGAAATCAATGTAAAACCATAAAAATGCAGCTGCTTAAATTAGAGGAAAGCTTTATCTTTTCTTTGTTTGGGCTCAGAATCCCAGGGAAATGGTTCCATAAATCATGACAACTAAGCACAGCGAGAATTATTCTTCTCACAGATAGAAATAATCATCAATAGGAATATCAGTAAGAATTGCTAGCATTTACAGAGTGATGTCATGTTTGCAAAGTGCTTTACCTAGGTTATCTCACCTGATCCTTATAACAGCCTTGTGAAATAGGTGTAAATGTCATCATTTGACAGATGAGGAAATGGAGATAGGGAGGATAAGTCAGTAAATGATATTCCCAGGAGAACATAACATGTATGTGTCCAACGGGATTCAAATTTCTGTCTCTAGAACTCCAAGTGGATGAGACTCCCTATGCCACTTTGGTGCCTCAGCCATCATGGCAGGCAGTATGCAGTAGCAGACAGAGCCCTGGCCTTGCTGTTAGAAGGAAAGATTGGACTTAAGTCTGGATTCTGACACTTGCTAGTATCCAAAAGTACAAGTCTGGCTATGTGACCCTCCTATTCAATAAACTCCAATGGATCCTTATTATCCTTATAAAATCTTCTGCTTGGCATTCAAAGCTCTTCATAACCTGTCTTCCACTCCAGTCTTTCCAATCTTCTTACCCCTACACCCCTCCCACCTGATATTCATCTTCCATGTAGTCTTGGATTCAATGACACTGGCCCCCTTGCTGTTTTTCCAACAAGGCCCTCCATTCCTTGGTTCTGGGCATTTTCACCTGCTGACTCTCATGCCTGGAATGCTCTCCCTCCTCATCTTTGCCTCTTGGCTTCCCTAGTTTCCTTCTAGTCCTTACTAAAATCCTGTCTTGTGCAAGAAGTCTTTCCCAATTTCTCTTAATTCCAGCACCTTCTCTCTGTTGATTAGTTCTAATTTTATCTTTTCTATAGCTTGTTTCTCCATAATTGTTTGCATGTTGTCTCCCCTGTTAGACTGTGAGCTCCTCAAGGGCAGGACTGTCTTTTGCTTTTCTTTGCACCCCCAGGATGTAGCATAGTGCCCAGTCCATCATGGTGGCTGGTGGTTGTTTTCCTTTGTTTTCCAAGAGGACCAAGATTACATCACTATGCTAGAATTAAGTTTCAGTGCTCCCAAGTGTGGCTGATCCAACCAATAGAAACCCAGAATGTTCTACCACAGGTCAGATACAAATAGTCCATGTGAACATGTGGGGTGGATTCTCTAAATCTGGGCATCCTGCATTTCCTTTGAGCTGTTTCATAAATATTCATTGAGTAACTGACTACTATCTGATGGACCCTGGAAAAGTCAGGTTAGCCTATGAGTCTTAATTTCCTCACTTTCAAAATGAGGGTAATAATCCTAGCATGTCCTACCTCACTGGGTTATTGTAAGGAAAGAGTTTTCTTTGTAAAGCCCTAGAGAAATGGGAGTATTTGTTATTATTAGCAGAGCAGGAAGGTTGAACATGTTCTATACAGGTGAGCTACATCTCCCAAAGCCCAAGTTCTGAGCCATTGGCAGAATAGTCCTTCCAGGCTCCAATGGTTATAACCAGAACCCAGCAAAATTATAAGAAGTGAAAACTTACTCCATCATTCACAAGACTGGCTATTGTCACAGCAACTCGGGTTTACAGCTGGAAAAGGCTATAGAGGTGATCTATTCTAATCCCCTCATTTTCTAGACACAGAAGCCTGAGAATGTGGAGGGTAAGTGACTTGCCCAAGGAACATGGGTCATAGACATTTCCAAAGTGGAGCAAGACTCCTGGTTTTGGTGTAGTCAATGCTTAATAAATTCATCTTTGATAAGAAAACTCTTTAAATAGTTGGGGACAAAGATGATGTTCTCAAAAATTCTATGGTGAATAGCAATAAGAATAGAAACACATTTACATAGTGCTTTATTTTTTTTAAAGCAATTGGTGTTAACTTGCTCAAGGTTACATGGCCAGTTATTTCTGGGTGTGGTGCTAAGTATCAGAGCCCAGATTTGATCCCAGGTCATCCCGACTCTGGGGCCGGTGATCTTACTCGCTGAGCCACTTGGCCGCCCCTAAGCAATTGGGGTTAAGTAACTTGCTCAAGGTTACATGGCCAGGTATTTCTGGGTGGGTGCTAAGTGTCTGAGCCAGGATTCGATCCCCAGGTCATCCCGACACTGGGGCCAGTGCTCTTACTCACTGTGCTACCTGGCCACCCCCTACATAGTGCTTTATGATTGGCAAGGTAGCTAGGTGTTGTAGTGGATAGAGTGTTAGCTTAGAGTCAGGATGACCTGAGTTCAAATCTGATCTCAGACACTAGCCATGTGACTGTGGGCAAGTCAATAAACCTTCTTTGCCTCAGTTTCCTCATCTGTAAAATGAGCTGGAGAAGGAAATGGCAAACTGCTCCCGTATCTTTGCCAAGAAAACCCAAGAGGGGTCACAAAGAGTTGGACAGGATTCACTGACTAAAATAACAGCAATGTTAAGATTCACAAAGCACTATACATATTCTTATCTCATTAAAATCTCACAACAACACTGTGAGGGAAATATTGTTACTATCTGGCCCCTGGGTCAAACATTTAACTGTTTGCTAAAGACTGGGCTTAGGAAGAAAAGGTGAAACAACAGCAAAAGGTCCCTGCCCTCAAGGAGTTCACACGTTAATGGAGAACACAGCTTGCAGACAGCGAGGTGCTACCTAAATGGAAGGGGACGTGGGAGGTGAAGGCGGGACAGACAGAAGCTAGGACATTCTGGCTACCTATGCCCAGGCTCGCACAGCTAGTAAGTATCTGTAACTCCATAGGAAGGAACTCAAGTCTTCTGGAGTCCAGATCCAGGGCTCTCTCCACCGAGTCAGCGTAAGCCTTCATCATTGTCGTAGTGAGTGTCAACCCTGTCACCAACACAATTATCCTCAATGGCATCATCAACAATCTCTTAGCGGTCCTTAAGTGAAAACAACAACAAACAGCTTCAGTGCTTATATAATTACAGAGTGACAGCCTGGGATGGAGAAGCCAGCATTGGGGGTCAACTTTCTGCTCCAGCGTTCATCCCTGAAAAAGCTAACGTCGACTTCACTGATGGACACTAACCTTTAATGGGGCCAGTCAGAGAGTACTCAGAGAGTGCTTCTTTGCCAAAGTACTGTGGGGGTTTGAAGAGAACAGGAGAGAAATGGTCTTTCTCCTCAAAGAACTTAGCACTGTTGGGAAGACAAGCTAATCACACACTCAATAATTAGAAACAGTCCATGGGACTGTGTTAAAAACATAGGATAAGGAAGGAGTCAGAAGACTGGCTCTGGGTGCAGGCTTCACCCATCAGCACCAACAGAGTGTGGCCCAAGGACAGGGAATATTTCACTTTCGATTTTGTATCCCCAGGATCTCAAATTATTCCTTGTACCTAGTATGTGCTAAATAAATCCTTATTGGGGAGGCCAGGTGGCACAGTAAGAGTGCCGGCCCTGGCCATCAGGAGACCCAGGATAGGTTCCGCCCTCAGATACTGGGACCCACACAAAAAATAACTGGCCGTGTAACCTTGAGCAAGTTACTTAAACCCAATTGCTTAAAATAAATGAATGAATGAATAAATAAATAAATACTTATTGATGCATTGAAGAGATGCACTTAACTTCTCCCAGCCTTAGTTAACCTCCTTCCTATAAAATGGGCATAATGAGAGTCAGCATAATCTTGTGGAGAGAGGGCTGGCGTTGGAGTCAGGAAGATCTGAGTACAACACTTGCCTGTGACACATACTAGGTGTGTAATTCTTATCTTCTTAGTGCCCCAGGCAGCTTTCCTAGATTAAATTATGTACAGAGGGATGGCTGGTCTGTGTTGGTGGAGGGAATTTCCATACCAGGAGTTCCCCCACTGCAAGGAAATCAGAAGTTCAGGAACCCCCCCCCTTCCAAAAAGATATGGAAAAATAATCCCTGATCACCTCATGGAATAGTGTAAGGATGAAATGTGGCAATGGAGGGGAAGTTACCTTTTCTGTATTGACCCTTTTCCCTATTTTAGAAAAGAAGGAAGCTAGAAAAGGAAGGAGGGAGGGAGGGAGGGAAGAAGGAAAGAAGGAAGAAAGGAAGGAAGGAAGGAAGGAAGGAAGGAAGGAAGGAAGGAAGGAAGGCTTCAGTCACTTATGTGCTTGCTTAGATTCCAAACTGAATTGGTTTAAATCCCACTTCTGTCACTTGTAGGAGCATAGAATCAGAATTTTCAGTCTGGCAAGAACTTCTGTGGCTATCTGATCCAATTTTTTCATTTCACAGATAAGGAAATAGAGACTCCCAGATATGAGGTGATTTACCCAACATCACATAAGTTGTAAATCTCAGAGGTAGGATTTAAAATTAAGTGAGAGGTCAGGAAAACCTGAGTTCAAATCCAGCCTCTGCACTTAACTAGCTATGTGACCCTGGGCAAGTCACTTAACCCTGTTGTCTCAATTTCCTCATCTGTAAAATGATCTGGAGAAGGAAATGGCAAACCACTCCAGTATTTTGACCAAGAAAGACCCCTCAAAAAGGAATCGTGAAGAGTCCAACATGACTAACAACAGCAACAGCTACCACCTCTGTGTCTGGAGCTAGATTTCTTTCTAATGCTATTCCCACAGTCCATTCTGACATCTACTCTGCCTCACTTGCAAGTCCAGACACCCCGTCCTGATGTCATGGTCCTCTTCAAGAACAGAGGCCAAACAAACCCTGTGTGACTTTAGACAAGTCTCTTCACTTGTCCTCAGGATAGATAGTCCCTTCAGGCTCTAAGAGCTCTGATTCTGGATTCTAACTCTTAAGACTGGGATGTTGTTAAATCCAAAAAACTTTTTTGTCTTCATTGAGCCTGGTCTTTTTGCTCCCTATGTCACTGTGGGTTATCACTGCCTTTTCTCTCCTCCTTCCACTTTTTTTCTTTTAACTTGTGATGTCTTAAGTATTAGAAACGCCTGGTGAGAAAACTCTAGAAATACCAGCTAGTACCTGCTTAGCAACCAAGAGTTCTTTGAGAGCTACCTGGGGACACTGAGACATTAAAGTGACCTGCTCAGGGTCACTCAAATAGCGTGGGTCAGAGTCAGACTTTGAACTCAGGTTGACCAGAAGGCTTACTAAAATTTCTTCAAACAAACCAAAATCATCCCCCTAAAATGCCCAACCTGAGGACTCCTTAACGAATAATGCCTCCAGTAAAGGCCTCATTGCCAAGCCATTTCTATGAAGACTTTTATGTTTGTGTTTCTCTACTAACTTTTCACTGTAAAAGATTATGTGTACATCTTTAGATTTTAAATGTGAACAGCTGCAATGGATAGCAGACAGCTTTAATGAACAGATGTGTATTTCTGGAGAAATCTATTATCCCTTTTATTATTATGTCACAAAATCCCGTTTATTTTTGAGGCAATTTGCATTTTAAGCTATGACTCAGTAATGCATACAAAGTAATGAAGTGGCCTCCAGGTATGGAGATTTATCTCTGCTCAGAAATGTGCTATGCAAAGGGAAATTTGCAGTTGTATTCATTATTATTAGAGACACGGTACTATATAAGCAGTTTGTAATTGAGCTGTTGGACCAGGAAGAAATATCTGCTCTTCTCATCTGCTTGGAGACCCATGTGACTTTGGGCAAGTTGCTTACGCTAAGTCATTTAGTCATGCTGAGCCTCAGTTTCTGTATCTGTAAATGAAGGGGAAATATAGAATCTTTCAGGTCCTTTCTAGTTCTTGCATCCTACATCCTAGGGTTCTGGTCTCTCTGATATTCTAGGTTCAAAGCCCCCTTTCTCCTTGGTAGTCGAAGGCACCTTCAAACTTTGACATTCTAAGCTCTAAGCAAGAGGTTCTTAATCTGTTTCTACAGACTCCTTGGGTCTCTGTAAATGAATTTCAATGGATCCACAAACTGTATGAAAAAAAATCACTTCTTTATTTTCACTAACCTCTAACTGAAATGCTTTTTCCTTCAATCATGAATGTAGTCAACAATAATTATCTTACGAAAGCGTTCACTGGGGCAGGTAGGTGGCAAAGTGAATAGAGCACTAGCCCTGGAGTCAAGAAGACCTGAGTTCAAATCCAGCCTCAGACACTTAATACAAAAAAACTAGCCGTGTGACCTTGGGCAAGTCACTTAACTCCAATTGCCCTACTGTCCCCCATCCAAAAAACAAAGAAACAAAAAAAGGCTGCCAAATGTCCATTACACACACACACACACACACACACACACACACACACACACACACAATGAGGTTAAGAAACATTCTTCTGAAGTCCCATCTGTCTCTGACAGACTATGTTCTAAGAGTCCTTCTTGGTCTTGCATTCCATGTTCAATGATCTCTACCAGATCTGGCATCCTATCTTCCAGGATCCTATCCGCATTCTAAAATCCCTCCTAGCTCTGACTTTCAATGTATTCAGGTCTCTTCCAGCCCTAATTTTTATGTTCTAAAGTCCTTTCCAATTCTGGTATTAGATGACCTAAGAATCATTCTATCTCTGACATTCCATGTTCCACCATCTCTGCCAGTCCTGGCATCCCATGCTATAATATTCTACATTCTGACTTCCTTTCCAATCCTAACTAGTACTACTACTACTACTACTACTACTACTACTACTACTACTACTACTA
>NW_027187400.1:20100367-20108035 GCF_028583685.1 Petaurus breviceps papuanus
TACTACTACTACTACTACTACTACTACTACTACTACTACTACTACTACTACTACTACTACTACTACTACTACTACTACTTCTCCATCACCATCACCATAATCTTCATTGCCTTTTTCATCATCATTTTCTTTGCCTTTATCTTCATCATTATCTTCTTATTTATTGTTATTGTCTTCATCATCATTTCTTCCTCCTCCTATTTCTTCCTCCTCCTCCTCTTCCTCCTCTTCTTCTCATATGAGAAAATGTAACTCATTGATTTTTTTATTTCCCTTCCTTAACTATAGTAAAAGAGAATGCCCCCAGCAGAGGTTTAGGATGAACTCCATGCTGATGCTCTGACAGTTTTCTGCATTCAGGGCCCCAGCACACCTTTATCATGGCTTGTGGTAGAAAAGAGAATGTTTAAACATCCCTTTGCCATTCTGTGGATGATTTTTTTCTCTGTCTAGTAGGCAAAAGTGGATGCCTGCCAGGAGCTACTGAAAGTCATTTATAGAGATTGCAGGCTATTTCAGAGTCCCCAACTGCCAACCTTAGCAAGATAATGAGGATTTTTATGGGCACTGAATTAGATTCCTTAAAAAATGCAACCATATCTCCCTGAAGTTATACTTCAGAGCCCTCTAACTCGACCATCTTGGCTCTTGGAGGTCTTAATCTGAAGAAGATTACATCATCCTAGAATTTATGACAATGTTGTGTATGTATACTGGATGAGGGACTCTGGGCTTTGGGGCTTTATCTCTGTCTCTACCATCACTTTACTCAGTGATCTTTTACGAGATGCTGTCTGTGTTTTCCTGACTTAGTTTCCCATTTATCGAATCCCTGCTTCAAAGGGATGCTGCTTCAAGGATATAGTTTCAAATGTTTAAGGCAATTTAGAAGGGCATTCATGTCTTCCTCCAATCACCCATTCACGATGAGAAAAGCCATTGCCAGTAGAATACAGTCTGTGGTAAGTCCTACCAAGCTACAATGGCTCTACCACGTACAGGTCTAGAGATGGACCCTGTAGTTATTATCCAAGGACTGGTGGATCTAACTTCGGAGAATCTCAGAGGATTTTATTTGGTTTGGGTTTTGGCCAAAGTGTGGCTAAAAATTTTATCAGCCAAGTCAAAGTAACAATCTTTTACTAAGTATCTACTATGTGTCAGGTGCCATGCTAGTCCTGGGGTTACAACAACAGAAAAAGAAAAGCCGCGATCCTGCCTTCAGGGAGCTGGCGGTCTCACTGAGGAGACAACATGCAAACAACTATAGACAAACAAGTTATATACAGGATAAATCGGAGGTAGTCTCATTAGGAAGGTACTGAGATCAAAGAGAATTGGGAAAGCCATTTGACAGAAGGTGGAAATTATGTGAGACTTGAAGGAAGTCAGGAAAACCAGGTGGCAGAGATGAGGAGAGAGAGTGTTCCAAGCAGGGAAGACAGACAATGAAATGCCCAGAGGGGAGATGGGATGCTTTGCTTGAGGAAACACAGAGGCAGAGTCACTGGACTGTAGAGTACAAGAGGGGAATGAGGTGTGAAACACAAGAAAGTTTGGAAGAAGCCAGGTTATGAAGAGCTTTAAAAGCCAGATAGGGGTTTTATAGTTGATCCTGGAGATAATAGAGAGTCACTGTAGTTCATTGAATGGTGTGTGTGTGTGTGTGTGTGTGTGTGTGTGTGTGTGTGTGTGTGTGTGTTTGAGAGAGACAGAGACAGAGATAGAGGAAGAGACAGAGAGGTTGTAGTGGTGGGGGTGGGATGGGTGGTGGTCTAAGATCTACATTTATCATAGTGCTTAGAAGGCAGTCACTATTCAACTCAACCTTGCCAAATCATGGGATCATAAAACCACAGCTAGAAGGCACTTAGGGGGACTATTTAGTCTAACCTCTTCATTTTATGGGTGGACAAACTGAGGCCCAGGGAGGTTAAGCAACTTGCTCAACGTTACATGGGTAGTAAGGATCAGAGGTAGGATTTGGACCACGTTCTCTGAATCCAGAGCCAGTGCACCTGCATAAAAACAAAACAAAACAACACCTCCTTAACAATAGCACTGCCATTTTTCGTGATCCTGATATCCCTTCCAGTTACTGTACCCTATGTCTTCTCTGTTACACTTCTAATGGTTTTTCCTTTCTTTTCCACTGCTTCCCACTTGTTTCTCTACTTTGCAGCACCATCTTCCTGTAGAAAATGTTCTTTCTAAGGTAATCAGTGATTTTTCAACTGATGAATTCGGTGGTCTTTTTAGTCCCCATTCTCTTTGGCCTCTATAGCTTTGGACACTATGAACCATTCCATTCCCTTTGATACTTTCTTCTCCCTTGTTTTCCTTGGTTCTCTTCCTACCTGTCTGTCCACTCCTTTTCAGTTCCCTTTACCAGGTCATCTTTCTCCATCTTGACTAATTGGCCGACCATCCACCAGACATGGTTTTCCCCATAAGGCTCCTACTACAGGAAACTCCTGCTTTTAGCTATTAATTCATCCTAAAATTATTTTATACTGAGTTTTCATATGTGCAGGTGGTACAATGGATAGAGTCCTGGGCTTTGAATCAGGAACCATCTTCATGAGTTCAAATCTGGTTTCTGACACTTACAAGCTTTGGGACCCTGGGCAAATCACTTCCCCCTGTTTGCCTCAGTTTCCTCATCTGTTAAACAAACTGGACAAGGAAATGGCAAACCACTCCAGTATATATACCAAGAAAACTCCAAAAACAGGGTCATGAAGAGGTGAATATAACTGAAACAGCTTAATGACAACAAAAATCTATATACATGGTATTTCCTCCAGGAGAAAGTCAGTTCCTCTTGAATGCAGATTGAAGTAAACTACCTGCTCTCTGTCTTCTTCTCATTTGCTTTTGTTTCCTCTTTCCCATTGTTCATTCCATCCAATACAATCCTTCTTTACAACCCAACTAATGCCTAATGTGAAAGTATTTGCAGATCCTATACTTGACTGTATGCTGCCTTGGCAGGAGGAGGGGAGGAAGGGAGAAAATTTGAAACTCAAGGAACTGAATCTTGTAAACTAAAAGTAAACAAACAAATTAATAAAGATCAAAAAAGAAAAAAAAAGAAAATCAGTTCCTTAAGGGAGAAATATTCTGGTTTTCCCTTTTTAACCCCCAGGCCTGAGAGGCAGCATGGAATAGGAGATAAAGTACTGGCCTCTGAGCCAGGAGGGCCTGAGTTCAAGGCCTGCTTATAATATCTATTGCCTATGATTTGAGTGATTTGGGGCAAGTCACTTAAATTCCAGTGCAAGACACTGGAATACTCTACGACCTTCAGTTGAAGAGAAAATGTAGACCTGAATTGGAAAGTATTTTTCTCATCAGAGAGCTGAGTGTTTCAATGAAATCAGACGTCCAGTCTCTAGCCAATAGGATAGGGACTGGGACTTTTTCTGTGATTTCTGTGATATAGGAAGCTCCCTCTACTAATGCAGGTTGGTGCATTCTCTCCTTCTTACAGTTTTAGAGATTTTCCAAGAGCCCTGAGAGCTGGAGAGACCCCTGTCTAGGGTCGCTCAGCTGGCATGTGTCAGGGCTTTCTGGCTCCAAGGCTGACCCTCTCCTCTCCTTGGACTTCATATTTCTACAGTGAATGAATCTCTCTTACCAAACCACAAACTACAAGAGGATGGGGCCCACGTTTTCTTTGTGCTCCGGTGGTACCTGCCCATAATGTTTTGCAATAAGATAATATGATTCTAGATCAAAGAAAGATGGGGATTACCTCTTTTTTTTAAAGAGGAACCTGAAGTACAGGGACTGTGGTCCCTTAGAATTGGAGTCAGAGGCAACATGAACCCTACTTTCAACACCACTGTCATCTGGGTAAGCCTCATCTGTTCTATTTCATCTTTCATCGTGACCTTCCTATATCTACTGCCAATCATCTTCTGTTACCACCTGGCTTTACCCCTCTAGATTTCATCATTTGCCCTTCCTTGGATGTACTGTATTCCTCCATTATATCATGAGTTCCCCACGGGTAGAGATTGTCTATTGCCTTTTCTTGTATCCCAGCACTTATCACAGTACCTGACACATAGTAGGCACTTAATGAATATTTAATTACTGACTGATTAACCCATCTTTTCACAATATTCCATCAGACCATTCATGCCTTTACTCATGGTGTCCTTCCAACTTGAAATTCCCTCTCTATATCGCCTCCCCCATTTACCTCCCTTGGTCTCTCCATCCTATCCCCAAAATGCCAATCCTTCAGGATCCAGTTGAAGTCCAACCTTTCTGTCCCTACTCAATCCTCCTTCCTGTGGCTCCTATAACACTTTTGATGATATGAATTTTGGTCACTGATCTTGAAGAAGCAGCATAGCCTACCAATAGATAGATACCTGAAAGACTTGGGTTCAAATCCTCCCTCTGATACTTATTTGCTATTTGTGTCACAACTCTGGGTAATTCACTAAAACTCTTTAAGCCTCAGTTTCCTCATCTGTAAGTTGGGGTTGATAATATGTTAATAATAATATCAATTATTAATGTTAATTATATATTAACTATATATAGTACATATCTCGTGGGGTTTCCATGAGGTCCAACTGAGATGGTGTATGCAAAGAACTTGGCAGACTTTCCTCATAGTAGAGATATAAATCTGTCAAGGTACATAGCTTCTTAAAAAACAAAATGGCACCCCACTTCCATTTCATGGAAATGCAACCATAATGTATTTTTAATTGAATGAGTTTTCTGAGGGATATGAAAGGAGACTGTTGGGCTGCCAGTGCTAAGTACCTCAAAATGTGTCTGCAAATGGATTAAAGTTAAAAGTAATTAGCAACAGAATTAATTGAAGTGGAGATGAAATTTTCTACTTTTTTTTCTTCCCAAAAAGTACCTTATAGGCAAAATTCAGTTTATTTTTGCAGTCTAAAATAGGGATAGTAGATTCAGTTTTCACAATGGGGCGTTGTAGGACTGAGACCACATTATACTTTAGGTGCAATTTGGGGGTAGATGAGCAGTTTTGCACACACAACTCAAACAGTGAGGCAGGACAGAGCCAGGAAGTCACAGACACTGGTGACCTGTGGAGCCTGGCAGAGACAGTGAAGGATCCTGCAGATTTGCCCTGTGTCTAGACCTTCCAACCCCAGGGGCTTTAACCAATGAAAAAATATCTTATAATCTCTTCATTGAGCATTTTGGTAAGAATGCAATATGCCAATTATTTGTGCCCATTGCCCCAACCCACCCATGTGTAGTGAGAAAAACATGAGCCAGATTCAAAGAAATCTTCAAGTCTTCCTCCCCCACCCTCAGCACACCTCTCATTCTTATAGGTCTGTGAGTTAGACTTCTGTTAAAAGACTGCAGCATGAGTGAAAACAGGGGACACAGCAGACAGAATCTAAGGAGTCAATAGAATACATTTCTGACATGAACTACAAGAGCAGCAGCCTTCAGTGTCCCTGCTTCTTCAACACCCCCTTTCCCTTTAGTTTTCCAAAAATGCACCCTGCCTTCCTCTCATTCTATTGCAGAAGGAATCTATTCCTCTTTCTCTCTTCACTCCTCCCCTTATTTGTCTTTTCACTCCTTCCTTTTTCTCTTCTCTCCTCTCTTCTCTCCTCTACTCCTCTCTTCTCCTTTCTTTTTCTCTCTTCTTTCTTTCCTCCTCTCTTCCCTTCTCTTTGCATCTCCTCTCAACTCCCATCTCTTTTCTCCATTCCTTTCCCTTTCCTTTTCTCTACATTCTTTCTCTCTCCTCCTCTCATCTCTACCTCTACCTTCTCCTCCATTCTCTATTCCTCCCCACTCGATTCTCTTCTCCTTCTGTTCTGATCAATCTAGGGTCATTCTGCTAGACTGAGGCTATAGAGTGATTGGTTGCCTGGGAGTAGGTTGGGAAATGCATGTGAATCGGTAAATTTACTCTTCCTTCCTAGGGTTTGCAGAAGGAATCAATAAAGATCAATATCTCCATATGCAAGACCAGTGGTCAGCTACAAAGTTAGAATAGGTAGGCAGAGGTTGATGGTCTTGGACAAGGGAAGTAACAGTACAAGGCCAGTTCCACCAGGGATACAGTCACACTGGATGGTCCAACCCCAGTGAGTTCCACAAAGGTGTTTTCATCTTTTAGCTCTGGAAGGGGGAAGGGAATAATCATTTATATAGCATTTACTATATGCTAGGCACTTTTAAAAACAATTGTTTTCTCATTTGATCCTCACAAAAACACTAGGAGGTGGGTGCTATTATGATCCCCATTTTACAGCTGTAGAAACTGAGAGAAACAGAGGTCAAATGACTTGCCCAGGGTCACACAGCTAGTTAGTGTCTGAGACCAGATTTAAACTCACTATACTATTAGTTGTCTCTAGAAGAACTGAGAGTTCTATAAAGTATAGAGATGTAAAAGAATAGACTCCAAGGGATAAAACATAATCTTGATGTCAGGGACTTCTGTCATTGTACACCCCATACCTAACATAGTGCGTAGCCCATTAGCAGGCTCTTATGTTTGTTGATTGACTGACTGATTAATTAAGGAGGCATAAGTGCAGTGGACAGAGTGCCAGGCCTGGAGTCAGGAAGACCAGAGTTCAAATCTGGCCTCAGACACTTCCTAGCTGTGTGACCCTGGACAAAGCACCTCAATTTGTTTGCCTCGGTTTCCTCATCTGTAAAATGAGCTGGAGAAGGAAATAGCAAACCACTCCCATGTGTTTGCCAAGAAAACTCCAAATGGGGTGATGAAGAGTTGGGCACAACTGAAAAAAAACTATTTCTCCTCTTCCTCCTCCACAACAATAATAGCCCCAGAAAAGAAATGAACCACTTTAACCCTATACACATGTACTGGTGTCCTAGACCTGAGCTCCATTTGCCCCACCCTAGGTATAGCTCTTCTGGTGGGATGGGGAAAGGGTTCATATCTTTATTAGTTAATTCAGCCCAAACCATTGGCCCGAGAGCCCTCTGGAGTTCCAGCTGAGCTCCCAGCTTTTCTGGTAGAAGGTTAAAAAGTCTGATAGGATTTAGAGTCACAGGGAATTCGGGCATCATTTAGTGTCGGGGTTTCCTAGAAAGAATGTTTAGCTCTAGAGTTAGACAGTGGGGATGAAACTCTTTTTTAACACTGAATATCTGTGGAAACTTAGGTAAATTGAATCCCTTCTGAAAGTGGCCTGTTTCCCCATCTACAAAATTAGGAGGTTAGAATTTTTTTCCAAATACTTTATTAACTTCTGGTTTACTTCATTTCCACCAGATTTGGGGTTACAAAATTTCTCCCCATTTTTCCCCTACCCACTGCCCCAAAATAGCAGTCCCCCAGGATATCCCCTCTTCTTATTTCCCAATTACATGTAAAATAGTATTAATATAGTATATATATATATATATATATATATATATGTATATATTTAAACACTTGGTTTTAAAACTTTGAATTTCAGATTCATTCCCTTCCTCCCTTGTCACCCACCCTTACTGGGAAGATAAGCAATTCCATATAGGTTGTACATGTGTAGCTAATGCAAAACATTACCATAGTAGATATATTGTAGAAGACTGATTATATTTCCCTCCCTCCTATCCCATCTCCCACTTGATCTATTCTCTACTTTGGTCCTGTCCCTTTTCAAAAGTGTGTGCTTCCAACTTCCC
>NW_027187400.1:20108135-20122426 GCF_028583685.1 Petaurus breviceps papuanus
CCCCCCCCCCAGCCTGCCCTCCCTTCCATCATCCCCCCTCTCATCCCCTTCCCCCCTACTCTCCTGGAGGGTGAGATAACCTATTTAGTGTGTATGTCATTCCCTCCCTGAGCCAAATTCAATGAGTATAAGGTTGACCCATTCCCTTATGCCTTCCTATTCTTCCCCTCCATTGTACCCATTTTCCCTTGCCTCTTCTATATGAGATAGTTTGCCCCATTCTGTTGCTTCCCATCGCCTCTCATTATATTCTTCTCTCACCTCTTAATTTCACCTTTTAAGTATCATCCCTTTCTATTATATTGGGCCTGTGCCCTCTATCTATGTATACCTGTAAACATATATACACATTCACATATGTATTCATATACCTATATACTCTCTGATAAAGACTATATATATATATATATACACACACACATATATATATATACATACATATTTCTATTCCCTTCAACTATTTTCATACCGAGAAAACTTTCATCAGTTACAATTATCGTTTTTCCATGTAGAAATATAAATTGTTCAACTTCGATAAGTTCCCTATGATTTCTTTTCCCTGTTTACCTTCTCATGCTTTTCTTGCTTCTTGTATCTGAATGTCAAATTTTCTATTCAACTCTGGTTTTTTCTTCAAGAATACTTGAAAGTTCTCTATTCCACTGAATGACCATATTTTCCCCTGAAACATGATACCCAGTTTTACTGGGTAGGTGATTCTTGGTTTTAATGCCAGCTCCTTTGACCTCTCGAATATCATATTCTGGGCCCTTCGATCCCTCAATGTAGAAGCTGCCAGATCCTGGGTTATCCTGATTGTGTTTCTGCGATATTCAAATTGTTTCTTCCTGACTACTTGTAATATTCTCTCCTTGATTTGGAAATTCTAGAACCTGGCTATAATATTCCTAAGAATTTTCTTTTGGGGATCTTTTTCAGGAGGTGATAAGTGGATTCTTTCAACCTCTATTTTGTCTTCTAGTTCTAAAACATCAGGGCAGTTATCCTTGAGAATTTTTTGAAGGATCATTTCTAGGTGCTTTCTTTGATCATGGCTTTCAGGTAGTCCAATAATTTTAAAATTATCTCTCCTGGATCTATTTTCCAGGTCAGTAATTTTTCCCATGAGATATTTCACATTGCCTTCTATTCTTTCATTTGTTTGGATCTGTTTAACAGCATCTTGATTTTCATAAAGTCACTAACTTCCCTTTGCTCCATTCTAAATCTGGAGGAATGATTCTCCTCAGTGAGCTTTTGAGATTCTTTTTCCATATGGCAAATTCAGCTTTTTAAGGCATTCTTCTCCTCATTGTCTTTTTGAGCCTCTTTTGCCATTTGAGTTAGTCTATTTTTAAGGTGTGATTTTCCTCAGTCAGGCTTTTGACTCTCATTTCATAATTTTCTTGCATTCTTCTCATTTCTCTTCCCAGTTTTTTCCTCTACTTCTCTTATCTGCTTCTTAAGTTCCTCTATGGCCTGTAATCATCTCATATTTTCCTTTGAAGCTTTTGGTGCAGGAGTTCTGACTTCACTGTCTTCCTCCTGTTCCATGCTTTGATCCTTTTTGTCCCCAAAATAGAAGTCTAATGTTGGATTCTTCTGTTTGTTTTGCTTCCTTTGCCTGGTCATTTTGCCACTCAATTACTTGACTTTTGGGCTTTTTGACACAGTAGGACTCTGCCACCAGGCAGGGGAGCTTCCATCCCAAATGCTGGGGTTTTCTCAGCTGCTAGAGGTATTAGTTGGGTGTCCTCTCTGAAGCCTCCACACACTCTGGCAAGCTGCTCACACACCCTAGGACCTCCACCCTAGACCGCAATCCAGATCCAAGAAGGTTAAAGCAAGAGCAAATTACCCCTCAGACTGGTGCTTGGACCCCTACGCTTGGCCATCCAGGAGCTGAAGCTGCAAAGTGGTGCAGGCTGCGGGCTGTGCCCAAGGTGTCTCAGTGGCTTCTCGCCCCTGGGGCAAAAGCCAATGCTCTCCCAACTACTGGTCCCAAAGTTCACACTGCACTGACCTCTCACTTTGTCCTTCACATTTATTTGTTGATAATTCTGGAAAAGGCCACAGTTACTGGTGATCTGGAGTCCCTCCAGCTGGTGGTTGCTCAGGCCACCCTGGGGCTAAAACCTCCGGCTCACACAGGCCTGGGCCCGGCTCCCAGAGAGCTGCGTTACCTGATTCCTGCCAGCCTGACAGCCTGTCCTCAGTGGGAGGTTAGCTTCTCTGTGTCATTTTGTGGGTTCTGTAGCTCCAAAGTTTGTTCAGAGTCCCTTTTTACATGAATTAGGGAAGGTAGGAGGTTAGATTTGATGACTTCCTAAGGTCAAGTTCTACGTTCATAATGTCAAATTGACAGCCCCTCCACCAACGTCATTTTTATAGAGGAGGAAACCAAGGCTCAGAAAAGGGAAGTGATTTGGCCAAGGTCATAGAGAAAGTCCAGGATTTGAACCCACTCCCAGAGCCAGTATACATTCCATCACAACACACTGTCTCTACCCAAGTCCTGCTATAACTCTTTGAAATATGTCTTCTAAATCCATTTATCTACATGTAAAAAAATTGAAGGAGAAAAAAAATAAAAGCATAGGGACTGTGTAGAATCTTTTTTTTAGTTAAGTGATGGAATAATCTCATATTTTTGAGTAAAAACAATAAGGGAAAGTGTGAAGATGGACGGAATCAAACCAGCTAATGTATTTAAAGAGCTTTGAAAACCTTAATGTACTATGTAAATGTGATTTCTTCTTATTGTTACTATTATTATTCAGATATTTTAGCTCCCTAGTCTTTTCACACAGCACTCTCTTCCACATCCTCTATGGACCAGCCTTCCTGGCCAACTTAGGATCATAGAACCCAGATCTAGACTTCAGAAGTCACTGAGTACAACATTCACATTTTACAGATGAGGAAACTGAGGCAAGCCTAGGTTAAGTGACTTGCCCAGGCTTACATAGCTAGTAAATATCTGAGACAGCATTCAAACTGAGAGTTTTCTGGCTCCAAGTGAAGCACTTATTATTATTAATGATGAAAGTAATAATAGCTACTGTTTAGATAATGTTCTAACATTTGCAAAGCTCTTTACAAATGTTATCTCATTTTATCTTTACAACCACCAGAGGAGGTATATGTTACTATTATCCCTTTTTTACAGATAAGGAACTAAGGCAGATAGTAATTAAAGTGACTTGTCCTGACTTTGGACCATATTTGAACTCAGGACTTCCTACCTCCAGGCAAAGTGCCCTACCCACTGCACCATCCAACTGCCACCCTTTTTACTCTACTATCCTCCATCTCCTGTCTCTGGGCTCTTGTCCTGCCTGCCTCCTACATACAGAATGCATTCACTCCTAAGCCCTGCCTCTTATAATCACTGATTTCCTTTAAGACTCAGCTTAAGTAAGATCTTTTTTTTTTTAATTGGAGATTTTTTTTTCCTGGTCCTACCTGCTACTCATGCCTTCGTTGCTAAGGTTACCTTCTATCTCTTCTATATGTACCTTATATGTTCACATATGTTTACACACATACATTCATATATACACATCTACATACATATGTGTGTGTCTTCCCTTAGAATGTAAGCTTCTTCAGGGCAGAGACTATTTATGCATTTTCTTTGGATTTACAGAGTTTATTTAACACAGTGTCTGGTACTTAGTAAGTGCCTAAAATAAGCTTGTTGATTGATTGAATAATTGATTTAAGACTTAAACATAAACAAAGAATTCCCTGAAAAGAAAGTCAGATTCCTTTTTCAGATGTCATGAACACTGCAGAAGCCCTGGTCTAATAAAGCCTCTATCCATGGCCTCTATGGTCCTGATTCTACCTGCATCTCTAGGCTGTGCATTTACAAGGAGGGAGATGAAACTCTCAGGACATTAAACCTGCCCCATGCTGTGCCAAGTGTTATAGAAAACTACAGATGGAAAAATTCAGCCCAAAGCCTTGTAGGAGGAAGGTGGTTAGCTGTGATAATGAGTCAGGAAGAAGGAGATGGACATCTTCTGTAAGTTTCCTTCTGAAATTGAGAGGCGTTTTGCAGAAACATGGTAAATGATAAAACTCGATGAGTGACCCAAGGGGAGGAGCAAAGACATTCTATAAGGCCAAAAGAACAACATAGAGTTTTCCTGATTTTATTTAAAATGTCATTGGGTCAATGGAATTTCTAAGAAAAAGAACTGTACTTGTGGTAAGAGGAGGGATGGCCAATGGAAGGTCCACTGGTCACATTTCTTAGCGAGATAAGAAGAAAATGAGAGGGGGACAGCTCCAGTGTGTTGGGCAGTGTCTTTTGATGGACTTTTGAAAGCTTGAGGACAAGAACCCATAGGCCAGGAAGGCATAGTTGGATCAGCACTTGAGTCTTGGTGATGTCATATTCCTGGGGCAGGATTTCAGTACTGCGTGTACAAGGTAGACTGAGAGAAGAGATTCAGTTCTAAGGAACATGAAGGAAGACAAGGCTGGCAGCCTGAGGGCTTAGAAGGAAGGCTTCATGGAAGAGGTGGTACCTGAGCTGGGTCTTTATAGGTGCTTGTTGAAGGGACAGGGAATAGATTTAGAACTGGGTCTCATTTTGTAGTTGAGGTAACCACGGTCCAAAGAAGGGGCATAGATTCAAAGCAGGAAGACGTTCAGTCCCACATTCTCTTTCTGCAGATATGGAAACTGAAGCCTGGAGAGGAGGGATAGATTTAGAGCCAAAGAGGTATCTTAGAGGTCACTTAGTCCAGCACTCTCACTTTTACAGAGGAGGAAACTGAGCCTCATAGAGGTGAAGTGATCTATTCAAGGTCACACAAGTAACAAGTAGTAGAATGCTATATGAAACTAGGTCATCTGTCTTCAGAGCTCACACTCTTTCTGCAAGGGATTCTGGGGAGATGAGGAGGAAGCACACGTGATGCATAGGAGACAATCTGGGGGCTATCTCCTGTTCTGTTCATTCTTCATTATCAAAGAGGACCTAATGTCATGCCTTGTGTGCAAACTGGAGTAAGGCAGACTACATAAATATGACAGAGGAAAGAAGAGAGGGTGCAAAGGCAGGAGAGGAAAGGAGGAGATTTTATTTCCAGGGTTATTGATGATAGGTATAATGAAAGCCCCAGTAGTGATTGGTTTAAGAGGTCATTTATTCATTCATCCATTCATTAAAGGATTTATCATGTAACAGGCACTGGGTGATGTCATGGTCCTCTTCAAAAGAAAGGACAAACAAATCCTGTAACAGGTCCTGTGTTAGCTACTAGGGACACAACAAAAGGGGAAAAAAGAACACAGTTTATGTCTTCAAGGAGTTTCCATTGTGTTAGTGGGGGATAACATCTGAACAAATGAGTTAATAGAAAATATCTTCAAAGTAATTGGGGGGGGGATATGCACTAAGAACCTGGGGGTCAAGAAAGTCACCTGGTATGAGGTGGCTCCTGAGGTGAGTGGGGAAGCATGCTGGGGATTCTAAGAGGCAGTAGGGCAGTCAAAGTACACTCTAGGTAAAGGGTTCAAATGGAGATTGGAAATGGATATAGAATATCACGTGCCAAGAAGAGGAAGCAGACCAGCTTGGCTAGAGAATGGGTGTGAGAAGGGGAGGAAGACAGGTGGGCTTCGGGAAAGAGGTTACATAGGTAATGAACTTAGATGATAATTTTCCTTATTCACATTCTTGTAACCCTACCTTCCACCATCAGCCCTTTCTTTAAATTACTGTAGCTTAAAGGGGAGTCAGATAGGACATGGGGGGCGGAGACAGTGAATGGGCAGGACCAATATCAACCTCTTTGTTTGGAAGCTCATCAACACAGTCCTTGACACATAGTAAGCGCTTAGTAAATGTTTTTCATTCATTCATGGGAAGCTTTTGGATAGTTATGGAAACCCTCCATCTGAAAGGCTTTGCTCTGTCTGGAAAGGGAGGACAGCTTGGTGAGGAAGAGCAGACAATCCGCTCCTTCACGAGCTCCATCCATCTGCCTCTTCCATTTCCCTGAACACAAGGCTAATGATTTTGGACTGGGACCCCCTGCTGGCAGCAAGACTCTTCCAGAAAGAAGACTGTAACCCCCTTTCTCTCATCCTGTATTCCAGTTCAAAGTTGGGGAAGATTTTCTTTGTTAGAAAGATTCCCGTTGGCTTTTGCCCAGAAGAATTTCAGGGAGAATGAATGGATTCATTGAGAATGAGAAAACCCCTCCTGGGCTCTATTCTTTCCCCAGAAGTTTCCATAGGTTTAAAATTGGCAATTTCCTATTCACATAAAGAGGCAAGCTGAACCAAATTTCAGCAGGTGCTAGGAATATCCTTGCTCAAAGATCTGAGTTCAAACTCTGGTTTCACCATTTACTAAATGGTGACTTTAGGCATGTTGTTTAACCTTAACTGATCTCAGTGTACTCATCTGTAAATGGGGAGGAGCTAGACGCATGAATTAGATGATTCTTAACATCCCTTCTATAGAAGCACTGAGCTTTAACTCAACATATATAATATATATATATATATATATATATATAAAATAATTTAACATGAATTTATTAATTCACTAAAAGTAAAGGGAGGGCAGCTAGGTGGCACAGTAGATGTAGTGCCAGTCCTAGGGTCAGGAGGATCTGAGTTAAGATCCAGCTTCAGACACTTACTAGCTGTATGTCCCTGGGTAAATCACTTCACCTTGTCTGCCTCAGTTTCTTAATCTGTTAAATGAGCTGGAGAAGGCAATAGTAAACTATTCCAGTATCTTTGCCAAGCAATCCCCAAATGGGATCACAAAGAGTCAGACATGATTTAATTAAAATGATTAAACAATAACAACCACAACATGAGTAAAGCTGATGTTAGGTTCTAGGGATGGAGCACTCAGCACAGTGCCTGGCATACAGTAGGAACTCTCTCTGTCTCTCCTTCTTCTCTCCACTCCCTCTCCCCCTTCTCCCTTCTCTCCTCCCTCTCTCCACTCTCTCCCCACTTTCCCCCCTTTCTCTATGTATTTGAATATATTTGTTTATTATCATTATTATCCTTCCCTTAGCGTGTAAGCTCCCTGAGGGCAGGGATTGGGTGTTCTGTTATGATTGCATTCTCAGGTTTAACCTGGAACATAATAAACACTTAATAAATATTTATTTTGTTGACTGTCTTGACCAAACAGAGGCTCAGGGAAGAGACTTGTTTTGTTTGTTCCCAGAAGGCCAAATTAAGAGAAATGAGTACAAGGCATAAATCCTTTCTAACAATCAGAGAAGTCCCCAAGTGGAATGGGCCAATGAGGGAGGCCATAGTGTAGTTCTCTCTAATAGAAGAGGCCAAGTGATGTCTCCTTGACTATGTAATGGAGAGGACTGTCTTATGGGTATGGTCTAGACGACCGCTGGTTTTCCGTCCAATTTTGAGATATATGCTATATTTCGTGAAAAAAAAAATTCCCATTCAAAGAGAAACAATTTTAGGTGTTGGCATTGAATACATAGAAACATAAAAATTACAAGGAAAAAAAAAGAGTAAACTTAGATATTATCATCCCTGATGCTAATGTGATTTTATTCTGAGAGATTTCCTTTTCAGAGAGCTTAGTGAGGCTGCACTATTTAATTCCCACTGTCTTAGAGTTATCTCATGTGAACACAATGATCTTCCATGGTCAGTAACAGGATATGAATTCCTCTGGCCACATTCAGATTTTGAATATGCAAGATGTTTGGCTGACCATCTGCACAGATTCTGGGGAGCACGGAAGGACCTCTGTTTCTCTTCTTGCTAAGCAGCCCAGAATCTGCTGGCCAGACTCCAGGCCAGGGCCTTCAATAGGCGGTGTGTGAGGAGTTGTGTCTGGTATAGTTTTATAGTAATAAAAGCTGACATTTACATAGTGTTTTAAGATTTAGAAAGGACTTTAGACTTATCAATTCAATTGATCTTTGCAAAGATACTGGGAGGTGAATATCCCACATGATACATTGGAAAGAGCACTGTCTCTGGAGTCAAATGACCTGGGTTTAAATCCTGGCTTGGATACTTACTGAGCAAACTTTGATTCTGTGGGTCTTATTTTCCTCATCTGGAAAAATAAAGGGTTGGAGTAGAAGACCTTCCAGTTCTAGACTTATTATCTCCAACTCTATTAGTATCCCCTTTTGATTTATGATGAAAGTGAGGTTAAGAGAGATGATATGACTGAATGAATTAATGAATGACAAAACAATTTCTTAAGCACTTACTATGTGTCAAGCACTGTGTTAAGCTTTGGGGAAACAGATTCAAAAAGCAAAGCCAGTTCTTGCCCTCAAGGAGCTTACGTTCTGGTAGAGAAGACTATCCAAAGCCTGCTTGAAGTACTTTGCTCCAGGGAAGGAGAAAGGGTTTATGGGAGTAGACTCACCAACCCTATCCAGGAAAAATGTCAGAGTTCCAGAATTAGGGAGGGAAAAAGGAAAGAGTACAGATGATGGCTGGAGAGGAGGAGGAAATGACTAGAGCTGAGAGTGAGGCAAAATATGCCTATGGCTTTTGCTAAAACAGTGGACTGGGGAAGCAGTCACCAATCAGGAGAGTGGAGCCAAGGTTTGAATCTGAATCTTTCTGACTTAAGTCTAGCCCTCCAGCCACCAGGAAGCACTGCCTCTATAATTATAATAACAGTAATAAAAACGACAATAATAGGTGCAGCTGGAATCAGGAGGACCTGAGTTCAGATCATACTTCAGACACTTACTAGCTGTGTGACCCTGGGCAAGTCACTTAACACTGATTGTCTTAAAAAATATATAATAATAATAATAATAATGAATATTTATATAAAAAAATTGAACAGGAAAGCCTACTTATTGGAACAAAAGGACCTAGGTTCAGATACTGTCTCTGAAACTTCCCTCTTTGACCTTGGGGAAATCATCCATCTTACTTAATCTTCAGTTTCCTTATCTGTAAAATGAGAAGATCAGATCAGATGATCTTTGAGTCCCTTTCAGGCTTTAGATCTGTGATCCCCCATATTACTCTAAACTTGGTAGTTTTTTTATTTTTAAAAAAATTTTTAGCTTTATAATTTTATAATAATAAAAGCCCATATTTATATCTGGCCTTGAAAAAGCACTTTATAGACCTTGTCTCCTTTAAGTTTCACAACAGACCTGCAAAGGAGGCATAATCATCATCTCCTGATGAGGACTCTGAAGCTCAGAGAGAAGAAATTATTTGCTACAAAGTGTTAGGGACAAGACTTGAACCCAGGTCTTTCTAGAGGTTGGTCCCTCTATCCAAGTTGCTTTCATCACTAATAGATGAGCAGCTATAAAACTTTTGTATGCACAGGTCTGATAAGTAATACAAATCATAAAAAAAGCAAAAAAAAATAAATAAAATTCTTGATCTTTAAAGGCATCACAGTAAACTGATAAAGAAAAGTGTAGTGTCATGGCATGGAGGAGGGGGCACTGACTCTGGAGTCAGAAGCTTTGGGTTCAAATCCTGATTCTGACAACCTTGAGAAAAATCACTTAAACTTCCTGGACTTCATTTTCCTCATCCATAAATGATTGATTTTGACAAATTTTCTTCTTATGTCCCTTCAAGCTCTGGATCCACAAGCCAGTGTTCTAGAGTCCTGGAGAGATCTAGGTGGTAGCTTCATCACCCTCCTCTCTCTCAATGCCTTGGTTGTGACCATCTATAAACTGATTAAATTGGGGCTCAAAGTTATCTCAGGCAATGGTGTTTTTGTTGAGTTGTGTTCAGTGGTGTCCAACTCTTCATGGCCCCATTTGCGGGCTTTCTTGGCAGAGATAATGAATTAGCCATTTCCTTCTCCAGCTCATTTTATAGCTGAGGAAACTGAGGCAGAGTAAAGTGACTTGCCAAAGGCCACACAGCTAATAACTGTCTGAGACATGATTTGAACTCAGGTCTTCTGAATCCAGGCCTGGAGTGCTACCCACTGAGCCACTTAGTTCCCCGAGGTAGTGGTATCAAACTCATATAGAAACTGGATTCTTGCTGGCCAGGTGCATATTAGCTTAGAAAACCACAAATTAACAACATCTATGTTGCATTGTAGTTTTATTTTCTTAAACGTTTTCCAATTACATTTTATTCTGGACTGACTTCAGAAGTTCTCCAGTCTCTTACAGCCCTAAGGCACCAGTCTAACACATCTGCAAGCTGATCCTTTGTTTTTTTTTAAACATTTGATTTTAAAACTTTGGATTCCAGATTCTTTCCCTTCCTCCCTTGTCACCCACCCTTACTGGAAGATATGCAATTCAATATAGGTTGTACATGTGTAGCTATGCAAAACATTTCCATAGTGGATATATTGTGAAAGACTGACTATATTTCCCTCCATCCTATCCCACCCTCCACTTGTTCTATTCTCTACTTTGACCCTGTCTCTTTTCAAAAGTGTGTGCTTCTAATTACCCTCCCCCAACCTGCCCTCCCCTCCATCATCCCCCCTCTCAACCCCTTCCCCCCTACTCTCCTGTATAGGTGAGCCACCCTATTTAGAGTGTATGTCATTCCTCCCTAAGCCAAATTCAATAAGAGTAAGGTTGATCCATTCCCTTTTGCCTTCCTGTTCTCCCCCTCCATTGTAACAGTTATCCCTTGCCCCTTCTATATGAGATAATTTACCCCATTCTGTCTCCCCCTATCTCCTCTCTTTATATTCCTCTTTCACCTCTCAATTTCACCTTTTAAGTATCATCCCTTCCTATTCAATTGATCCTGTGCCCTCTGTCTATGTATGCCTGTACACATATATACATACACTCACATATGTATTCATATGACTATATACCTTCCTATATAGACATTTGTATGCATACATACATACATATACACATTTATATTCCCTTCAACTATTCTCATACTGAGAAAAGTTTCATAAGTTACAATTATCATCTTTCCATGCAGGAATGTAAATAGTTCAACTTTGATAAGTTCCTTGTGATTTATTTTCCCTGTTTACATGCTTCTCTTGCTTCTTGTATCTGAATTTCAAATTTTCTATTCAGCTTTGGTTTTTTCATCAAGAATGCTTGAAAGTCCTCTATTCCACTGAATGACCATATTTTCCCCTGAAACATGATACTCAGTTTTGCTGGATAGACGATTCTTGGTTTTAACCCCAGCTCCTTTGACGTCCAGAATATCATATTCCAAGCCCTTCAATCCCTCAGTGTAGAAGCTGCCAGATCCTGTGTTATCCTGATTGTGTTTACACAATATTCAAATTGTTTCTTCATGGATGCTTGTAATATTTTTTCCTTGATCTGGGAACTCTAGAACCTGGTTATAATGTTCCTAGGAGTTTTCTTTTTGGGATCTTTTTAGGAGGCTATCAGTGGATTCTTTCAACCTCTATTTTGCCCTCTAGTTCTAAAACATCAAGGCAATTTTCCTTGAGAATTTCTTGAAGGATGATTTCTAGGTTCTTTTTTGGATCATGGCTTTCAGGTAGTCCAATAATTTTTAAATGATCTCTCCTGGATATATTTTCCAGGTTAGTGGTTTTTCAAATGAGATATTTCACATTGCCTTCTATTTTTTCATGTGTTTGGATCTGTTTAATAGTCTCTTGATTTCTCATGAAGTCCCTAGCTTCCATTTGCTCCAATCTAATTCTGAAGGGATGATTCTCTTCAGTGAGCTTTTAAGATTCTTTTTCCATCTGGCAAAATCAGCTTTTTAAGTCATTCTTCTCCTTGTTGGCTTTTTGAGCCTCTTTTGCCAGTTGAGTTAGTCTATTTTTTAAGGTGTTATTTTCTTCAGTCAGGTTGTTGACTCTCTTTTCATGATTTTCTTGCATCATTTTCATTTCTCTTCCAAATTTTTCCTCCATTTCTCTTATTTGATTTTCAAAATCCTTCTTAAGGTCCTCTATAGCCTGTAACCAGCTCATATTTTTCTTGGAAGCTTTTAGTGCAGGAATTCTAACTTTGTTGTCTTCCTCCTATTCCATGCTTTGATCCTTTTTGTCTCTAAAATAGAAATTTATGGTTTGACTGCTATGCTTGCTTTGCTTCCTTTGCTTGCTTATGTTGCCTCTCAATTACTTTACTTTTGAGCCTTTTGCCACATTAGAACTCTGCTTCCAGAGAGGAGAGCTTTGTTCTGAATTGCTGGAGTTTTCTCAGCTGCTGGAGCTATTAGTTGGCTGCCCTCTCTATAGCCTCCACAGGCTCTGGCACCTAGTCACCCACCCCAGGACCTTCACCCTAGACAGAAATCCAGATCCAAGCAGGTTAAAGCAAGAGTGATTATGCCTCAGAATGGTCCCTTGGTCCCCCTACAATCTGCAGGCTAGAAGCTCTGAAGCAGCCATGTGATGGCAGTTGCCGTGCTTTAGCCACTTCTCCCTCCAGGGATAGAAGCCAGACCGAACTCCCGCACCCCCTGTTTCCAAAGTCCAACTGACCTCTCACTTTATCTTTGTCATTTATGGGTTGATAATTCTGTAAATTGCCACAGCTGCTAGTGATCCACTCTCCCAAAGTCCCTCCTGCCATCCGGGGCATTTGTGACTGCCCTGAGGCTAAAACCGTGGGCTCATGTGGGGCTGGGCTCTGCTCCCAGCATGCTGCAGTGGACCCTTCCTGTCTTCCTGCCAGGCTGCCTTCAGCAGGAGTTTTGTTTCTTTCTGTCCATTTGTGAGTTCTGTAGCTCTAAAGTTTATTTAGAGTCTTGTTTTATAGGTATTTGAGGAGGTTATAGGAAGAGTGCAGGGAGTTTTCCGGCTTCTATGCCACCATCTTGGCTCCACCCCCTTTGATTTTTTTTCAATTGCCTGGATCTTCTCCTTTTACTTCAAAGTATTGTCCAACATTTCTAAACCACTGACACCCAGAAATGAGTGGGTGCTTGGGTAGAGGCCTGGCAAGTCTATCCAGAGTGAAAACTACAAAATGACTGAAGATGACTTTCAGTCATGGACCTTAGGAGGCAAGATTTTAGGAATCACCTAGTCCAACTTACTTTTTATAGAGGAGTCACAGATATGGCAAGTAATTTGCTCAAGTTTGTGCAGAGAGAAAAGGCGAGAAGCAGGATGCTAATTCGAGTCCTTTGTGCCACCCCCACCCCCAAGTCAGGGGTCCTTCCACTAGAACACGCTGTCACTTGGGCACTTTTCTATTTCCTCTATCAGCTCTTGGAAGGTCCGTGGGTCTCTCAAACCTACCATGTCCCCAACAGAATCCCTTCATTACCTTCCTTCTGCAGCCTTCCTCCAGATTTCCCTTTTCTCATTATTATCCTCTCTGTCGCCTAGACTTCCAAAGCTGGATTCAGCCTTGACACCAAAGGTACTGTGAACATAAAAACTACAGCAAGCACAAAGTTGCAGTGTTTAGTTCTGTTAGGACAGAATCTGTATAAGAAGCTGAATTTCCCCTACATACGGTTTGATTTTTAAGAAGTTTTTGTATATGGGGTGGCTAGGTGAGGCAGTGAATAGACACCGGCCGTGGAGTGAGGAGGATGGAGAGTTAAAATCCAGCCTCAGACACTTAATGCTTACTAGCTGTGTGATCTTGGGCAAGTCACTTAACTTCAATTGCCCTGCCCTTCCCCCTCCAAAAAGACAAAAAACAAACAGAAGTATCTATATTGTATGTATGCACATATATAGCTGTATATGTGTACATTTGCAACATATCTATGTAATTGTATGTATATATGTAATATCTATGTGTATGTGTATATATTCTAATATTATTGTTTATGAGCCCCTATCCAATATACTCACCTTTGATTGCCAATTAGCCAATCATAGTTAATTAACTTTTAGAGTATTTATTGACATGACATACTAAGAACAGTTGGCCCAAAACATTAGCCTGAGATACCCTCTCCTACAAGTACATACAGAGTCAAGGAGAGAGTAGACTCAAGCTTAGAAGGCACAACCCTAACCCTAGTTCCTGGCTGGTAGAAGCACTCTTTTAAAATCCCTGTGACTTTCCCCTTTGGTGAAGCTCTCTGCTTGGCTCCAAAGGGTGGTGTTTTTATAGAATCCTAAAGCTCACTGTCTTTGCTGAATCTAATTTCTCCTTGGAAAATCTCTGAATTCCCAGTTAGGTATTAGAAAATTTGGAACCCTTCAGGGTTTTCCCTAGAACCTTGAGGGGAGAAGTAATTACTAATTCTATGGGACTTCAGCCAGTCAAAATTAATGGATTCTTTTTTTGGGGGGAGGGAAGTAGAATAAGACCAGAAGGCCTGGCTTCCTTCCTTCCTTCCTTCCTTCCTTCCTTCCTTCCTTCCTTCCT
>NW_027187400.1:20122436-20152337 GCF_028583685.1 Petaurus breviceps papuanus
CTTCCTTCCTTCCTTCCTTCCTTCCTTCCTTCCTTCCTTCCTTCCTCTACCCTTCCCTCTCTTCTCTCTCTCCCTCTCTCTCCTCTCTCTTCCTTCCCTTCCCTCCTCTCCTCTTCTTCCCTTCTTTCCCCACACACACACACACACACACACACACACACACACACACACACACACACACGTGTCTAACAAGATACTACTACAGCTGCTGTATTTGTGCCTTTTCCTGCTCTTTTCATTTGGGGGGAATCAATGATGATTCAAACTGATATTCTGCATATCTGCTACTACCTGCTAACCAAGATCCCCTCCCATAGAAGTTCATACTTGAAATAAATAAACACACACACATATTCCAGCAAAACAAATCAGCATATGTATGTGAATATTTATATCAATGTTTTGGGTTGTAGTAAAGATTGAAACCAAATCAGTGGCTATCAACTAAAGGAATGGCTAAACAAAGTATGGCATGCAAATGTAATAGCATCTTATTATGACATCAGAAATGATGAATATGAAGGATTCAGAAAAAACAGAGGAAGACTTAGATGAGCTGACATAGATCGTGGAGCATTTGACATCATGATGATATTCTTCATTCTTTCATTTCTCTCAATCCATCCTCCATATCCAAGCAGTTGTCAAGACTTGTCGACCCAACTGCCATAGCATCTCTTGAATCTGTCCTCTTCTCTCCACCCACATGGAGTCTTCCCTCACCAACTCATCTTTTACTCAGTTGTGAAAATAATCTTACTAACCTATAAGTCTAACCATGTCACCCCCCCCCCAAGAACCTTCAATGACTCCCTATTGCTTCTAAGCATGCAATATGAACTCTTCAGCATGGTTTTAAACCCCAACACACACAAACACAATCTGGTCCCACCTACCTTCCCTTATTTATTTAATATTATACTCCTTGATGTGCTCTATATTCTAACCACTCTGAATTACTAGCTATTTCCTGTTTACATTTCAAATCCCATCTTAATATCTCTGTATTGGCTGTATTCCCCGGACCCTCCCCAAAATGTCTTTCCTCCTCATCTTTACCTCTTAGAATCTCCAGTTGACTTTAATGGTCAGTTCAGGTACCATCTCCTTTGTGAAGCCTTTCCTTATTCACCCCAGTCCTTAGTAATTCTTCTCACTTTAGATTAATTTGTTTTTTACTTATCTGTATACATATTATGTGCTTCAGTGGACAAGCATTTTGAGGACAAGAACGGTTTCAATTTTATCTTTGTCTCTTGCCTATGGCAGGGACTCAATCAATGGCATTTGGATTATACTGGATTTTCCTTTTAATTGGCCCTCCTTCCCTAATTTAGGGCATCTCTCACTATCTCAAGTCTTCTTTGATGTTCTAAGGAATTAGCAGATAAAGGTTTGAGGGAATATTCCTTTTACCCCAAAGGTTTTCATTTTTATCAATTTGATTATGGTAATGAAAAAGTTTTCTATTATCCCCTTCATGCAATCTACATTTTAGCTGAATTGATGAATTCACCCACCTTCATCCTCAATATTTCATCTCCCGTCTTGGTGCCTTTGCCTGGGTTGGTGCTCATTCTTACCTAGAATTCTCCTTTTCATCACCCTATAATGGTGGAATCAACACTCTAACCTGCCTACCCACATGCAAGTTAGACTTTGTTCTTTCCTTAAAAGTTTTAGAAACCATCCTCCAGATATGATTTTCTAAGTTGAACTAAAGGCATGTGTTATTGACATAAATTTTTGATTGAGTATAAAGCAGCCGTGAGTAGCTCCAGATGCTGTTGGATGCTTTGCTGGAAGACCACTCTGGGCAACTCAAAGGTGCCAGGGAACTGATAGGGTTCTCAGTACATAGCATTCCTTAGGACGGCTAAGCAAATCCTCATTTGTTTAATATTAAGTGACTTATAAGTGCCGTATCTAATTTCAGTATCTAGTACAAACTTCCAGTTTACTGGCATAAGTCAGACTCAGCCCACAAGTCAGACCTTGCCCAGAATACCTCTGCATCTTGGCATCTTAAACTCCTTTCAATGCTCTGCTCTTCTCTGATTTCCCAAATAGTCTATGCTCTTCTCCCTCCCAAAATCGGATTTATTTTTATATACTTTGAATTTATTAATTAATAGGCTTTTTTCGTTGTCGTCATTAAGTCGTGTCTGACTCTCTGTGATCCCATTTGGGGTTTTCCGGCAAAGATACTGGAGGGGTTTGCCATTTCTTTCTTCAGCTCATTTTACAGATGAGTAAACTGAGGCAAACAGGGTAAGTTTCTTGCCATAGCTGGTAAGTATCTGAAGCCAGATTTGAACTCAGGTCTTCCTGATTCTGCACCTGGTGCTCTCTCCACTGTGCCACTGAGTTACCCATCTATTAAGTGCCTACTTTGTGCCAGACATTGTGCTAAGCACTAGGCATACAAAGAAAGCCTCTGCCCTCAGGGAGCTCACCGTCTAGTGAGGGGGAGTCAATGTTGCACTCTCACCCTTCTCCACCCCAGTAGATCGTGAGTTTTTCAAAAGTAAAGACAATTTCATTTCAGTTTTTATTTTTTAATTTATATCTCCGGTATCCAGTGTAAGTAATTAACAAACACTGGTTGAGCTGAATTGAAATCACAAAGAAATAAAACTATTGCATGATAAAAAAATATAATCCTAAGTTCACCTATTCTGCCTACAAGTAAAGCCTTTGATTTTGGTTGCAGAGTCTGTTTATTTCCTTTCTAATTATTGTTGTTACAGATGTTCAACCAGTCCCAACTCTGGAGTCAGAAGAACTGATAATAGTCAGATGCATTTTTTTTTAATTTTGCAAAAGGATTTTGCATTCTTCACATAGAAAGCCTGCATTTGTATCTTTGAAACATCAAGTGATCATGAGGAAGACTACCTAACATGGTGGGTAGACCCTTTATGGAGGATTTACAGAAGGGAATGGCCAAGGCCTAGTCCTTATGCTTGGATTGGGATGGCCTAGATGGGTTGTGACTTATGCTGTTGCAATAAGTATCTGAACTGATGAGCTCACAGAGCCCCTGAAATATTAAAGTATGTTTTTGATGGAGGCCCCATGCCTCAAAGGTCATACGCAATCCATAGAGTCATTCATTGCAACCAAAGCTCAGTATATAGTACTTCTTAGCACCTGACTGTATTTTGTCCCCATAATTAGCCCTGGGAGTTGGCTGGCTCTAATAGAATCATTTTCATTTTACAGATGAGGGAACAGAGATAAAGTAATTTGCCTATCATCATAAAATTTGCCAAGGTAGGACTCAAACCCAGGTTCCATGACACCATATCGAATGTTCTTTCTTCTCCACTCTGTTTTGGTGTCACCAAAAAAAAGCATCAAGAGATGATCAGGAAAGCAGCAGCAGTTAGAAATTAAATCATCCTGGGACCCACAAATTCAGGTAAAAAGAAGTCTCAAATAGCAATACAGGAGGAGTTCATCCCCTTGGTTGCTTATAACTCATTTTCTGGGGCCTCTGAAGATCATTCAGAAGCATCACAGAATTTGAAGACTTTAAGAAAGTTGTCAGATCAGATCTCTGTTTCTAAAATTTGCTGTTCATCCCCCCCCCCCCCAGGTCCATCACTGCAGTATCCAGTGCCAGTGCTAAGCATGCACTAATAAGAGATCAGCTCATTTTAATGAGACACAATCACTGATTTTGGAATATGCAATTAAGAAGAGCAAAATGTTGCCATACCACCTGCCATTTACAATTCCTGGCATCCAGTGAGGTCTGAATAAAAACTGTATGGGGATCAGGGGTAATGGGAAATAAATGCAGCTTTTATAACTCACGATGATCATTTTTGGAGAAAGTAGATGCAAATAACTTTGGTGGCACAGCTGTCAGGGTGGCATCAGCAAGTCTGTGAGCAGCCAAATAAGTATCAACGTCTGTTATTGGCTTTCACATTCCTGGCAATGAACTCCAGATTCAGGTTTAAAATGGTGGCGTGTCCCTATGTAACTAAATAGTCTTTCTGTAGACAGAGCTGACACAAATAGAGAATCGCTTGGTGGTAATTAAGAGGCAGTCAGCACATAACACGATTTCATAACCCAATGGCTTCCACTGGACTCAGATGGAGATTGGACGTGCCAGTTCTTAGCACAGACAGACATTCTTTTCTTTTCAGTAGAGCATTTGCAATATATGATTTTTCTGGTTAGTTTTGTCTTTGAAATATGTCGGTGTGCATTTAATGCTTAGCGCTTACTACATTTGCTTGCCTACTCGTCTACCAATAAGTCTTTTTTGCCTTGACAAACCAAAGCTATGATGAATTCCATAAAACAACTGGATTAACAGTTTAGATATGGAAAATTTGGTTAATTCTGAATAGCAGGTATTGCTAGATCCTATAGTGCGTGTTGGCTTCCACTCTGGGATGTCAGGAAATACTGCCCAGTGTACAAACAAAGAACCTAGGGCAGTGTATAATGAAGAAAGTGATAGATTTGGAATGAGAAAACCTGGGTTCAAATCCTAGCTCTTATACTAAATGATATGTGTATGATATGTATAACAATAACTGTGTGATTTTGAACAAATAAGTCCCTTGAGCTTGTTGGGCTTTTGATTAAACCTAGTTCTCAAACTTTTTGATGTTGTTGTGTTTAGTCATTTCAGTCATGTCTGACTCTCTGTGACCCCATTTGGGGTTTTCTTGGAAAATATACTGAAGTGGTTTGATATTTCCTTCTCTAGCTCATTTTCTAGATGTAAAAACTGAGGCAAACAGGGTTGAGTGATTTGCTCAAGGTCACACAGTCAGCAAGTGTCTGAGGCCAGATTTGAACTCAGGAAAGCTGAGCCTTCCTGGTTCCCAGCCCAGCACTCTAACCACTTCCTCTACTCAAACTTTTTAACTGTTCACAATACAGTATTCTTTGTGATGGGGAATGATGGGATCACAGGTTCTTAGATGTAAAGCTAGAAGTATCTTAGAGAGCATTTAATCAAACCCTCTTATTTTATACAGAGAAGTTAAGTCACTTATCTAAAATCACACAGCTAAGAAGTAGCAGAGCCAAGATTTGAACTCAGGTCCTCAGAATTCAGACCCAGCACTCTTGCTACTGTGCAGATAAGTTGGGAGACTAACCCATGCATGGTTTTGTTTCAATAAGGGCAGTTGTTACTGTTGAATTATTTTACGAATTTAGAGTTTACAGTTTTGAAGTTACTATGTACATATAATGAACAAGTTCACTTTATTTTGCAAATAATACATGTGTCATGCTACTGGAAGGACAAGTTCATTGAGTCTGTCAATCCTCCCCAATCCAATCTATGTCACTGACAAGATGTTAATACCCCAAGATGCTTTCATCAAGCATGAGCATCTCTTTGATGGAGTTTCAGAGTCAAATAAGAGTGTGGTCTAGGTGTGAAAAATTCCTAGATATTTTATGGAATGAATCACTCAATCAAATGTAGAAGGTAGGTACAAATGTAGGAAATGCACTGGGATTGGTTGAAAGAATTTGACATACCTATGTATACATACAGCCCTGAGGGACGTAATGGATGAATATGCCCAGAGCAGGTGTCAAATTGCCTTCCCCTCTTAACCCTTCCCCTCCTGACCATGTCATTGGAGACACTGGACCAGCTATAAAACAAACAATAATTTCACTTCAGGAAATAAGTAGAAAAACTAGAAGTATGGAGGAAAGTGCAGTTTCCGGATTCTGGAATCTGACAGGAGCTATATAGCCCGTAGGGGAACTTCTGAGTTCCCCACAAAATGAGGTAACCCATGCAAAGCACTTAAGAAATTTTCAATCATTATATAAATTCTATTATTTTCATTAGCTATTAGAAGAAGACCCACATCTAACCAGGAACTGGGCATCCTTCCTTTTCCACATGTGCCCATTCTTCCCACCCACCAACCCACATACATTCAGCTTGTGCCCACTCTTACCTGAGTTTGGTTTACATTATTACAGTAATATGTTTCTGACTATCAAGGGAAAGGTTGTTGTATTTTGGTCCTTGCTATACCTTGTCAACACTTGTCAACAAATACCCCTTTGCACAAGCATATTAATATTAGTTGGTTAAATGATATTGGAGAGATATTAACTAGTTAAATGGTACTGGCTCATACCAGAGGGAGGTTCATGAGCATTAGCATCAGAAACCATCCTCAATGACTCATGATCACCCCTAGGAGCTGAAGGTAGAAGGAGTCACCCATCCTCTGGGGACCCAGCCCACTGAAGTGAATGCAAGTTTAGAAGAAGCCCTAGATACTATATAAGATATATCAGTAAAATATATTGAACAAAACTGTTTACGAACTCTCTTTGATCTTCAGTAAGATGACATCCACAATTTCATGGCATGCCCAGGGAAAGTTGTGCTCCCCCCACTTTTTTTTTTTTTGCTAAATGGAAAGGACCCAGAACCCTTATATGTGATGAGAAAGACAAGCTAAGTCCTATCCTATAATTAGCAGGAAGAAGTCACAAAGAATTCTATCACCCAGTGAGCCAGCAAATTAGACACCCACAGTAGAGAATCTATACATAAGTGGTATGGGAGTCCCTGGGACACCTTTGCTTCATTTAAGTCCAACCTAAAATCCCATCTTTTACAGGAAGCCTTTCCCAACTCCTCTTAATTCTAGTGCCAGTTCTCTGTCAATTATTTCCTACGTATCTTGTATATAGCCTGCTTTGCATATATTTGTTTGCTTGCTGTCTCCTCCATTTGATTGTAAGCTCCTTGAGGACAGGCATTGTCTTTTGCCTCTTTTTGTATACCAAGTATGCACAATGTCTGGCCCACAGCGAGTACTTAATAAACATATACTGATTGATTGATTTTTGAAAGCTTAAAAGAAATAGGTTATAATGAGTTATAAATGAATATTATAATCAAAAATTGTGTCTAAAAGCAATATGAGAATAAGTTAAGGATTGGTGAGAAAGGTACTGAATTTTACTTTGTTTTCTTTTACAAATCTACCTTGTCAAGTAATCTATTTCTTCTCTGTTAACATTTAGTTATGTTAGCATTGACTTTTTGTTATTCAGGTCTGAATTTGGCAGCCTCTAGCAGGGTGGAGGGGAACCCCAGGAAGCTCGGAGAAAGCAGGAAGCTTTTGGATCGGTCCCAGTGAGTAGTGCACCTGCTAGCAGCATGGCCTCACTTCAGTACCCATTTTTCATATAATAACATATTGGAATAAACATTCCAGAAGTTGAACTGGCAAACCTACATATATAAAAGTGAAACCCAGTATCATTTCATAGGCTTGTGTCCAAATGAACACACCAGCTCCCCTTTCTACAGTCTGTCCAATTCCTTCCTGGTGTGAACACATGCATACACATCGTTGTGCAGACACTGCAAATGCAAATTAAGCAAAACATTTACACATACAGATGAGAAGAGATAACTCGTGGGGATCAAATGGCATTTTCATTCACATCTCACTTCTTTAAAAAAACCTGTCTGATATGGAACAACTGGCTTTCCCTGGGAATCTTTATCTGTTTAGTCACTTACCCATAATCTGTTGCTGATGAAAACCAGGCAATTATCATCATCATTTGTATTTCTTGTATTAATTTTCCCCTAAAAAGAAGCCTCCATGATTCCCCCAAGCCTCTGATCTCCAGTCCTTTTGGAACAATAATCCAATGTTATTTGTTCTATGCCTATGTACTAGATACTATGAGGAATGGGGTCATAGATCTGGAGCTGGAATGTACTTCAGGGGTTATCTAGTCCAACTGTCTCATTTCCAGATGAGTAACTGAGGCTCTAGAAGCAACTAGGCAGACCATTGGATAGAGGACTGGATCTGGAGTCAAGAAGACCCGAGTTCAAATCTGACCTCAGAAGCTTACTAGCTGTGGGACCCTGGGCAAATCACTCAACCTCTGTTTGCCTTAATCCACTGGAATACTCTCCAGCTTATCAATATCCCTCCTAAAAAATATGACTGAACATAAAACTCTTGGTATATGTCATCTGAAGCCAGGGCAGAGAACAAAGATGCTATCTTATGTGCTTAGTCCTAGATATGATTTCTTTGCTCTTCTTCCTCTTTCTACCTCCTCTTCCCCTTCTTTTCCTTCTCTTCCATCTCTCTCCTTCCTTTTCTTTCTTTATCTCTTCCTTCTCCTTTCTCACAATGTCTTCCTCCTGAAGCCTGAAGTTGCATTAGTCAGTCAGTCAATAAGCATGTATTATGGGCTTACTATGTGTCAGGCACCACCCTAAGCACTGAAGAGAAGCATTGCCATTCTTGGCTGCCATAGCATGCTTTTGACTTGTGGTGAGCTGGTAGTTCACTGACATCCCCAGATTTATTTGAAAGAAACTATTATACTCTACCAACCTAGTCAAGTCAGGACTCCCATTGCTCTAACTGGAAAGGTCATGCCAATTACCTCTCCTGTGACTCCATTCAACTTTCCTATAAATCCCCAAACCAAGACACCTCTCCCTGGCCACCTCTCTACAGATGTGCTATCTCTCCAGTTAGAATGTAAACTTCCCTATGGCAAGTACTTTCTGTCTCACTTTTGCATTTATATCCCTAATGCTTATCAGGGTACTTGGCACACTGGGGGTGATTAATAAATGCTGTTTGCTTGAATTTTAATGTCTTTTTTCATTTCATTCTGTAACTATCAGGAAAGGCCAGGTCCAAATACCATTTATTTCCAAATCAAATACCAGCCAAGTCTATATTTAGGTTTGTTTCTGGTGTTTTTAGCACGTCTGAAGGGGACTAAAACATTTGGAAGAAACTATTTTATTTCTCTTTTTCCTACTTCCTAGTAGTAATGATTCATGGTGTGGTTAAGGCTCCCTGTCTCAACCATCCCAACTAAGTTTAATTGTTTGAGGGTTTAGGGAAGAGTGAGGAGCATTCAGCAAGCCATTGTCTTCCTCTTTGGTTCTTAAGTGAAAGATTGATCTGCACCTTTCTCATAACAACTTCTTCCGGTGTTACATGAATGAAGAAGTTAAGTGTGTGAAATATTAGAGCACTGGATTGCAGTCAGGAAGACCTGAGTTTTAATTCTGACTCAGATACTAGCTGCATTTACCCTGGACAAGTCAGGAGGAGTCAGACACAAATGAAAATGACTAAACAACTACCACCAGCAACAAGAACAAGTCTCATCTTCTCTCCTCCTCCACCACTGACCTTCTCTCTTCCAAGCTCTCTGAGGCCTCCCCTATTTCTCCTCTTTCCCTCTCCTCCCCCTACTAACCTTTTCTCCAGTTTACCCTGTCTCTCTGTTTCTCTCTGTCTCTGTCTTTCTCTCACTCTCTGTCTCTGTCTCTCTCTCAGTTTCTGTCTCTGTCTGTCTGTCTGTCTGTCTCTCTCTCTTGTTGCTTGCATCCATGTTTTCTTTGCCTTTGGAATGTAAGCTCCTTGAATGTGGCAACTGCTTTCCCTTTCCTCTGCATCCCTAGCAGTTAGGACAGGGCTTTGCAAATAGTGATTACTAAATTCTAGTTGTCTTGATTTGAACAATCTCTTTCATGGGAGAGTTCTTCAAATGCTTGGAGATAGCTAACACATCTCCATTCTTTCTGAGTTTTAGGTCCAGTTCATATGCCATTCCTTCATTAAACTTCCCCTGACTGGTTTGTTACCCATCTGGCTCTCTTCTATTCCTGAGCTCTGAGTTCACTGATATGAGTTCTAATGACACAGAGCATAGAAGTACAGCTACTATGTGGAACTCTCTGGTCTCTGCATCACCTGAAATTCTTCAGAACTTATGGTCTTTCATGATTCATAGCCATCCACCAACACCAGGTAGTGGATTCCAGATGGAATCCTAAATAGAATTCAGAAGTTGAGTTATTGGGTTGAATGCAGCTGGGAATTAACACACAATATGCTTGACCAATGTCAGGTCATGCTATTCTCCAATTATTCCCTGTGTGCAAATATTGTTGTCCTACCTACGATGTAAGAACAGGGGCTGTGTTTTATGGTCCTAGACCCTAGTACTGATAGATAAAATGACAAGTAGACCTGAGACCTAATAGGTCTTGTACTCCAACTTGATCCCTAATAGTAATGTCCCTAATAGAGTCACAGAGTCTCAGAATCAAAAGGGGTCTCAGCAGACAAAGATCCCCAAAACAGATCCAGACTAGAATCATCTTAACAAAATCAGAGCATAAGGAAAGGGCTCTGGATTTGGAGCCGGAAGACTCAGGCTCAACTCCGACATTTACCTATCCAATCTCAGGCAAGCCCCTTAATCTCTCTGCACCTCATTTTCCTCATCTGTAAAAAGTGAACTGATTAGATGACCACAAAGGTGCTTTTCAGCTCTAACATTAAAAGCTATGATGTCATTGATAAGTGGTCGTACAACCTTGGCTTGAAGACCTCCAGTGAAAAGTTCCTATTAGCCACCATGTTATCCAAACCACTTTCAGACAGCTCTGTTTTGGGAGAGGTTTTTATTTTCCCTTAAATTAAGCCAAAATCTCTTTTTCTGCACAGCTTTTCCCCGTTGCTTCTGGGCTAATGCAGAATAAGGCTAATATCTCTTCTACATGACAATACTTGAAAAGCAGCTATCACATTCCTCCTCCTCTGAGGCTTTCTCTTTTCTAGAATAAACATCCCTACTTCTTTCAACTAATAATCATTTGACATTAGCTCAAGGCTCTTGCACCTTCTCAGTTGCTTTGTTATGAAAGGCCACCATTTCCCTAAAATGAGGAGCATAGAATGGGGCAATATTCTCCAGATGTAGTTTGACCAGAGCAGGACACAGTGGGGCTCTCATCTGCATAGATCTAGATACTATGCTTCTTCTACTGGAGTCAATGGTTGTGTCAGCATTTCAGGATGCAATATCACATTGTTGATTCATATGGATTTTTAGGGTCCACTAAGACTACCCCATCCCCCTCTCCTCCAAAAAGTCAGCTGCAGAGACTGCACTGATTTCCTCTTCATCACAATTTCACTTTCTGCAACCACATTTCTATAGCTTCCTTCTGAAAGTGTGATGATTACAAGAACTTTTTACAACAGAAAAGGCTTTTTTCCTCTAGAGTCTTCAAGTACAGCAGCAAGCAGATGTATTTGCTGCACTTCTGAACATGGGCACAGACGGAGTTCTGGGGAGAGAAATGACTGGGAAATTTTACAATAGGGAAACATAAGGATCTTTTACTCATTGAGGTTGATGGCTGTAATTGAAAAGTATGAAACCGACTAAAGGTCTACTCAATATATATGAGGCCACCAGCAGCCTTAAAAGTGAATTGTACCATTAAAAAAATCAATTGTGTGTGTGTGTGTGTGTGTGTGTGTGTGCGTGTGTGTGCATGTGGTTTCAAGACAATCAGTAGAGAAATTTTTATAAGGCAAAAAAGAATACCTTAAAAATGCTTGATTTGGAGTCAAAAGACCTAGGTTCATGATTCTGCTACTTACTGCTTCTACCTGTGTGAATGTGGGTAAGTCATTTCACTTTTCTGGCTCACTTTCTCCAACTGTAAAATTAGGAGTTTGGACTAAATGATTTCTGAGGGCCCCTCTCTATCTATAGAGCCATGATATACTGATCTCATGATTTCAAATAGAGACTCCTCCTCCATGCCTTCTCATTCCATGTTATTCTTTTGATTCTCAACCGATCCATAGAAGGTCAGCCCAATGTACTGGCAGCCATCCTCTAGTTCTTTTTCTTCATTATTTTAAAAATAATTCTGTGGCTACTAGTGCTGACTGGCATAGCCCACTTGTAATTCCTCAATGACCCTCTAGAACCTCTCCAACTCTGGTTGCTAAATATTGGAATGGCTATTGGGAAGATGCTGGAATCCCTGGGGAAAGAGGACTTACTATGGAAGCTTGTGTTCCAGTTTCTTCCTAGCCGTATGACTTGGGGAAAGTCACTTTTGAGGCAGGACCAGGGATTATCTTTCCCTCATTTTTTTTGGCAGGAGAGGAGGTTTAGACCTGGGATGTCAATGGTGTGGGGAAATTATTGGTGGGAAACTCCACCATGACCTATGGACAATTCTTCTGTAACCTTTATTCTCAGAGAACTTCTGAGGAGCACTGAGAGATTAAGTCAACTGCCTAGGATGACTTTGACAGCTTAGAGGTGGCATGGTCGATAGAGCACTGGGTCTGAGTCAGAAAGACCCAAGTTCAAATTCAGCCTCAAGCATTTAGCTGTATGACCCATGGCAAGTCACTTAACCTCTGATTGTCTGTTTCCTCAACTGTAAAATGGGAGGTGATAATAGCACCTACCTTCCAGGGCTGTTGAGGGCATAGACTGAGGTAGAATTTGTACAGTGTCTAGCATGGTGTGCAGTACATAGTAGGTGCTTAATAAATGCTTGTCCTCTTCTCTCTTCCTTTCTCCCTAAATAGAAAATCACTTTGGAAAATCACAGAATGACTCCTTAGCATTCTGAATGTCTTCTTAGAATCCTTACCTTAACTAACAGGTTTTCTCCTATGAGCAAATCTTTCAAGACCAACCTGAGTTATTTCTCTCATCCACAAATTCTATTGTAGTTTATGTTTAAATGTAGCATCGTCCATAGAACATAAGGTCCTTGAGGGCAGATTAATTTTCTTTTTGTCTTTCTATTTTCACAACCTAACTTAGTGTTTCTTCACATAGCAGGAGCTTAACACATGATTGATGAATTGAATTGAATAGATTTCTTTTAAACTGAATTAAAGCTTTAAGGGTCAGAGATGGGAGAGCTGCAGTACCATTTTGGAAAATCCTTCCCATGCTTCGGGGCTCATCTCAAAATTTTCCTCCTCTTGGATGTACTCCCAGATCCTGCTCAGTTCTAAGCTCTTTCTCTAGATGGATTTGCATAGGACTTTGTACTTCTGATGGCATTTATCCCATTGTACCTATGTTGCTGCTATTTGTAGTCCTGAAAGGACTGGCAGATGTGATTGCCATATATGAAAGATCATGGAAAAAGAGAGAGGAACTGCAAGATTGGAGGAGGAAAAATATTACCTCGATTTTCCAAAAAGGGAGAAAACAGAGTCTGTAAACTATAAACCAACCAACTCGACTTTGATTTCTGGGAAAAGCCTAGAAAGGGTCATTAAAGATATGGATGGGAAATATCTTGAAAGGGAAATGGCAAATACAAAGAGCCAGCCAGTATGGTTTCATCAAAAATGGGTCATGCTAGACTAACTTCATCTCCTTTTTTGACAGGATCCCTAAATCACTAATCAATCAATTGGTCAAAAAATATTTGTTATCAAGATTTTGCTAAGTGTCAGGCATTGTGCTAAGCACTGGAGATATTTCTTTAAAAAAGGTAAAGAGAGACTCTGCACTAAAAGGAGCTCCCATTCTAACAGGGAAGACAATGATAAATAATTGGGTTCATACAGGCTATATATGGACTAGATGGGAACTGTCTTAGAGGAGAAACACCGAAGGCTTGAGGGACTGGGAAAAACTATCTACAGAAGTATTTAGTAAGCTCCTACTATGTGCCAGTGCTGATGATACAAAGAAAGGCAAATGACAGGCCCTGTCCTTGAGGAGCTCACCGTCTAATGAAGACAAGAGGCAAATAATTATATACCGAGAAGATAATATGAAGAATAAACTGGACAAAAGCAAGTGAGGGAAGGCTTCTTGAAGAATGTGGGATGAGAGCTGAGACTTGAAGGAAACCAGCCATGGAGGCCAGGAGGAGGAGTTGAGGAGGGAGAGCCTTCCAGGCGTGGGGACAGCCAGGGAAGATGCCTGGAGTTGGGAGAGGGAGTGTCTTCTGTGAGGAACAGCTCAGAGACCGGTGTGACTGTATCATATAGGAAATGAGCACTAGGAGGGAGGTGTGAGGAAGGTATAAGAAGAAAGGAAAAATAGGAAGGAGCTAGGTTATGAAGGGCTTTCAAAGCCAATAGAGGATTTTATGTTTGATTCTGGAAGTGATAGGGAACCACTAGAGTTGATTGGTGTGCATGCGTGCATATGTGTGTGTGTGTGTGTGTGTGTGTTTGTGTGAGAGAGACAGAGAGAGAGTGTGATGATGAGCCCTGAACACCTGAGCTTTGGGAAGATCATTTTGGCAGCTGAGTAGAAGAAGATGGACTGGAGTGGAGAAAGACTTGAGGTGGAAGGTGGGATGTGAGGACGTCAGGAGGAAAGGAAGAAAAGCCTTCCAAGTATGGGGCATAGCTAGTAGAAGGCTCAAAGAGGGGTGTAGTATGGTATGAAAGGAGAGCCAGTAGGCCGGTGTGAGAGGGTCACAGAGTGCCTAGAGGAGAGCACAGGATGAGAAGAGAACAAGTTATGAGGAATCATAGTGGTGGATAAAAAGGTACAAGATCAAATGGTGCCTCAAATGATTATTAGCTATGTGATCATGGACAAATCACTCAACATCTCTCAGTTTGTTTCCTTATTTGTAAAGTGGGGATAATAGGAGCATTTCTTCAGTGCTGTATTACAACACAAACATACATATGTGCATATATGTGTACACAAATGAATGTATGTCTGTATGTATATGTATGTACTTGTATATTTGTATACACATACATGCATATATACATACGTGTATATTTGTACACACACATAATCTGCATAGATATGACAATGGGACTCATGCAACCTGATAAGATCACCAAATGGGATAGAATAGGATGGATCAAGAGATCACAGGACAAAATCTTAGTGAAAATCCATGCTTATCAGGCACAGGATAGATGAAGAAGCAGTAAAGGAGACTGAGAAGGCACCATGAGATAGGTTAAAGAAGAACCAGGAGAGTGCAAAGGCAGAAAAATGTAGAGAGGACAGAGGATCCAGGAGACCAGGATGACCCACAGTGTCACATGATGCAGAGGTTAAGAAGACCATCAGATTTGCCAATTATGAGTCATTGGTAACTTTGGAGGGGGGGAAGTTTCAAGTGAATGATGTCAGAAATCAGAGGTCAAAGAACTCTCAACTCTAGAGGGTTAAGAAGAGGGCTAGAGGAGAAGAAGAACCAAATAGTACAGTTCTCAAGTCTCTCTCAAGGACAGATATGAGGTAATAGCTAATAGGAATGACAGAAATAAATAAAGACTTTTGGGTTTTGTCTTTGTTGTTTTTGTAGAAAATCTTGAAGAAGCCAGTAGATGAGGAGAGATTGGAGGTAAAAGAGAGAATGGGGGTGATAGTAGGGGCAACCTCCTGGAAAAGACAGGAGAGGATGAGATTAGGAGTGTGTGTATCAGGATTGTATTTGACCAGAGAGAAGGAGGCAATAATGAATGAAGATAACTGAGTGATGTGAGGTGAGGAGGAGGAGAGAAGGAGGCCTTGGAGAATGTCCTCAATTTCTTTTTTTGGTGAAATATGAGAAGAGATCCTCAGCAGAGACAGTGAGGGGGATGGGGAAACTGGAAGGGATATGAGAAGTTTCTGAACAGCCAGTATAGGCAATGATTGTGAATCAATTAAGGAGGAGTAGAATGATTGCCTTGATGAAATGAGGGCCCCATTGAGATGACAAGATGTAAATTTGCAGTGGACTCACTCAGCACAATTTCATGATTTTCTCCAGCTCTATTTAGTGTCTTGTGAATAGGAGCAAAGGAGGCAGATGGTTGGAGTAACACAAGATTGGTGTTTGGAAAAATGTGAATGGCAACAGGACATGAGGGCAAGCAAGACCAAAATAGAGAAGAGTGAGGAGCTAAGCTAGCTCAGGAAGGGGTTGAGGTAAGGAAAGGAGAAGGGTGCAGCTAACTCAGGACTGGTAGCCTGGAAAAGAAATGAAGGGTGGAGGGAATGGGGAGAATGAAGAACAGGGTTAGGGGTTTTAAGGTTTAGAGGAAGATGAAATGATAAATGATGATGATCAGATAAAGGAATTTCAGAGTTTATTACCATACAAGTGGAATAATTATGGGTGAGAACAAGATGGATAGACAAGTGAGTCTTGGAGCTGTCAGGAATTACCTACTGACTCAGTGAGTTGGAATAATTATGTGTGAAGACAAGAAATGTATGACCGTATCTATGCATAGCTGAGGTGGAATGAAGGAATAGGTCATGGGAAATGAGTAAGTTCAGGAACTGAGGGGTTAGGGTAGTTGAGAGACAATCAATAAATATGTTAAAGTCCCCTAGTGTGAGGGTAGGAGTAGAGGGTGAAAGCCTGAATAAGACACTGAACTCATTGGGGAAGAAAGGAGAAAGCCTTGGGGTGGGGGGGAGTTCAATAAATAATGGACATCGAAATATTGATGGACTGATAAATTTAGATAAAACAAACTTCAAAGGAAGAGAGATTGCTAAGCAATGATAGTCCAGGGAGAGTCTGCATATGGCAATGGGGAGCAAGAAATATTCCAACTCCCTTATCACAACCAGTGATTCAGAGTGAAAAGTGTAACTGGTGATGAAAAGGGTAACAAGGGAAATGATGTGTGACATTAGAAGGAAGCTAGGTCTCACTAAGTACCAAAAGATGGAAGGAGAGAGAAAGGAAGAGGCATAAGATAAAAGAAAATGTGTTCATTATGAAACCCGCATTCTAAAGAGCAGAGTAAGAGAGGAGCAGATCAGGAATGAGACATTGACCAGGTAGGGCTGAGATCTAGGGCAGTTAGGCATGGGGAAAGAGGTTTAAACATTGGCAGTGGGGGATTCAGAATCCCTGAGATAGGAGTGTGCCTTGCCTTGCGTGGGGAGGAGTAAGCAGTCTGATTTGACTAGACTGTGGAGTCCCCATTCAGGGAGACCAAGGATTCACATATCTGTAGAAATTTCAAGTTTCAAAGTACTTTCCACTCAGCATCCCCATGGTAGAGGAAACAGGAATACTCCTAGACCCATTTTACAGATGAACTCTCTGAGGCTAAGAGAAGCTAATTTATTTGCTCCTTTATCTCTCCTAGCTAGATTGCAAACTCCTTGAGGGCAGGGGCTTTGAATCTTCAGCACCTTGAACAGTACCTGGCACAGAATGGCAATCTAATAAATGTATGTCACTTGACTGCTTGATAAATTCCAGATCCAGGGTTTGAACCCAAGTCTCCTGACTCCACATCAAATGCTCTTTCCGCGATACTACAATGCCTTTCATAGTAGGTACAGAATGAAAGTTCCTTGAATTAAAATATTCCTGTCCTGTCTTGACTCTCCTCCCACATATTTGCTATAAGGTCTCAGAAACCTCTCCATGCTAGATGCCAGCTTCAGCCCTGAACTTCACAAGGAAGTAACTTCCACCCTGTACCCCTCCACCTTCTCCCTCTGACTTGCTAGTTCTTTTAAGGAGAATGCTCAGATCACCTGTATCTTCATTCTTCTCCAGACTATATCCCTGACTTCCTTCCCAGACTTTCTCTAAAATGCCCCTGCCCTGGGTTTTTTCACCACTCACCTATCCCCCTCCAGCTTCCTTCTATGTGTTGTCTTCCCAGTTAGAGACAAAGACTATCTTTCTGCTTATATTTGCATTCCCAGGGCTTACAGTGCCAGGCACATAGTCAGAACTTAATAAGTGTGCATTGACTGACAGCACCCAGGCTCTAGCATGCTGTGGGACATCCTGGCACACCCTGCTGGTTCTGCCTGAGTTCAGGCTACATTGATAACACCAAAGATCTTGAGCTAGAAAGGACCTCAGTAGTTTTCTGATTCCCCCCAATCCCCACCATTTTTGTTTCTTTTCTTTTTCTCTTTTATTCATACATGAGGAAATTGAAGCCTGGTGATGTTAAGGGACTTGTCTAAGGTCCCACAGGGACTATCCATCAGTAAGGTTTGAACACAGGTCCTCTGGTCCAGGCTGAGTACTCTTTCCTCTATTCCAGAACTAGCCAAAATTCTTGGTCTCTAGCAATACCTTCTCCTTCCTCCCTTTGAAAAGACTGTACTGGAGAGCAGTTGGAGATGGAGAAATATGAAGAATTAATTTCCCCACAAAGCACTTCTACCCAAGCTGTGCAAATATTCTCCAGTTAAATACTTTTTCAAAAAACGACCAAAGGAAAAAAAAAATTGCAGCAACATATTCCCATTAATGATTTCTATGTTCTTCCCACCCAGGGCTGCAACAGTGGGCCAAGCAATTTACTGTCTAGAAACAGAAATTGTTATGTTCCTCCCCTGTTGGGGAAAAGGCTGCACAAACAAGCAGATGAAAGTCAGAGTCAGCTAGGCCAGGCATGATTTGCAGGGGTGGGGAAGTCGAAACATTTTCTGGATGCTTGCAGGGTTTCTACAGGCATCAAGGCCCTCCTTTTATCAGCCCATTAACATCAGAATTTCTCTACTCCCTACAGAAAAGATGAATGGTAGAGTTTTAGTTTCTCATTTAAAGTGACCCAGAGGAAGGTGGGAGTAGGCTGGCTATCATTTCCGAGGCAAGAGGAAAGTCTTCCTGACTACAGAAAATAGGCTGCACGCCTCTTGCTCCTTCTCTTCCTCAGCCTTGTCCTCTTCTGTCTCCTCGTCTTCACATAGGCTCTCTCTCATCCCTGGAGTGCTGGCCCTCCTGTGCTCAGCCTTTGGAATCCATACCTTCCTTCAAGGTTCAAAAGAAGTACCATCTCCTACTATGGGAAGACTCCCCTTATTTACTCGTCCTATTGCTAATGCTCAGAATTACCGTGGATCTCTCAGTCACCAAATCTGATGACCATTTTGCAGTCCTCCTCCTTCTGGATCTCTCTGTGGTCTTCCTGATCCCTTTTTGCCTTTGTTGATCCCACTGTTCCTAGATTACTGGTTCTCCTCCCACTTCTATGAACCCTTCTCAGTCTTTCTTGCTGAATCTTCTTCCAGGCCATGCTCACTACCCTGAGGATCTACCCTGGACCTTCTTCTCTTCTTCTTGCACTATCTTGCTGTGTGATCTCAGCAGATCCCAATTCAATCGATTCAGTGATCATCTTTATGCAGATGATTCTCTACATCTTTATCCAGTGTTAATTCTCTCTCTTGAGTTGTAGCCCCAGCTCAACAGCTGCCTTTTGGACATCCCATCTGGATATCCTCTAGCTATCTGATTCATCCATTACAACTCATTAGTTTTCTCCCAAATCTCTCCCCTTTTCTGAACTTCCCTGTCACTGTTGAGGGTACCTCCCAGTCACCCAGGTTCCCAATCTTAGTATCATTCTCAGTTCTTCATTCTTAACCCACATACCTGAGGTCTCACATGACCAATAAGACACATGACTAGACGTTTTCTCTAGTCCCCACTAACTCTCAAAATATACAACCCCAAAGAGGAAGTGGGACTACACACCAATGGCTATTTTTATTTCGGCTATTTCCAGAACACAGGAAGTCTAACAAGATAAGTTTATGAATCAACAGTGGAAAATGCACTCATTCCTTACCAGCCTCCACACTCTTACAGGGACCACAAATCAACACCTAAATTTGTGCTCTGCGACCCCTGAGGAACTACCATCTTGCTGCATTTTCTGTTAGTGTGTCCCACCCTTTGTCTTTCCACCAGGTTTTTGTTGCAAAAAACAGCAAACCTCAACTCACATGGGGAAAAGGAGAAGACATGGGAGAGGAAGGTACTTTCCCTCAGTCTGCAGCATCTCCTAGGTTATAGAATCCCCAAACTGAAAAGGCTTTGCCCAGGACACCCATCTAGCTTTCCTTCAAGCTGGAAGTGAAAAACACTAATTCAGCTTAGTCTTTATCTCTAGATAACTAAAATATTGAGGAAATTTGAGCATAGGGAGAATATTTGAGGCCAGAACAGGTCTAAAGAAAATGACACTGGAAGTTACCTCAGAATGATGCCTATCTATCCCCTCTCACCTCCACCCCCAAAGATATTTGGAATAAGAACTATGAAAAGTAAACCCTACAAAGTGGGAGGAGGTTGAAAAAGCATTGAACTTTACTATCAAAATGGGGGAAAGTCAGAAAGTGACTAACAGGGAAATTTTTTAAAGGTAAAAAGGATAAAACAACCAATGATTTTAGGAGTAAGATAACTCAGTTAAAAACCCTGAGCACACCCAGGTAAATCAAGAGATAAGATATTAAAATTAGAAGGGAATATGAGTGACAAGAGATCTAAGAGATTACAAACATCTTTAAATAATATTTCAAGTCAAAGGATATGGAATGAACGTCTGATTTTTTAAATCCACATCATAAACCCACATTGCCAAATCTTAGAATTTTTACTTTTGCAAAATCCCTCCCAAAGCTTGCCACCTCTCTACTTGCACAATAACCTTTCTAGTTCAGGACCTCGTCACCTCTCACATCTGAACTATTGTAATAATCTAACCATTCTTCCTGACTCAAGTTTCTCCCCACTCCAATCTGTTCTCCACTCATCTGCTCAAGTGATTTTCCTACAGGGTATATCTAACCATCTAAACTTTCTACTTAATAAATTCCACTGTCTCTCTGTTATCTCTGGAGTCATAAATCTAGAATTGCAAAAGACCTGAGCACAACACCCTCATTTTTCAAATGAGGAAAATTGGGTCCAAAGAGGTTAAGTAACTTGCCTAAGATTATCACAAAGGGAATGTCAAAAGAAGAATTTGAATCCATGTCCTCAGACTTCAGAGATACTTGACTTTCCAAGGTGCCATATTACCTCCAATCCATTCATTTTACAGATGAGCAATTGAGTCTCAGAGAGAATAAGTGAGTGACCTGCCTAGGATTCCACCACTAGCATCAAAAATTGGTCATGAGCCCAGGTTACTGTGCCAATAGTAACCTCTCTAAATGAATTATTATTATGTAAATGTTTATCTAATTATACTGAACATAATCCTGTATTGTGACTGGACTCAATTCTCATTTTCTTTTCTCTCCTACCAATAAAGAAACTATCTACTCTTTCCTTGAGATTTACTGAAGTCTTCTACTTGTGTGAGATTTTCTTCATTGGCTCCTTTCAAAGTGACTACTTGCCCTCCCACAAGCCATGAGAGACCTCATCCAGAGAATTGTCCTTAGTTGGGTCACCATGATCCAGTAAGGACATTGAAAAGGTGAAAAGTGTTGAGAGAATGGCAACCAGTCATACTATACGAGGACTAGTCAACAGAATTGGGGATGTTTAGCCTAGAGAAGATAATACCAAAGGAAAACATGACAGCAGTCTTCATTTATTTAAAAAGGTCCTATGGGAAAAAGAATTAGTCATGTTTAGCTTGGCCCAAGTGGGAAGTACTGGGAGCTATAAGTGAAAGTTGCAAAGAAGCACTTTTAGACTTCATATAAAAGGGGAAGAAAAGTCATAAAAAGTACACTAATCCAAAAGTAAAATGGGCTGCCTCAGGAAGTAGAGGGTTCCCTTTCCTGTGAACAGTTGTAGCCAAAGCTTGTCTGAAAAACTGTAAAGGAGGGTTTAGGTCTAGGTTGGAATGAAGGCTACTGAGGTCCTTTTAAGACCTCAAATTCTGGAATACTATGCCTGGTCAGATTCTAATGCTGTTGCTAATTTTATGGGAAAATCCAACTGAAGTAAACCTGAAAATCTTTGGGTGTGAAAGTCAAAAGGCAAGAGGACAAGGGAAGTGATCCATATTTGTTTTTTAAAAGTTTAACCATTTTTGGGGCGGCCAGGTAGCACAGCAAGTAAGAGCACCGGCTCCAGTGTTGAGAAGACCTGGAGATCGAATCCCGGGCTCAGACACTTAGCACCCACCCAGAAACACCTGGCCGTGTAACCTTGAGCAAGTTACTTAACCCCAATTGCTTAGGGGCGGCCAGGTGGCTCAGCGAGTAAGAGCACCGGCTCCAGTGTCTGGATGACCTGGATCAAATCCGGGCTCAGATACTCAGCACCACACCCAGAAATAACTGGCCGTGTTACCTTGAGCAAGTTACTTAACCCCAATTGCTTTAAAAAAAAAAAAAGAAAAAAAAAGTTCAACCATTTTCAAAGTGGGGTCCTTCAACCCTCAATATCAAAAAAATATGTGCTTTTGATTAGGCAGTAATAAGTTTCTTCTGGTGAATAGAATAAAGGCCCAAAGGCCCAGGGATCCATCAATGTTAACTTTGGACACCTTAGCAGCAAAAGCCAGTAGTCAATAAGAAGCCAGATGTACCAGAGTGAATGGTCAAGTAGAAGTAAATATATTATTTATTATGATTTTTGGCAAAATAATATCATTCAAAAGGTACTCTTGAGTGATTCCCAAAAAAAGACTTTGACCCTGAGATAGGGATAAAAGCCATTGCTCTTCACATCTGAGCCAGATCTTTTGAAATCAACTATAATGAATGGACATTCTTTTAGGGAAATCTCTGACCTAGAGTGGGATATCTAAGTATGACCCATTTAGTGAGATGGAAGAAGGGGAGGGTTGGAGATTGTGACATCAGCAAAGCTTCCTGGAGGCTAGGTTCTAGAACCCCAGGCCATCACAAATACCTTGGCCTATTCCCTGAATGGCTTGATAACTGTCCTTTCCCAGGCGTAGTTAGAAACTCCAAGCTTAAAAATCCTTTCCATATTATAGCAATTTATCAGGAGAATAATAGACTTTGATCAGGTAGGATTTATACCAGCAATACAGGGTTGGTTCAATATAAGGAAAACTATCAGCATAATTGATCATATCAACAACAAAACTAACAGAAACCATATAATTATCTCAATAGATACAGAAAAAGCTTTTGACAAAATACAACAGCCATTCCTATTAAAAACACTAAAGAGCACAGGAATAAATGGAGTCTTCCTTAAAATGATAAGTAGCACCTACCTAAAACCATCAGCAAACATTATATGTAATGGGGATAAGCTAAATGCATTTCCAATAGTATTGGGGGTGAAATAAGGATGTTCATTATCACCACTGTTATTCCATAAGGTACTAGAAAAGTTAGCTTTAGCAAAAAGAGAAGAAAAAGACATTGAAGGAATTAGAAAAGGCAAAAAAATTAAGTCATCACTCTTTGCAGATGATATGATGATATACTTAGAGAATCCTAGAGAATCAAGTATAAAACTACTTGAAATAATAACTTTAGCAAAGTGGTAGTATATAAAATAAACTCATACAAATAATCAGCATTTTTATATATTACTAAAAATGCCCAACAGCAAACAATAGAAAGAGAAATTCCATTTAAAGTTACTGAAGACATTATAAAGTATTTGGGAGTCTACCCGCTAAAACAAACCCAGGAACTATATGAACACAATTACAAAACACTTTTCACACAAATAAAGTCAGATCTAAATAACTGGAAAAATATTAGCTGCTCATGGGTAGGCCAAGCTAACATAAAAAACATGACAATTCTACCTCAATTAATTTACATATTCAATATCATACCAATTAAACTACCAAATATTATTATTATTTTTTAAAGCAATTGGGGTTAAGTAACTTGCTCAAGGTAACACGGCCAGTTATTTCTGGGTGTGGTGCTGAGTATCTGAGCCCGGATTTGATCCAGGTCATCCAGACACTGGAGCCGGTGCTCTTACTCGCTGAGCCACCTGGCTGCCCCTAAGCAATTGGGGTTAAGTAACTTGCTCAAGGTTACACGGCCAGGTGTTTCTGGGTGGGTGCTAAGTGTCTGAGCCCGGGATTCGATCTCCAGGTCTTCTCAACACTGGAGCTGGTGCTCTTACTCGCTGTGCTACCTGGCTGCCCCACCCAAATATTATTTTATAGAACTAGAAAAATAATAAAATTTATCTGGAAGAACAAAAAGGTCCAGAATATCAAGGGAATTAATGAAAAGAAATGCTAGGGAAGGTGGCCTACCTATAGCAGATCTTAAATTGTATCATAAAGCAGCAATCATCAAAACTACTTGATACTGGCTAAAAAATGAGGGGTAGATCAGTGGAATAGGTTAGGTACACAAGACACAGTAGTCAATGACTTATAGTAATCTACTGTTTGATAAACCCAAAGACCCTAGCTTCTGGGATAAGAATTCACTATATGACAAAAATTGTTGGGAAAACTGGAAAATAGTATGGCAGAAACTGGGCATAGACCAATATTTTACACCATACATCAAAATAAAGTCTAAATGGGTTCACAATCTAGATAGAAAGGTTGATACTGTAAGTAATCCAAGAAAGCAAGGAATAGTTTACCTGTCAGATTAATGAAGAAGGAAAGAATTTATGACCAAGCAAGAGAAAAAGAACATTAGAAAATGCAAAATGCATAATTTTGATTACATTTAATTCAAAAGTTTTTGTACAAACAAAGCCAATGTAACCAAGATTAGGAAGGAAGTGGAAAATTGCAAAAGAATTTTTACAACCAGTGCCTCTGATAAAGGCCTCATCTCTAAAATATACAGAGAACTGAGTCAAATATATAAGACCCCTAATTTTCAGATTCCCCAACAAGTGAGGGGAAACATGTTCTCTCCCAAAACAGCCCTTTTGGATAGCTCTTACTTTTAGGAGGGGAAGCTAGAGTAGCACAGTGAATAAAGTGCTGAGTCTGGAGTCAGGAAGATCTGAGCTCTAATCTAACATCAGACACTCACTGTGTGACGCTGGATAAGTCACTTAATGTGGTGTTCCTCAATTATTACAGTTATCCCTTCCATATCCACTTTTCTCATATGGGTTTTGATATATTACAAATCAGAATAAGAAATTAAATGGGAATTTGGGGGGAGTTTTGCAGAAACTGTAGGTGACATGGGAAGGCCAGTAGACAATACAGAGCCTATGACCAAATACCCCAAATTTTGCAATAAGGAACTGTAAACATCCAATAAAAGAAAAAGAAAAAAAATTCAAATTTCTTTTCTGGTATGAAGGGAGAGCCAAAAAATTTTACATGGATTTTCCAGATCGCAGGGGTACCATGCCTCTAACCCCCCAATGTGGAAGGGACAACTGTATCATCCCCATTATACAGATAAGGAAACTGAAGCAAACACAGTTCAAGAGACTTGACCAGGTTTACACAGCTAGTAAGTGCAGCTGCATTTGAACTCAGACCTTCAAAAATAGATTTGGGGGAAAAAGGAAATAGGAAAATGGAGAGAGGGCATGTTTCATGAAGATAAGCCTTAATTTACAAGTTGAGGTGGGTGTGTAGCCAGGTTTAAGACTCTGCTCAGTGTTGGGCATAGAAAGTTGAGATGGAAAAAAAATGACAGAAAGCCTGTCCTCAAGTTGCTTATATTTTAGAGAGAACCAGGCCCTCAGCAAGCTAAGGACAAGACTTCTCTTTCTCATTCCATCTTCAATTTCTATCAATTTGTGACTGCAGGATCAAAGGACAATAGATTTAGAAGATATCCCATGGCCATCTAGTCAAACCCCCTCATTTTACAGATGACAAAACTGAGAACCTTGAATAACATCGAACACAATAACTCTGAAACAACATTCTCTGATTGGAAATCTAGCATTTTTTTTTTAATTGGACCAGGATCTCTAAGTTTCTGTCTTCTTTTCCTTAAGCCCCCATTCTCCTATTCTTACTTTCCTTAGGGTGAAATATCAACTCAGAAACTCTCATCAGATTCTGAGACTTTGGGAATCTTTTCTGCTTTCTCATGGTAGGTTCACTTTATTTTAATGATTTCTCCCCTCCTAGCCCCTGGCAGACTCAGTCACATCATCTTGTCACTCTCAGACATTACTATTATTGTCTTCTGGTTTAAAAAAAAAATCACAAGTATCCAATTCAGACTCCTACTTACCCATAAAACCAGGGCTTTCATTTCATCTTTCCTTGTATCAGGAAGGAAGAAGACACCTCCTGCCTCAACTTTTATCACTGGTATTGGTTGTGGTGTAAGTGACAAGTTTATTATATGACTTTCTCTTATCTCCTACCTGTTCCCTTCCCTGAGACTCCAGGGAATCAGGGAGGGGCTTCAGGCATCAGCTCCTGCCATTCATTATAGCTAAGGCATTTAACTGAAAATGTTTCAGAAGAAAATCTTCCTTTCTGCCTCAGAAAATGCCTATTCTGATGAATACGTATGATGGCCCAGTCTGTTCCAACCATTTAGGGACCCAAAGGATGTCTCAAAAATGGATTGGCCAGGTCAGAAAGTGCAAAGCAGGAGACCTTTATTAGCCATGTAGGAAGACCCTAGGCTTCAGAGGAAGTGTCCAAGGGGGGACAACAAGGAAAGGGAAGGGAATTTACTAGACTTCGGATACTGATGATTTTTAGATTATAGCCGGAAGGAAAAAAAAGGAGATAGTTGTGGTCAATCAAATCAGCCAATTCAACAAGTACTGATTAAGTGCTTTCTGTGGGGCATTGGCTAAACCCCTTGTCTACAATGCATGCCTTCCTCATTTCACCTCTAAGAATACCTGGTTTCCTTCAAGGCTAAGCTCAAGAGCCACCTTCTTTCTATATGAAGCCTTCCTTGACGCTCCTCCCCTACAACCAAGAAATAGCCAAGACCCCAGCATTCCCACATTAGGGTAGCTCACCAACACAGGCATTGAATACTGGTCAGAGAGAAGGGGCAGGCTTCACTTTTTTTCTTTTTTTTTTTGTCTCTAACAACACAGGCAGAGAGAGAAAATAAGGGAATCCAGTATGGAACATGGGAGTGTCCAGAAAAGAGAAAAAAAAGGGGGTGGGGGCTTAGGACAGGCAAGGCAGTAGTTAAGGGATATATCTAGAGCAGACCTGCACAATATACAGCCAGTGCACCATTTACAGCCCACAAAAGAATTTTGGGCAGCCCTCACAAAAAATGTGGAGGATGTAAATAGCAAAGGCAGCCTGTCACAAATGAGCTTTATGGAACATAGCAAAGAACAAAAAACAAAAAAAAAACATAGAAAAACAAGTGTTTGGGATTTCTTTCCTTCCTTCCTTCTTTTCTTCTTTCCTCCCTTCCATTTCTCCTTCTTTCCTTCCTTTCCTCTATCTGTCCCTTCCTTCCTTTCTTCATTCTTTTCTGCCTTTTCTCCTTTTTTTCTTCCTTCTTTTTCCTTTCTTCTCCTGTCTTTCTTTCTCCCTTCTTTCTTTCCTTCCTATCTCCCTCCCTTCCTCCTTTCTTTCCTTCTATCCTTCTCTTCCTTTCTACCTCTCCTTTCCTTCCCTCCATCTGTCCCTTCCTTCCTTATCTTTCTTCTTTCCTTTCTTTCCTCCCTCTCTTCTTTCTTTTCTCCCTTATCTTCCTTCCTTCCTTTCTCTTTCTCTCCCTCTTCTCCTTTCCTTTACCTCCTCACCCCACCCCCTCCCCTCTCCACTACCACATACACACCCTCTCTAGGTCTCTTTGGTATGACTCCTGCTAATGAAGCCAAGTATTTTTCACATCTCGAATAGGTCCACCTATGGCAGCTGGGAGAAGTTTCTGGGTTTTATATAGAGTTGTGCTAGTGACAGCTGCTTGGCTCCATTTGCTGACAGGGCTGCATGAAGCATCCACCCCAGTTTCCTGTCAGGCTGAAAGTCGTTTTTATAGGGGAGAAAAAAGTGAAGGCTCAAAGTTTGCTTTGAGTCATCAGAGCAGACAGCTGGGGGGAAAAATCAATGTGTTGAAATGGGATGTGTCTACATAGTCCTAAGCTTCCAAGTCTTTGTGCAATCCTTCAGAAAAGCTGCTGAGAAACAATAGTTGTGTTTTAACCAGAACTCTAATTCCTTACCCAAAGTAATCTAATAAACATCTGCTAATTGCTTAATGTATCTGGGGTTGTGAAAGAAACTGCCAAGAGGAAATAGTTCCTGCCCTCAGGGGGTTTACCTTTTTCTCTGATTAGAGGGAATGGTTTGTACACAGACTGGAGGAGGGAGAAAATTCTACCAACTAAGGGTGCCAGGAAAGGTTTCCCCTAGGCAATGACTCATGAACTGCACTCTGATTTTAAGAGGTGGGGTGAGATGGGAGGGCATTTCAGGCACGGGGAACAGCATGTGCCAGTTTGGCAGGAGATGGGCAACATGTTGAGTTCAAGGAACAGTCTGCAGGTCAGTTTGGCTGAAGCACAGAGCTGAGAAAAGAATACTGTGAAATAAGTTTATAAAGGCAATTTGGAGCTAGATTAGGAAGTGCTCTAAATGCCCAGCTGAGGAGTTCGTGCTTTATCTTAGAGTCAATGTGGAGCCAGTGAAGATGTCTGAGCAAGGGAGTGACAAGTTCAGGTCTGTGTTTTAGAAATATTAATTAGGCAGTTTTGTGAGTGATTGGTTGGAAAATAGTAGAGAATGGAGGTAGGAAGATCAATAGGAAAGCTGTCTCAATAGTCTAGGTTTGGGGTGGAAAGAGGAAGAGAGGGAAGTATAGTGGTCACCATTTAAGTGGAGAGAAGAGGACGTTCAGGAGACATTATCATGGGATTCGAATCATGAGAGCCAATGAAAGAATCATGTACAAAGGGAGACACAGTCTTAGACTCTGTGTCTCAATTTGGCAAGCTGTATCCCAGTCTCAAAAGTGCTTCGATTGTGCGTGGCTTATAAGTCACTTTTGTCCGTGATTTTCCTCCCAGCAGGTGTAGCAAAATCACCAGACACTGGAATGCTGAGCAGCGTCCAGCTGGCCACCATCATCCTCTGGGACCTTGGACGCCTTCAGCTAGGACAGAGAGCACAGTTTAGCAAAGGAGGTGCCACTCCCTGGAAGCTGAGGCCCTGGCCTGGTCTCAATGCTCCTTAAAATAACCCCTCTGAGCAGGCTGGGCTGGAAGGTGAAGATTTCAGACGGCTCCTTGTATTGAGGCTTCCCCACCCCAACATGTGGCTTCTGTCAGATCTCTCCTTGGCTGAGGCTATGTTTGGAACAGAGAGGGTCTTTTTTCATGGAGGAACAAAATCCAAGACTCTGAATGCTCCATGATAGCAGCACAGAGGAGGGAACTCTAGCCGGGTGAGTCACGAGGTTGGGGGAAAGCCTAGGAATTTGGCCTCACAGGACCTGAGAGGTGGCTGGGTTCCATAGGATCAAGGACTGGACTCAGAGATAGACCTGGGCTCAGTTCCCAACTCTGAATTAGCTGTGTGATGTTGGACAAATTACTTGATAACTCTGGGCCTCACTTTCCTCATCTGGTGAATAAGAAGGTTGGACTAGAATATACCTAGAGTCTCCTCTGACTCTAAATTGTATTCTGAATCCTGGCTCCACCAATTTCATTCAATTAATCAATGAGCATTTATTAACTACCTGCTGTATAGTGGTGAGAGTCAGCCTGATGTAATCAACTGCCCATCTCCTCACAGAGAGATGATGGAGTTAAGTGCATTATGAGATGTACATTTTTGGACAGGAACAATGGAGGGATTTCTTTCACTCAACTATGTAAGTTATTTACAAAGGTTTTCTTTTTTTTTTTTTAATTCAGTCTGAGTAGGTAGGTGGGAGGGCAAAGGGAACTAGGGATAGGATTGCCAAAATAAAAAAGAAAAGAAAGAAAGGAGGGTCATCAAAGCATCTTTTGAAATGCAAAGGAGGAAACTGAAGGAAGGCCACCAGGAATCACAGACAAGTTGGGCAGCTTTAAGAGTTATGTGTTGAATTGATTATATACTTAAAAAGGAAAGTGAGCTGTGTATCAGTTTCATATACACTACTATTTTTATGTCCTGTTGTGTATATGGAAAGGATAATTTTATCTGGGGTTTGTCACATTCAGACTCTTTTTAAACATGGAGTAGTGAATAGAGAGAACCAGCTGACTGAATCAGTCAGGAAGACCTTTGTTGAGCCCTGCCTCATACCCATCCTGGCTCAGTGACCCTGGACAAGTCACTGTACCTTTCTGAGGCCAAGGCACTTCTCTGGGATTTTAAGGTCAAATAATTGGCTTATCTGCTTTGGGAGTAGCAGCATTCTCACTTCTGAGATGAAATCATAGATCAAGATGATAGTTACTTGGATGGTTGGATGGATGGATGGATGGATGGATGGATGGATGGATGGATGGATGGATGGATG
>NW_027187400.1:20152347-20159816 GCF_028583685.1 Petaurus breviceps papuanus
ATGGATGGATGGATGGATGGATGGATGGATGGATGGATGGATGGATGTATAGGGAGGAAAATAGAGTGACAGATATACATACACACATATATTAAGCAAATAAAAAGTTTCTTCTCTTAAGTAGCTTGCCTTTTTTTTTTTTGGAAGGAGAAAAGCAAGGCAAGTAGAGTTAAGTGATGTGCCCAAAGTCACACAACTAGTCAGTGTCAAGTGTCAGACAGACAGACAGACAGATAGATAGATAGATAGAATCTATTAAATACTTACCTTGTGCCATGCACTGAGCTAAGCATTGGTATTCAAATACAAGCTAGACAGTTCCTACCCTCAAAGAGGTTATATTCTAATGGAGGAAAGATATCACATAAAGGGAAACTGGAAAATGGGAGTAGCAGTGAAGACTTGCTAGGAATAAGTGTAAAGATGTGCAGAAGTAATGTGGAGGCCTGGTCTTGGACAAGATAAGGTGAAAAATCACATTTCAGACATAAGAGTTCCAGCTGGAGGGAGATGGGGATGATGCCTAGAATGGAGACAGAAAGGTGTGGAAATAGGAATACAAGAAAATTGGAGGAGGGAGGAAGTCTTGATGAGGGAGGATCAGGAAAGGCTTCCCAAAGCTACCAAAATACAAATAATATAAATACACAGCAATTTTGGGGTGGGATCATTAGTAGCTGGAACAGAGGAGGGGGAGGGAAATTAGGAAAGGTCTCAGGAGGTGGCACCTGAGCTGACCTTTGAGAGGGGCTAGGGATACTTGAAGCATGGTCCCAGGCAAGTTTCTTCTCTGAACCTCAGTCTTCTCCTCTATGAAATGGGGATAATAATCTTAGTGCTACATTACCTCATGGAGTCACTAGAAGAGAAGCATTTACTAAACTCTAAAATAGTCTACAACTCCAGCTCCACAGAGCATCAAAGTTAAGGGGTCTAAACTTTGGAGAGTGTGTGTGTGTGTGTGTGTGTGTGTGTGTGTGTGTGTGCATATTATATATACACAGAGAGAGAAGACAGACAAACACAGAGTGTAAGAGAGAGAGAGAGAGAGAGAGAGCACACAACAAGTTGCTACCACTCTATCTGCCTACCTGTGTACTTTCCTTCCTTTAGTAAACATTAGACTGTGAACTAAAAATAATACATACGATCATTAAATAGAGAAAGAGAGAGAGATCTACATTGAAAGTACATTAAGATAAGGTTATAGGGAAAAACGAAAGTCAAGAATCCATCAAGTAAGATGAAAAGAATTTTATTCTCTAAGACTTAAAAGCCAGGACCCAGATGGAAGGTTGTGAAGGAGGCAGGTAGTTAGCCAGTTGTTACGCTTAAGAGCCATTGTGGTATTTAACCTTCCAGTACCTCTGTCCATAGCATGGAAGTGATTCAGAATCCTTAGCAGCACTGCCAGGGGAGCACAATATTTGCCAGGTCTTACTAACCTGATAGAGCTTCTATGACAAGATCAATCATAATCTGGGTGTCCAAAGTTCAAGGACTAGCACAGACAAAAGAAGGGAGGCACATTACAAGAAATCTGGCCACTAGGTGTTGAATTTTTTCTCTCTATAATATATCCAGAAGACTATCTCTTAAGAAATAGAGGGGTCATGATGAAAGAACAGAGATATTATCTCTATCATGGCCATAGATCCTGAAATTATTGAAGGTTTCTCCCACCTCTAACATCACAATCTCTGAGTGGAAATAGACTTCATAGGTCAGCTAGTTCAACTCTCATATAATGGAGAATCTCCTCTATAGAATTCCCAACAAGTGATCTTTCACGTTTTTCCTGAAGCCCTTCATTCTAGAGCATCCCATTATCTCCTAAAATACCTCATTCCACTTTGGAACAACTTTCATTAAAAGAAAGCTTCCCCCTTCCCCTTTCCCCCTTTCCCCCTTCCCCTTTCCTCCTTCCCCCCTTTCCCCCTTCCCCTTTCCTCCTTCCCCCTTCCCCCTTCCTTCTTCCCTCTTCCCCCTTCCTTTCCAAGATAAATCTTTCTCTCTGTGGCTTCTAACTTTTGTTCTCAGCTCTTCCTTTAGGGGCAAGAAGAACCAATCCAATCCTCTTCCACCTGAAAGACCTCCAAATACCTGAAACAAGACCCATAACATTCAAGTTTTTTTCTGCTCCAGGTTAAGCATTCCCAATTCTTTCAACCAGTTCTCATTGGCATTGACTCACAACCTTTCCCTATCCTGGTCATCCTCTTCAAGACACTCTACAGCTTGTGAATGTCCATTCTAAAAAGTGATGGCCAGAATTGGACCAAGTACTCCAGATAGGGTTTGACAAGGACAGAAGACTATTGCCTTCCATGTTCTGGACATTTCATTCAGTAACCCAGAAAGATAAAGGCGTTATATTTTGCCTTTCTTGTCATAAGAAAACACATCTTAGAATAAGGATCGAAGGAGCAGTAACATCTAATTCCTAAAGGCTATCCTGTACCACAGTGACTCAATATGGTCAACCAAAAGTCAAGAAGAATCCTTCCAGGAGTCTCAGACTTTTGAGGCCAATGATAGACTAGGAGATTATAAAGTCTGTCTTATCTCCTCCAAAAGACCACAAACTTCCCCCAAGTCAATAGCTGACCACTTGGGAATCCAACGAGAGTACCTATCACGTAGTTTTTGTTGTTGTGCAGTTCTTTCTTGGCAAAGATATTGGAGTAGTTTGCCATTTCCTTATCCAGCTCATTTTACAGATGAGGAAACTGAGGCAAACAGGGTGCAGTGACTTGCCCAGGGTCACATAGCTAGTAAGTCTTGGAACTCAAGAAGATGAGTGTTCCTGATTCCCAGCACAACACTCTATCCACTGCACCACCTACCTGCCACTCACCATGAAGGTGAGGGAAATGTGTCACAGAGAAAACATGATCAAAGTTGGGGTTCAGATGTCAAGATTGTATATCCTAAGAATGAACTTCATTGAAAACATAATCAGCACCAGATGTGGACATTCCTCATCAAACCCAGATTATATCAAACTATAGCCAAGTTCTTAAGGTTACCTATGGATACCAGGCTTAAGCAAAACTCAGGAGGGATCGGGGGTTCTCTATCAGAACCACACACTAGTGGAAAGATCCAACATTAACTATCACGGGAGCCAAAGGAGAATGACTCAAGACCTTGGAAGCAAGTTCATCCAATCAAAAAGCTGCAAGTCTTATCTTTCTAAGACAGAGTTAACAGTGGAAAAGCACAAACTGTCTGTTTTGTCTATATGCTTCATGGGCATTAGGACCGTTTAGCCTAAGTGATTCTATATTGGAGCTTTATCATTATAATAAGACATCAAGCTATAACCATAGCATCAAATAATCACAGTCAGGCTCAAACTGTGCTTAGTCATTACCCTGATGATGAATGCTTCAATGATCTTCCGTTCCTGGGGTCTTACCTAGAACAGGGCAATGGAGTCACTTCCTAGGACACTGGAATTTAGAGGGTGCTGGCAATAGTTACATTCATTCATTAGTCTTAAAAATCAAACCTTAGCACTTGGCAACCACCAAGAATTTGTCTGCATGTGTGATTGAATTGGGGTAGGGAGCTATCTGGTGAAGAAACTCTTTAGAACACAGAATGGCAGAAGTGGAGGGACCTGACAAATAAATTACCTGGGGCAGCACCTTAGAGGGGAGAAAACTAAGAGGCAAAGAGTGGAATTCATCTAAGTTTACAAAACTAGTCAGAGGAGCAAGTGAGATTAGAATCCAGAAATTTCAACTCTCAGCCCAGGCCTTCTTGTATCATCATATGGTGCCCCTTGCTCTGGTAAATCCACACATTCAGGGGCTGTTAGGTGGTACAATGAATAGATCACTGGTCCTGGAGTCAGGAGGATCTGAGTTCAAATCCAGACTCAGATACTTGACACACTTGTTGTTGTGTGACCTTGGGCAAGTCTCTTAACCCCAATTGCCTTGCCTTCCTCCCTCAAAAAAAAAAGAAATATCCACAAATTCATATGCATGTGAACACCTTCATATAGATATACACATACATCACTCAGTGGCCCCATAATACACAGTAAAGCACACCTATTGCAAACCAGCAAAGGACAGTGCTGGTCCCCCATCATTGCACTTTCCACAAATAACCATACTCATTTGCATCTAGCAAAGCAGAGGCCGAAATGTCAGGCACAGGGGGTTTGGAAGAAAACAGATGCTCCGTGTGAGCGACAGTCTATTCTGGCTCATTCATCAGCACACTGCACAGCCAACAGACATGAGAAATGATGAACAGCGGGCTCAGACACAAAGAGCGAAGAGGAAAGGTGGAAAGACAGTGAGGCTATTCATCAGCAAATAGCCTGCCAGCTGTGCTGCCCCCTCCTCCTTCCCCCCTCCCAAGAATGGAAGGGGAAGGAGATGCATGGTTCTACTCAGTGGCAGGCAGCACCACAAAAGTCAGTTACCTAAGGGGAGGCCCCAATTGTCCACCCCACACCTGCCTCCTGAATGTCTAGCATTGATCACTCTGCACCAATTCTTACCAACACCAGCATCTGCCACCTTGAACAAATATATGTATCTTCCCCCTCCATCATGTGGTTTGTCCTCCCTAAAATTATGATGCCTGGTAAAGGAGTGGTGAGGGAAGAGGAGAGCCTTTCAACAAAAGGCTCCCCATCCATTTGTGAGTCTGCTGTGAATATGTGAGATACCAAGATGTCGTCCCCCAGGACCTTTGTCATCCTGACTCCGGGCCTTTGTAGAGAATGCAGAGCCTACTAGCATGTGAGTAGGGGGGTGGGATGCTGCATCTCCTCCCATCACAGAAGACCTATCCAAGGGGAAGATGGCCCATGAGGGGAAACTCGGAGAAGTAGAGGGTGGTTTGTAAGACATGATTCAGTGAGAAGTAAGCAGAACCAAGAGGGTAGTATACACAATGTTGACAACAATGCAAATGAAAGTCAGTCCACAAGCATTCTGTGGGCCCAACTATGTGCCAAGCGATTGGGTTACAAATAGAGATGAAAATATGATCAAGAGAGAGATGACATGTAAACAAATATGTTATGTTTGTTTAAATGTTTATATACAAAATATATGTTATATATATATATATATATACAAAATGTAAAAGGAATATTTCAGACACTCATGAGCTGTGTGAACCTGAGCAAGTCACTTCACCCTGTTACCTCAGTTTCCTCTGTAAAATGAGCTGGAGAAGAAAATAACAAAACATTTCAGTATCTTTGCCAAGAAAACCCCAAGCGAGGTCCAACATGACTGAAAATGACTCAACAACCACTGTCAAAAGGAAAGCAATCTTAGAGGGAAGTTACTAGTAGAGGTAGGATGGTGGGAGGGTGCTGGGAAAATCCTTCTGCAGAAGGTGAAATCTGAGTTGTGTCTTAAAGGAAGTCAAGAATCAGATGGGAGAATGGAAAACATTCTAGGGATGGCAACAGGGGGGGGCAGGCAGAGAAAAAAGCACAATCTGGAATGTTGTGTGCAGGGAATAGCAAGAAGGTCAATGTTGTTGAATCAATCTATATTCACTCTTTATTTACTATGCATCAGGCACTGTGCTACGTACTGGGGATACAAAAAGAGGCAAAAGACAGGCCCTGCCCTCAAGGAGCTTACATTCTAATTGGAGAGACTACATGCAAACAAATATATGCAAATCAGGTTCTATGCAGGATAAATAGGAGATAATTAACAGAGGGAAGGCGCTGGAATTAAGAGTGGTTGGGAAAGGCTTCCTATAGAAGGTGATCTTTTAGTTGGGACTTAAAGGAAGTTGAGAGTTGAGGAGGAAAAGCATTCCAGAAATGGGGGACAGCCAGAGAAAATGACCAGAGGTAAGAGGTGGAGTGTCCTGTTTGTGGAACAGTCAGGAGGCCAGTGTCACTGGATTAAAGAGTACATACATATTGGGGAATAAGGCATGAGAAGACTGGAAAGGCAGGAGGTTATGAAGGAAGTAGAGACTAGGTTATGAAGGCCTTTGAATGCCCAATGGAAGATTTTTGTACTTTATCCTGGAGGAAAGAGAAAAAGAGAGAGCTGTAACATGGTCAGACCCACACTTCAGGAACATCATTTTGGCAGCTGGGTGTAGGATGCCCTGGCATAGAAAGACTTGAGGTAGGAAGACCAACCAGCAGGCTATTGTTATAGTTTAGGCATGAAGTGATGAGGGCATATGCGAAGGTGGTAATAGTGTCAGAGTTAAAAATGGGGCATATACAATAGATGTTATGAAGGCAAAATTGTATAGGTCTTGACAACAGGTTGGATGGGATGGGGGGAGGTGAGAGAGAAAGAAGATTCAGGAAAGACACTTAAGTTGCAAGTCTGGGTTATTGGGAGGTTGGTAGTGCCCTCAGTGGTAATAGGGAAGTTTGGAAGGGGGGTGTTTGTGTGGGAAAGAGAATGAGTTCAGTTTTGGACATGTTGAGTTTAAGATATTTGCAAGACATCTTCAAGATGTCTAATAAGCAGTTGGAGATATAAGAATGGAAGTCAAGAGAGATTAGGGCTAGATGAATTGATCTGAGAAGCATCTTCATAGAGATAATGATTGAATCCATTGGAGCAGATGAGATAACCAAGAACAATATTATAGAGAAAGAAGAGAGGAAGGCCCAGCATACAACTGTGGAGGATAACCAGGGTTAGCAAGTGTGACCAGCAAAAGGGACAGAGAAGGAGCAGGCAAATAGGAAGGAGGAGAACCAGGAGAGAGCAGTGTCCTGAAAACCTAGAGACAAGAGGGTATCAAGGAGAAGAGAGTGATCAACAATGTCAATGACTGCAGAGAGGTCAAGAAGAATGAGGATTGAGAAAAGGGCATTGGATTTGGCAATTAAGAGATCACTGGCAATGGGGAACTCCATTTCTCCTCAGCAGCCCTGCCCAGAACTGGCAAGGAAGTCAGTTTGAGAGACCAGAATCCCCATTTCTGTATTTCTTCTTCAAGGTGTCAGGCTGGGAGTCAGGAATCCTTAGTTTCTCCAATACAGAGGAGCAAGGAATAAGGGATGAGTTCAACCTCCCCTCTAGAATTGAAGGAAGGAGAAGAGGTCAGAGAGAGTGATTCCCTACCTCTATGCCCTCCAGTCAGGACTGTGGGAAGAGGCAAAGTCTGGGCTTGGCAGTGCCATCCCAGACTGCTTAAGAGGGGAATATCTATTCCTGGCTTATCATTCCAGCCTAAGACTGAGGCAAGATCGGAATTCAGAGACCACCACTGTACATATCCCTTTATCTATCAGTACCCTAACTAAGTATATGCCTCAAAGAAGCAAAAAAATAGAGAAAATAGTACTCATGTTTACAAAAATACACACATCAGAACTTGCACAAACCCACACACACTCTCTTCTCTTCTCTTCTCTTCTCTTCTCTTCTCTTCTCTTCTCTTCTCTTCTCTTCTCTTCTCTTCTCTTCTCTTCTCTTCTCTTCTCTCCTCTCCTCTCCTCT
>NW_027187400.1:20169816-20176959 GCF_028583685.1 Petaurus breviceps papuanus
CCACTGAAAGATACTAGCTATGTGACCCTAGGAAGGTGGCTAAACTTCTCATTGCCTTAGGAAACTAAGAATCTAAGTTTCAGAGAATGGACAGACCTGCATTTGTGGATAGAGTTTTACTCACCAGGGAGTTTGGTTATATCAATGCAATCACAGGTTTCGTCCCTATCCTTTGTCACATCACCTATAAAATGGACACAGAAGGAATGTTTAATAAATGCCCATTAATTCATTCTCCAAGTCTTCTGTTCTCCAGGCTAAATATCCCTAGTTCTGCAGTCAATCCTCATGTGCTAGGGACCCAAAGTCCTTCATCACCCTGGATGTCCCCCTCTGAGCACTCTCCAGGTTACCCTCATCCTTTCTGAATTTGCCAGCTTCTCCACCTTGACTCTGAGCCACCGTTGTCCTGGCCAAGGATGCTCGGCTACAATTCTCCCTCTGCCCCTTCCTCCATACATACTCAAATCTGCCAAAATTGCTTCTTAACCAGCTGGCCAGGTTAGAGCCCATCAACATACATCATTCCTGCTGCCCCCACTGCACAAACAGCTAGAGGGCTTTCAGCAAGGTGGCACAGTGAATAGATTATTAGAGTTGGAAATAATAAAGGGGACCTAGCTAGTGTGCTGGATAAACAGATGGACTTGGAGTCAGAAAGATTGGCGTTTAAATGCTATTTCAGACACAAACTAGGCTCTTGGTCAGTCATTTAACCACTGTCCTTGTGTGTAAAATGGAGTTAATAATAAAACCCAATCCAAAACCCTTGAAGGGTTGTTGTGAGGACTGAGATAACATATGTACAGCACTTGGCAAACCTTAAAGCATTAAATAAATGCTGTTTCTCCTCTTCCTCCTCCCCCTCTTCTTTTTTCTCCTCCTCCTCCTCCTCCTGCTCCTCCTCCTCCTTCTTCTTCTTCATTATTATTATTATTTCAATTGTTCCTAACTAGGATGGAGACTCAAAAGCAAGGGGCTCCTGGCTGCTGCTGAGCTTCAAGTCTCTGGGCTGGGCTGTGATGGATTCTGACTATTTCCTAACAAAGATATTCAGACCTGAGACAAAGCAGGAAGCACTATCACTCTCCCAAATGAACCTGGCATAGTCTAGCTCACCCCTACCTGGGGTTACGTCCTCTTGCTCAGTGAACATGGCCATGGACCATTCCCTCCCCCTTCTTTCATAAAGAATGGCACCTTGGGATTCATGTCCTGCTTTGTTTCTAAGTTGCCGCTAAGTCCGATGGCTACTTTTTGCCTTTCAGCGGATTGCATTTATCTGCAGAGAAAGCCCCCCCCCCCCCATGCTGCTCCCTGTGAAACACTTGTGCCCTTCCTAACTGCCTTCATCTTTCAGGTCCTGTGACACAGCAGAATAGGTAAAGAAAGGAAAAAAAAGAGGGGCGGCCAGGTGGCTCAGCGAGTGAGAGCACCAGCTCCAGTGTTGGGACGACCTGAACATCAAATCCCGGGCTCAGACACTCAGCACCACACCCAGAAATAATAACCTTGAGCAAGTTACTTAACCCTGATTGCTAAGAAAAAAAAAGAAAGGAAAAAAAAAGGTGGGTGAGTTAGTTATTGGTTTTTGGACTGGGAGGCACATATAAAATTGCAATTTTAAAACCTCAGTTTTTAATAAGAACTGTGAATTCATTGGTATAAAGAATTCCCAGTGAGGAATTTCCCTCTTCTGGAGAAGATTAACATCTGTTTTACAACTAAAAATCTAAGGAAGTTCTCTGGAAAGGAGAGATCATGGAGAGTTTGCCCAGAGGTGCATAGTCAGGGTGTAACTGAGGTAGAATTTGAACCCAGATCTTTCTGACTCCATCTCTGTCTCTCTATCTACTACTCCACACTGCCCCTCTGTTGAAGAAGATATGGATGATGATCAACAGGAGTATAATCCTGGAAACTTGATTAAAAGGAATAGGGATGGTGAACAGAAGTTGGGGAGTACCTCCAGAAAATATCTGATTTAAAAAAAAATATCCTATAAGCTTAATAATCATCAACAAAGTAAACAATCCAGTTTCCTTGTCTGTAATTTCAACCATAGAAGACAAGTTCCCTAAGGGCAGGGGCTTTTTCATACAGTTGGGATTTTTTGTTTTTGTTTGTTTGTTTTTTAGAGTAGACAAATGATTACATCGTAGGATTGTTCTCCCGAGAAGACTCCCACATTATAGACATAGTTCTAGACACATGGTGCTTGGAGCACTGCATAGATAAGTGATTTACTCAGGATCACACAGGTGTGTGTCAGAGAAGGGTCATGGACACAGACAGGTCTAACTCGGAGCTGGGCTTTCCATTCACTAGGTCATATTGCCTCCCAAGACTGCCCCACAGCAGCCAAAGAAAGGCTTCTTGAGTGGTTAATGAGGGGAAAGAGTCCTAGAAATAGAATCACCAGGTCAGAAATGTCTGATTTGTCTTATGACTGATTGTATATTGTATATATGCATGCATTGTGTGTTTATGTATATTCACATATGTCTTGTGTTTATATACATATATGTATATCACTGTGCATATTATATATAAGCATAAATATATCATTCGCATAGAATTTCTATATTTGTATACACATGCATATAAACACACATACGCACATAGACACAGACACATTTACATGTATATGTATATGTGTGTTGTTGTTCAGTCATTTTTCCATCATGTCTGATGCTTCATGACTCCATTTGGGGGTTTCTTGGCAAAGATATTGGTGTGATTTTCCATTTTCTTCTTTTACTTATTTTATAGTTGAGGAAACTGAGGCAAATAGGGTTAAGTGACTTGCCAGGATCACATAGTGTCTGAGGTCAGATTTGAACTCAGGAAGATGAGTCTTCCTGACTCTAAACCTAACATTCTATCCACTGCACCACTTAGTTGCCCCCTATACGTATCTATGTAGTTAAAAATAAAAATAAATATAATTCGTATATTGTGCATATAAACATTAGAGCATAAGTCTGCACGTCATGTGTATGTATGTATATGAACATGTGCACATACACATACATACCCATATACATGTAATACTTTCTGAACTAAAGCCTCTCCTAGCTCAGATGTGTATGTATACATACACACTCTCACACCCATGAATAATTTGCCATCTAATTTTAGAGCAGGGAGACAGCTTAACAATAACTGAGTCCAACTCAGCCCCCTCGTTTTACAGAGGAAGAAGCTGAAGACTAGAGAAAGAAAGTACTCTGCCCAAGTTCACCTAGACCACAAATAAGACAGCCAAGATTTGAACTCAGGTCTTCTGCTTCCTTTGTAGGTGCTCATAAAAACCTAGAATTGAAGGAGAGGAAGCTTGCTCTCTAGAGGTTTCCAGATCAGCAATAGTCAGAATGTTGTTCCAAATGAAAACTGAAAGCTAGTGTGGGTCTATACACATAAGCCATTTAGTTGGACCAAGAGCTCTTTAATTGGGACCAAGGGACTGCTTGTGTAAACTGCCAATGTGAGTTATTAGTTTCCAAGTACACCACCAGCTCAGCAAACTCTCCTGAGAGTGCTGGACTTAAACAATTTGTGTGTCTGCAGAAGAAACAAAGGAAAGGGGAGGAGAATTACAAATTGGCTTGGAAAACCTCTGCCCATCTTGAAAGGACTTGGAACAAAAGATGTGCCCCTCCCCCTTCCTCCATCCCCCTCCTTTCTCCACCTCTTTAACCTCCTTCTCCTCCCTTTTCCTCTCCCTTTCTCTCCCCCTTTCCCTCTCCTTTCCACCTTCCCCTCCTTCCTCCTCTCTCCCCTCCTCCCTCCCCATCCTCCCTCCTCTCTCCTACCTCCTTCTTCCCCCTTTTTACCTCCCCCTCCCTCCTCCTTCCCCTATCCATCCCATTCCCTCCCTTCCTCACCCCTCCATCTCTGTTACCCAATTAACCAGTCTTGGAGCTGAATAAACTTGTTGTCTGTAATCTGGGTTTAAATCTTGGCTTTGTCATGTGTACCACATATGTGACCTTGAACAAATCACTTTACTGCTCTAGACCTGTATTTCCTAGTGTCAAATCAGGCTGCTAAGCGAGAGACCTACAAGGTCCTATCTAGCTCTTAATCTTAAATCTAGTCACTCTTTGACCCTTCCTCAGTGTCACTGAAGAAGTGGGAATTTTGTTGTTGTTTAGTCCTATTTCCAGACCTTAGAAAAAGCAGACAGAAGGAGTGGGTGGAGTATGGAGTTGAGAACACTTTGGTTCAAATCTTACCTTAGATAATTTCTGGTTGTGTGACCTTGGGCAAGTCACAGAATGTCTTTCAAACTCAGTGTTCTCATCTATAAAATGAAGGTTTTTGGAGCCAGTGGTCTGTAGAATCCCTTCTCCCTCTAAATCTGAGATTCTAATAAGAGAAGCTCTTAATGAGGGCAGATATTCCACAGGGGCCATGGCACTTTGAGAGAGGACAACCAATGAAACCATCAGGGTATTTGTCTTTTCCCTACATTTGATGAGAGCCCTTATACCCATGTAAGACGTTTGTTTGTGTTTAATGTCTTAAAAAATAAAAAGAGGTCATTCAGGAAGAGGCATATTTAGATTCTAGATCTGGAAGAGATCTTACAGACCGCCTAGTCCAACTCCTTCATTTTACAGGTGAGGAAACTGAGGCCAGCAAGGTTAAGTGACTTCCTTACAGTCATGTAGGCAGTAAGTTACAAAGGCAGGATTTTAAGCCTGGTTTCTCCAACTCTAAATCTAGCTTTGTTCTCATTTCCTTTGTCATCTTTGTCATCCCATTTGGGGTTTTCTTGGGAAAGATACTAGAGTGCTTTGCCATATCTTTCTCCAGCTCACTTTACAAATGAGGAAACCAAGGCAAATAGGGTAGAATGACTTGCCCAGGGTCACCCAGCTAGTAAGTGTCAGAGGCTGGGTTTGAACTCAGGAAGGTGAATCTTCCTGACTTCAGGTCTAGGGCTATTTGCAACATGGTGCTCCCTAGCTGCACTTCCTGAGCTTAAAGGCATTAGACAAAAGTGGAGGAGCTGTCCAATTTCAGACAGCAGTGTTCTCCTTTAAAAGGGCAGTGGTAATTAGCAATGTATAAATATTCTACCACATTTACATATGGAGACAAACATTCAGCCATAGGTGATATTTCCTTGCACATGAACAAACACATAAGCAACAACAAAAATCTAAAGTAGGTAATATTTTAGTGGAGCTGCCTTTGTTTTCTGGGTCCCTGCTCCCCTCCTCTCCCCCCCCATCCCAGCCCCCAATTAAAAGCATTGAAATAGGCAAAGCAAAGCAAGCTTTGGTCATTCCATGTGGGAAAAGTTGCATTTGAGGTCAGTAGGAGTTTGGCTTCTGATGGGAAAGCAGAATCAGTTACTGGTGATTTGCATATTTTGGCTCGGTTGTTTTTACCCAAAAAGTTTTTAGTAAAATTTGGTCTAATTGGATTCAAGAAAGATTAAGCATCCCCTTTGAACCAGGCCCTGGGCTAGGCTGGGTTTATGAAGATGAAAACAAAATAACGCTGGCTACAAGGTGTTTGCATCATGTTGGGGTTTGGCGGGGGGTGGGGGGGGTGGGAGGTGGAGGGTAGGACTGAATGACAAACTGTACACAGATGAATAAATACAAGACAAATGGTAATAGTAGCTGTAATAGTAAATGGCATTTACACATGCTAACTTTAAGGTTAGCAAAGCACTTTACAAGTATTTCATTTAAACCTCACAACACCTCTGTCTGACTCTTCATGATCCCATTTGGGATTTTCTTAGCAAAGATATTGGAGTGGTTTGCCACTGTCTTCTCCAGCTCATTTTTACAGATAGCAAAACTGAGGCTGGAGGTTAAAGTGTATTGCCCAGTGCCATTCAGCTAGGTAGCACAGTGGATAGAATGCCAGCCCTGGAATCAGAAAGACTCATTTTCATGAGTTCAAATATGGCATCAGACACGTAAAAGATGTGTGACCTTGAACAAGTCACTTAACCCTGTTTGCCTCAGTTTCCTCATCTGTAAAATGAACTGGAGAAGACAATGGCAAACCACTCCAGTATCTTTTCAAAGAAAACCCCAAATAGGGTCGTGAAGAGTTGGAGAAAATTAAAAAAAAAAAAAAACAAATGAACAACAACGAATTCAGCTAGAGAGTGTTTGAGACAGGATTTAAACTCAGGTCTTCCTGACTCTCAGTACAGCACTCTCTTCATTGTACCACTTAGATACCTTTTATTATTTCAGGAGAGAATCAATAATGAAGGGAATCAGGAAAGGTCTTACATCCAAGATGGCACTTGATTTGAGCTTTTAAGAAAATTTAAGGTTCCAAAGAGGTGGATATGAAAAGGACATGTGTCTCAGGCACAGGACAGGAGATGTAATTATACTTAAAAAGAAGAGGAACAAACTGGCCGGTTTGACTGAAGCAAAGGAAGAGGGAAAGGAATGCACATTTATTAAGCACCTCCTTGTAATGTAATGCCAACTCTATGTAAGAGTTTTACAAATTTCATCTCATTTGACTCTCCCCACAACCCTGGAAGGGAGGTGGTATTATATCAGCCCCATTTTGCAAATGAAGAAACTGAGGCAGGTTTAGTGGCATACCTAGGATCCTATGGCTAGTAAGTGTCTGCAGCTAGATTTAAACTCAGGAAGGTCTTCCTGAGTGCAGTCCAGCATTCTATCCAGTGTACCACATTGCTGCAAAGGACTGATAGAATATGTTAGGGGGGATAATAGGAAACCAGTCTGAAAAGCTTTGGGGCTTTTTGCTTTTTGTTTGTGTTTTTAAAAAGAGCTGAGAAAGAAATAAAATATGAGGTTACCCCCTAAAATTCAGTTTTAGATTTACTGGCAAATATTTATTTTCAAGATATTTCTGTCTGCTACTTTGGCAAAACAGAGAGGAGAAGGAATAGAGAAAGAGAGGGAGGGAGAGAGAGTGGGGGGATGGAGGGAGAGAAAGAGGGAAGGGGAGAAGGAAGGGAGAGAGAGAGGAGAGAGAGAAAGAGAGAGAGAGAAAGGGAGAGAGAGAGACAGAGAGAGACAGAGAGGGAGAGGGAGAGAGAGAGACAGAGAGAGAGGGAGAGGGAGGGAGAGAGAGACAGAGAGAGACAGAGAGAGAGAGAGAGAGACAGAGAGAGAGAGAGAG
>NW_027187400.1:20177059-20183917 GCF_028583685.1 Petaurus breviceps papuanus
AGAGAGAGGGGGGGGCAGGGAGAGGGAGAGAGAGAGAGAGGGGGTGGGAGAGGGAGAGACAGAGACAGAGAGAGACAGAGACAGAGAGGGAGAGGGAGAGAGAGGAGAAAAAGAGAGGGAGAAAGAGAGAGAAGAGTGGGGGAGGGAGGAAGAAAAGGAGGAAGGGGGAGGAAGAAGAGAGGAAAGAATGTAAGTTCCTTTAGGACAAGGCTATTTTTTTTTCACATTTTGTATCTTTGCATCCCCTATGTGTGTGTACATTGAGTACATTCCCAAGGAGTAAGTACCTTGAACATAATAGGTGTGATATATGCGTGTATACATGTATGTATGTATATATTTGTGTGTATACACACATATATACACATATACAAACACAGACATACATACACACACATATATTTCTGAAGATTTGCCACTATTTAGTAAGACAGCTCACTCCTCCCCTGGTATTTTCTGAGGCATCAAAATGTCCGTTTCTGTGATTTCTACACATCATTTTGCCAGCACTTCTCAACTTTAGTCCTATTATGAGCTCTGGATTTAAGCTGTATTGTTAATTATATTCCTTGATAAGTAGGGTTACATTTTCTTATTCTCTCAATCCATCATTAGTACATCTGTCCTGGGGAAGGACTAAGCGTCAGCTAATATTGAACAGCAGGAAACAGCAATTGGCAAATTACGGTTTTGTTTCTATGCCATTTTTAAAATGAATATGGTCTCTATTCATGTCTTTTGTAGCCAAAAGTTAATAAAATCTGCTACAATTGACCCAACTATGTTGGAATTGCAACGTGCCTTGCTATACACAGCAGGGATCCTTGCTCAGAAGTTTTTCTAACATAGATTCAGAGCATCCTTTATTAAAATCCTCCTGTGAAACCTGTGTCCTTGAATGATATGCCTTGGGTGGGAGGGCAGGGCACAACCACTAAGAAAGGAAATAAATAAAGAGTTTAAGAAACTGATAATAAGCATCTCATGGAATCGCTGAATTTGAGAGTTACAAGGGACTTTAGTGACTCTCTAGTGGGGCTGATTGATAGAGAGAAGGAAATCTCACTGTAACATATAACAAATGACCATTCAAGCTCTACTTGATGGGTTAGGGTTAGGGTATTCAAGGAGGTCCAACTATTATAATAGAATTTTACTCGGTCTCCTGCCTCAGTAGACTTAGTAAATCAACAACTTGTCTTCGAGTGAGGAAGATACAAGTTTCATTACTCCTTCAGACACTGAACATACGACCCTGCGTGAATCATTTAACTTAATTTCTTCATCTATAGATGATGGGGTCCAAACCAATGTCCTCCAAGTACCATTTTATCTAAATCCGTGATTCTAAGATGCTTCTCCATTCTATTCTGTATATCACTACCAAACAAGCTTTCCTAAAGCTGACTTGTGATTCTATCACCCCCCCTTCCCACTATAAACTGCACTGGCTCCCTATTACTTCTCAGATCAACAAGAAACCCCCTCTGTTTAACATTTGAATCTCTTTATAACCAGTTCTTTTCCAGTGTTACTCTGCCCTCCAGTCATGCTCTACTACTTACCTTTCTGCCCCCGAGATTTTGTGCATTGACTGTCCACCATGATTGGAATGTACTCCCTCCTTACCTCTGTTTCACAGAATGTCTCCTTCTAGACTCAGCTCATACACCATCTTCTCCATAAAATCTATCCTAATCTCTACCCCTCCCCCACCCCCAGCTACTAGAACAATCAGGGATATCCCAAAGTGGAATGAATTTCTTTCTGAAGGAGTTAGTTCTCCCTTCACTACATATCTTCAGGCACAAGGCCTTGACTTTTATTTTGGACAGAGAATTTTTGTTGAGGTACCAGTTGGACTAGACCATCCCTGATGTTCCTTCCAACTCTGAGGTCCTGTCTATGGTCTGTTAAACTGTGAAAGGGTCATGATTTGCACTGGTGGAGAGGGTATCCACACAAGCAAAACTCACAAGTCCTCAGAGTGCTGACACCATATGTTCTTATACATATTGTCAGCCTTGAATATTGGGGTATAAATAGAATCACAATTCACTAGTTTGCTAATTGTGTTACTGCTAAAAAAAATTGGCAGAGAAGGATCTCTATTCTGAGTTTGAATCTAAGATTTCAATCACCCATATGGGGCAGAGAGTCGGATCCCTACGTATTATGTTAAAGACAATCTGCAACTTTAGTAGGGGTAAAATTCCTAGAAACTGGTGAGAAAGTAAAAACTGCAAATGTTGGTGCATTGAACCTATGGGAAATAGGGGATTAGGTTCCCATGACCACCAAAAAACTGTAATCTTTTGCTAGAGGTTGCTAAAAATACACTTTTCTGTATACAATTCTTTATAATAAAATATTAATTCTGATAATATGTCCTTTTCCTAACATAATAACCATGAAATAATCCATAAAATGCAGTATACAAAATAAAACTGATAACATGCAAAACATTTTTTCACTAGTAATTTCCTAGAATTTTGTGAACTTTTGTGCTATCATCTCAATAAAAAAACATTGATTTTAGATGATATTCAATTTTCATAAAGCATAAAATCTATAGTACCATAAATACTGTACAGCAATTTTTTTTTAAATTTGAACGTTATGTTTCACTGTCAAATGGTAGTGTAAAGACATTGTGTGGTATACTCTATTATATAAACTTCTCTACCTTGGTCGCCTTTTTGAAAACCAAGGGAGAAGTTGCAGGGACTTTAGTCACTGTCTCCTACAAGGTATTTCATTCCCTGCCTTCTGATCTTTGTACATGATGTCTCTGCTAGGAATGCTTTCCATTCTACAGGGATCAAATGAGATATTTTATAAAGCACTTAGTACAATTGCTCGTATATAGTAGGTACTTAATGAATGCTTGTTTCTTCCTTCATTTCTAATCTTGGAATCTCTAATTTCCTTCAAGACTCCTCTTAGGCACCCCTCCTATATGCTGCTCAGTTGTTTCAATGGTGTCCAACTCTTTGTGATGTCACTAGGGGTTTTCTTGGCGAAGATACTGGGGTGGTACGCCATTTCCTTCTCCAGCTCATTTTGTAGATGAGGAAATTGAGGCAAACAGGGTTAAGTGACTTGTCCAGGGTCACACAGCTAGTAAGTATCTGAGGTAGAATTTGAACTCAGGTCTTCCTGACTCTATGCCTGGCAATCTATGCACTATGGCGCCACCTAGCTGTCCCCTCCTACATAAGCCCTCTTTTAATTTCCCCATAAATTCCCCTCTTCACCCAAATTGCTTTGTATTTCCTTCACATATGTTGAACATTTGCCTATCTGCATACATTTTGCATTTCTAGGATATAAGAGGGAAAGGAAGGAACTACTTCCTTTTGGTCTTTGTTTCTCCCCACCCATAGTTGGAGCTTAATAAATACTCATAGAAGGGAATTTAATTCTATGAAAATTTAGTTCTATGAGATTGAGATGCGCATTCTCTGGCCCCACACTATGCAGATTCTAATTTTTCCTCCTTAATGCAGGTAGGTGTTACCATCCAGTACTGATGATGGGAGGGTAGAGAGACAGGTAGGTCCAAGATAGACTGTCTACTACATCAGAGGCTTCTAAGGGTGCTGGGAAACAGTAAATATGAGAAAAAGAGGTACATTGGGAGAAGAGTCAGAAAGGTACCCTACTGAGAATTAGTAAGTTAATTAGCTCAGTGAAAGCACACAATTAGTAGATTATGAATTTCATTATCAATTCCCTTCATTCTACAGTTCACTGAGGACAGATATTAATCAACACAGTTTACTTTCTTCTTTAGTATGTTCAGAAGCCCAAATAACTGTGAATTTCAGTCTATGGAAGGCAGGGTCCTTGTCAGAGTCCAAAATAACTACCAGTGATTCAAGGTTTTCTGTTCTAAGAATCATAGAATTGAGGGTGACCTCATCCATCATCTAAATCCACATCATCTCCAGGAGGAATTCCCATTATAACATCCATGACAAATGGTCATCCAAAGACTTGGTGAGGTGGTAAGTCTTTAGCTCCTAAGTCAGTTCATGTTGATAGGCATTTATGAAGCACCTACTATATACGGCTCTGTGCTAAGCACTGGGGACATAAAGAAAGGCAAAGAAACAAAACCAAACAAACCACCAGTCCCTGCGGTCAAGGAGCTCCAAGTCTAACGTAGGAAACAAAGTGTGTGTGAATCATCATGTACAAACCAGATATAGACAGGAGAAATTGGAAATGATCTTGGAGGGAAGGTGCTAGGAGTAGGGGGGATGAGGAAAGGCTTATTGTGGAAGGTAGGATTTCATCTGGGGTTGAAAGGAAACCAGAGAAGTCCTATAGCAGAGACAATGGGGAGTGGGAGTGGGGAGAGAATTCCAAGCATGAGGGAGAGTCAGTTACAATTCATGGAATTGGGAGGAGTGAATTTCATGAAGACAATAAAGCCAATGTCCCTGCTTGATCATTTGATCACAATTATTCCAGTTTTTCCTGACATCCAGTCTAAATATGGCTCTTTGTAACTTCTCCCCATTGCTTTAGGGTATGTCTAATCCCTTCTCCCATACAACAGCCTTTCAAATACTTGAAGAGGGTAACCCTGTTCCTACCCCTAGAGTTTTCTCTTCTCTAGGCTAAGAATCCCAGGTCCTTCAATGTTCATTTGGCAGAACTCAAGGCCCGGTATCATTCTAGGGTCCTTCTCTGGATGTTTCCCATCTTAGTCATGTCCTTCATAAATTCAATTTCTACTAATTATGACTTAAATAACAGAAGTCTGATTTATGCTAAGACTAACTAAGATGGAGACCCTCAAGTGGGGCCCTGATCTTGGAAGACAGGACATAACGTGTTGGCCTACTATACAAGGTGGAAAGCAGTCTCCTTCCATTGTCTATGTAACTAGAAGGGTCTGCATCTTCAAATCAACTTCACAGTCATGGTCTCTCTTCCCAGATGCATCCAGAGTGGAATGGCTATTTCACTCACAGCAGGGTCAGGGCAGGGCTGACTGGCCTCCTCCTCCTCTTAGGGGCTATGGCCCTTAAAAAAATCTTGAATGGGGTGGCTAGGTGGCCCAGTGAATAGAGCACTGGCCCTGAAATCAGGAGGATCTGAGTTCAAATCCAGCCTCAGACACTTAACACAAAAAAACAGCCACGTGACCTCGGGCAAGTCACTTAACCCCAACTGCCCTCCAAAAAGAAAAAAAAAAAGATCTTGAGATTTTGGCTTTGGTTCATTTGTCCTTTTCAACTCTAGGTACAGGGAGTGGAATCCTGGATTTGGGAAATGCCATCCATGGAACATATGAAGCCCAGAATTTCAAGCTTGGCATTGAAACCAGCCCAGTAGGGAGGCTCTGAGCCATCTTCTCCAAAGCTAATCCCAGGGGAGAGCTTTGGAGTCAGCATTTGGTAGGATAAGTATTATATAGGGATTAAGCTAATCCTCTACCCTTCCCAGAGACAGAGATGATGAAAAAGGAGGTTATGCCCTTTTGGTATTGGGGAGAAATATTAGTATGCTTACTCTTCCTATACACTTGAAGTCAATATTCCTTTGTAAAAGCTACTCTGGTTATTAAGTGATTAGATAGAACAAGAGTCCTTATCCTTGGGGGAATAAAATCGGTTGGGAGTATAGACCCCCTGACCCCCCAAGACCACTAGAAAACCTGGGGAGGGAGGTAAAATGCATCCCATCTGCTGGGTCTTTGGGGATTGGAGGCCAGAGAACGCATGTTCTAACTACCCTGCAGCTCTGTCTCTCTTCTACTTCCTTAGTTGCTTTGCCCAGCCCACACATAATTCTCTCCAATCCCACTCTCAGAGTTCTTTAATTACATTCTTCTCTAGCCCATATTTCTCCCTCACAATTGCACTCCAATTCTTGGCTCTCAAAGGTATTTATTCTCTTTTCTCCCCCAACACCAGCCTTCACTTCCTCTGGTTCCTGAGCAGGGTGGCTGTGTTCAATGTATGCTCTGCACGTTGGGAATTTATTTTGGCTTCTTAAAAAATACTTTTATCTTTGTTGTGATTAGTTTTCTTTAATCATTAGGATATATTTCCTCTCATCAAGTGGGAGGGATGAATAGCAGAAAATAAAGTGTTTATAAGTCATGCTGGTGGGGGAGAAAGAAGCTTGGCTTGCCAGCAGTTGTTTCTGTAATTATTCTGTATTTTATAATGGGCAGAGGAAGCCTGGGACTCCAGGCTGGTAAATTTGTACTTGAACACATCGGAGGACATTAAAACCCTCATTTGCTCCAATAGAATTAATGGCTTGGGAAGCATGAGTGATAGGCCCATTCTGGCTTAGGGTGCTCCTCTTTGAAAAATGATGGGATTTGCTTTTTTTTTTTAAATTAAGGTAGCAACACCATTGATAATTTAAATATCGCAGTCACTCCACAATACTGTGATTTGTAACACTGGCTCTAATTAATGCCTGCAACCCGGCTGTGAAAATTGGGCCCTGTAATTTGTGAGTTGCAGGCACTGCTAGTGTTTATTAACCTAGCAGGTCAAATTCCAGGTTTCATGGTAGTGTATATCATCATCCGATTAAACTTCCAGTGGAAAAGAGAAAGGGAGGGGAGGGAGGCAATCAGCCATGGGGAATGGAGTGGAGCACCTTTAGAAGGGAGCCACCTTTTGCCTTCACTCTTCAACCTTTTGACTTTCAGCACCACAGAGCCTCAAAGATCAAGATGTTGAACTGGGACTTTAAAAGGATCACCATCTACAACCTGCCATCTCATCCAGGCAAGAGCTGCCTGTTTCAATGAAATCATAAGGCACATTTCATCACACCTACATCTCTCTCTCTCTCTCTCTCTCTCTCTCTCTCTCTCTCTCT
>NW_027187400.1:20184017-20188936 GCF_028583685.1 Petaurus breviceps papuanus
CTCTCTCTCTCTCTCTCTCTCTCTCTCTCTCTCTCTCTCTCTCCTCTGCCTCTCTCTTTCTCTCCCTCTCTCTCCGTCTCTGTCTCTCCCTCTCTCTCTGTCTCTGTCTCTCTGTCTCTCTCTGTCTCTCTGTCTTTCTGTCTGTCTCTCTCTCTCTGTCTCTATCTGTCTCTCTCTCTGTCTCTCTATCTGTCTCTCTCTCCGTCTCTCTCTCCCTCTCTCTCTCCCTCTCTCTTCCTCTCTCTCTGTCTCTCTCTGTCTCTGTCTCTCTCTGTCTCTGTCTCTCTCTGTCTCTCTGTCTCTCACTGTCTTTCTGTCTCTCTGTCTTTCTGTCTGTCTCTCTCTCTCTGTCTCCCTTCCTTTTTCTTTCTCCCCCCTAAAAATAAAAGGATCTCATTGGCTTTCTTGGATGTCATATCATACTACTGCAAACTGCAATGTAGTCTGCAGTCTAGTGAAACGCCCAGATTTTTTTCAGATCAATGGCGGTCGAAGCTCTCTGCCTCTGCCTTGTCCTTGGGACACTTCCAGGCTCACCTTTTAAGCCACTTCCTCTGGGAAGCTCATCTTGATTCTCTTTCCCAACTGCTAGTGTATAAACACACACACACACACACACACACAATCTTTTGCAGAGGAACGGGTAAATTAATGTATTTATTCTGTGCCATATCTCAGAAGCCAAGTCTTCTGTTTCAGTCTAAGGTTCATTTCATCACACCTACATATATACATAGAAATATGTGTGTGTTTCTATCTATAGCTATCTATCTCTGTGTCTATCCATCATCTATCCATCCATCCATCCATCTATCTGTCTGTCTGTCTATTATGTATCTATCTGTCTGTCTGTCTATCTATCTATTTCTTTTACTATCTATCATATGTAGCAGAAAGACTCCTCTTCATGAGTTGAAATCTGGCCTTAGATACTAGCTGTGTGACCCTGGGCAAGTCATTTCACCCTGTTTGCCTCAGTTTCCTCACCTGTAAAATGAGCTGGAGAAGGAAGCTTCAAGTCACTCCAGTATTTTTGCTAAGAAAACCCCAAAGAGTTGAATACAACCAAAACAACACAACTATAACATGTGTGTGTATGTATACATATAAGTGTGTATGTTTATCCACCTCATGATAGGGAGCAGATGGACTGAGAGAGCGTGTATATAGGCAAGTATATATATATATATATATATATATATATATATATACATATATATATATGTGTGTGTGTGTGTATACATACACCTGCATATATACATACATGTTCACATACATTTATTCTTTATTAGCTCTTTTCAACTGTCCATGACTCCTTTTGGGGTTGATTTGGCAAAGATATTGTAGTAGTTGTCATTTCCTTCTCTAGCTCATTTTACAGATGAGGAAAGTGAGACATATAGGGTTAAATGACTTATCCAGGGCCACACAGCTAGTAAATAAATGTCAGGTCTTCCTCACTCCAGGTCCTAGTACCCTATCCCTGTATCACCTACCTGTGTCTATAAACATACACATATGTGTATATAAGTAACCAAATGTATACATACACGTACATGTGCATATATACATATAAGCATGTGTTGTTTTCAACTATATATGTATGTATACATACCTCCTGATAGAAAGCCAGTGGATTGAGAGAATATGTGTGTAGGCATTTGTGTCCGTGTAACCATATGTATATACACATACTGTATAGGGAGATACATATGTAGGGGTGTGTTCTCTCACCATAAACACACACCTATATATACACATGAAGGAACCCAAGGAAATTGGGGGCGGAGGGGTGAAGGGAGGGGGCAGAACATTCCAAACATGAAGAGCCGTGACCCAGAGACCAAAGACAGGGTGTTGTGGACAAGGAACAGAAAATCAGTTCCTTCTATTACATCACTGAGAGCACAGAGAGGGATGAGCTAAAGAAAAAAGACTGGCAAGAAAGGACATAGGACATCTTTCTTCCACTAAGCTTGAAATAGAGAAAATTTCTTAAATGAATCATCTCCTTTGCCTTCACAGCATCCTGGTGAGTCAAGCAATATCTCACCTTTTTGCAGAGGAAAAGAAAGATTAATTCACTCATTCAGGGTCACACATATTCATAGGAGAACTAGAAATCAAGGTTCCCGATTCAGCCCAGGGTTCTTTTCCACTAGCAAAGTGACCTTATGAAAGTCCTTTCATAGCCAAGAACCTCAGGGAATTTCTTGAAAATTGAAGATTAAATGATTTCCAAGAGTTCCCCTTTGTTCTTGGAATTCTATGATATAAGATCCGGCTCTGATAGTCTATATATTCTGGATTCTAAGGACCCTCTCAGCTCTGATACTGCAAGTCCTAAAGTGCCTCCCAGTTCTGACATTTTGAGTTCTGATGTTCCCCAGTTCTGACACTCTGTGTATTCTGGGTTCAAAGGTCCCTTCCAGCACCAATACTCCATGTTCTAAGGCTCTGCCCAGGTCTGACATTCTATGTTTTAAAGCTCCTCCCAGTTCTGACATTCTTTATTCTAAGGTCACTCTCAGTCTTGACACTGTGTATTCTAAGACCCCTCCCAGTTCTGACATTCAATATTCTCAGGGTTGTCCTGAGAATTTGACATTTTGTGTTCTGAGATCCTCTCACCTCTGGCAGTCTGTGCTCTAAGGGCCCTCCCATCTCTGACATTCTATGTTCTAAGGGCTCTCCCAGCTCTAACATTCTGTGTTTTATATTCTAAAGTCTGTCCCAGCTTTAACGGTTAGTCCTCTAAGAATGCTTTCAGGTTTAACACTCTATGTCCAAAGCTCTGATATTTGGTATTCCAAGAGTTTGAACTGGTACAAAGTTTAGAAGCTATCCAGTACAACTTTAATCATTTTACAAGTACATAAACTGAGGCCAAGAGAAGTCACTCAAGGAACTGGTGGTTGATCTATTATTTGAGCCCATGGTCTCTGGCTCCCAAAGCAGCACTAGTTCCATTGTACTAGGTTGCCCACTCTCTAATTTCAAATAAGGTCCTTCCAGCTTTAACATTCTGTGTTCTTAAGGCTATAGCCTAAGGTCATGGCCAGCTCTAACATTCTGTGATTTTAGCCCCCTTAAGACTTTGAATATTCTATCAGTGCCCAATTTTTCTAAAGATGGTTAGCCATCCTTTTTCTTAATTTCCAAAGGATATTCTGCTCCAGTTTCCTTAGGATGCCTGTCAGAAAACAACCACCCTTCTGTGACTCACAAAAGGAATATCCATTCAAAAGAACCTTCAGATTGTGGAACATGAAGTTTTCTGCCATGATTTCTGCCTAATTCTAATTGTCCCAGAAAGGAGTACAGTGGAAAGAAAGTTAGTCCACCTCCACAGGAAGATATGATGTTGTCTGTATGATCATACTGTATCTATTTTTCTTTTTCTTCCTTCCTTCATTCCTTCCCTCCCTCCTTCCTTCCTTCTTTCCTTCCTTCCTTTTTCTTTCTCTTTCATTCTTCCTTTCTCTTTTTTTCTCTCTCTCTATCTCTCTTTCCCTTCCTTCCTTCTTTCCTTCCTTTCTTCCTTCCCTTTCTGAGTCTTTTGGCACAAAATGATTAATATAGAAACATTTTGCATAATTGCATACATATAACCTATATTAGATTTCTTACTTCCTCAGGGAGGAAAGAAAAGAGGCAGGAAGGGGTAGAATTCAGAACTCAAAACTTAAAAAAAAGGTTTTTAAAAGTTTTTACATGTAATTGGAGGAAAATGAAATGTTATTAAAAATAAAGACGGGGAGAGAGAGACAGAGAAAAAGACAGAGAGAAGGGGAGGGAAGGAGAAAAAGGAAGGGGAGGAAGAGAGGGAGAAATGGAGAAAGAGAGAGGAGAAGAAGGAGGAGGAGGAGAGACAGAGACAGAGACAGAGAGAGAGAGACAGAGACAGAGAGAGACAGAGAACCCTGGCTAATTCTGGCTAGATGAATAAGAGGATCTGAGTTCAGATACCAACTTAGATATCTACTAACTATGTGACCTTGGTTGGGTAAGTCACTTGCCCTCCCTTAATTTTCTCATCTGGAAAATTCACGAATTGGATAAGGTGACCTCTGACATCCCTTCTAGCTCCACACAGACCTATGATCCAAAGGTATATGCTTTATCTTGCTTCTGGTTTCTAAAGATAACCAAACTTGGCATGAATATGCAGTAACCACACAGAGATTTCAAGGCCCAGAGCTGGCAATGGCTTCTTATATCCTCAAGAAGCAAGTGATCTCCATGGTCCTGAGCTTGCAGAGAACTCCCTTGGGTGTCAATGTTTATTAAATGTTCTACCTCATCCCCATCAGACAGAAAGGGAAAATGACAAATGCCATCCTTCGTGGAGGGGCAAGGGGACTGTGGGAAAATAAGGGAACTTTGAACTGTTCTAGTCATTCTGAAAAACAATGAGGAACTATGCCCCCAAAGTTATTAAACTATACAAACCTTTTGACCCATTGATACAAGTATTAAGTCTATACCTCAAAGAAATAAGAGAAATAGGGAAAGGATCAATACATGCACAAATATTTATAACGGCTTTTTTATGGTGACAAAGAATTGAAAATTGCGGGGGGTGCCCATCAATTGGGGAATGACTGGACAAATGAAAAAGTACATGAAAGTGATGGAATACTATTGTTCTGTAGAAAACAATGAAGAGGAAGGTTTTGATGCAGATTAAATTGAGCAGAACAAGAAGAATCATTTATACAATAACAACAATATTGTAAAGACAAATTGCTTTGAAAGACTTAGGAGTTCTGATCAAACATTATTCTAGGGGATTCATAACAAAACATGAGTTTTGTTCACTGACTGAATTAGTTCCTCTAACAGATCATTAATGTACCTGTTTCCCCATAGTTCCCCATCCTGAAGTACACACACACACACACACACACACACACACA
>NW_027187400.1:20189036-20199977 GCF_028583685.1 Petaurus breviceps papuanus
CACACACACACACACACACACACACACGGAGCTGGAAATGAGAACTAAGCCTGACTTCCTAAAGGAGGGGGCATCACAGGTGAGTCACCTTTTTTCTTCTATTTCTCCTTTTTTAATTAATTAATCAATTTATTAATAGTTTTAAACATTCACTTCCGCAAGATTTTGAGTTCCAAATTTCCTCCCCATCTCTCCCTTCCCACCACCCCAAGACAGTGTGCATTCTGATTACTTCTTCTCCCAATCTGCCCTCCCTTCTATCACCAATCCCCCTTCTCTTATCCCCTTCCCTTCTATTTTCCCGTGGGCTAAGATAGATTTCTATACTCCATTGCCTGTATATCTTATTTCCCAGTTGCATGTAAAAACCATGCTCAACATTTGTTTTTAAAACAACTAACTCTAGCCACTAACCCTAATTTTATGTTCTCTCCCTTCTTCCCTCCCCACCTACCCTCCTAGAAAAGGCAAGCAATTCAATATAGGTTATACATGTGTAGTCATCCAAAACACTTCCATAACAGTCATGTTGTGAAAGTCTAACTATATTTCCCAACATCCTTTTTCTTCTATGTTTAAGACATTTGTTTACAAATCTGAGACGAGGTGCTTTATTTTAGATACTTCATGCAAAAAAAAAGTATTCTAAAAAGTTCCATGAAAACTTGACCTATATAAATCCAATTATAAAAAGTTGTAATGGATCTTAATGATTTACTTTAAACAAAGTTAATATATCATGAAGCTGTGATGGAGAGGATGAAGATTTAAAGCTGAAATTCCGGTGTCGAACTATTTATCTACACAATCCGAGACATTAATAGAAACCACAGGGAGTCATTAATTTCCAGCACTTTCACAAGCTTGAAACACTAATGTTCTATTTCTTAGAAGAACTAGTCTAAATTCCATGTAGCTTTAAGTTATTATGAGCTAAAAAGGAACAATTAGGAAGTAAACAAGGACAAGGATATGATGAATTGTTAGATATTAATGGTTGGTCATTCTGTAAACTTCATTTCAGATCCTATAATCCATCTGGTTCTTCATATTATTGCAGGCCATTTTTCTTCTGTCTGCAGAGATTTCTTCTCATTAGAGACCTTCTGCTTTTGTTGTATGATTTCAGAGTCCTTCTGTTTTCTTTTTTATCCCCTCCCTTCATTTCTGGCCATGGTACAATACTGACTAGTAAGAACTTTATATGTATATTTAGCTCATGATTCTTTCTATGACAGCTAAGTAGTATAATGGAAAGAGGGGTGGACTTGGAATCATAAGGGTCTGAGTTCAAATCCTGCCTCAAACATTTACTAGCTTGGTTACATGATACTCTGTCTCCCATCTCTATGCCTTTCCACTGGTTGTCTCCAAAGTTTGGAATGTTCTGCCCCTTTGATCAACTCTCTCCTTTGGCTCTGAGAAGTTACAGCATGGGCAATGGCCATACCCTGGCAAACTCTCTTGGTTTGAGGGTAATCGGCAGACCCCAAACCAGTTGGTGAGTTGGAGGGATGTCTCCCCCAAGCATGTAAAGAATTTCCCCCGGTGGAATGGGCATATGAGAATAGTATGTTCCAAGCACCATGAAAGCAGGTACTGTGGAGAGCCTAGAGCATGGTAAGACATGGAAGCTGCCAAAATCATCCCAGGCCATCTCCAATCATCCTGACTTTTGTCTTGTCACTGGACCTTAATGATTCTGGAAGAGAGGGAGGGAGGCTGATGACTTTGCACCGATCCATACACAAATCAAGATATCACCCATGACCCCATCATGTCAGTGGTCCTCTTCAAAAACAAAGGATGAACAACAGTAGCAATCTTCTGCCTCTTCACTTCTGCCACTCAATTTCCTTGGCTTTTTTTGGAGTCTCAATTCAAATCCCACCTTTTCCCCAGTGTCCCCAGCTTTGAAAGCCTTGTCTCCTCAGACAATTTTCCATCCATTCTGTATGCATCAGGTATTTACCTAGTCCTTTACAAATTGTTTCCTGACTAGAACATCAGCTCCATGGGGACAGGGATTCTTTTAGATTTTTGCTTTTTTTTTTTTTGGTATCCCCAGAGAAGTTCTTATCACAAAATAAGTGCTTATCAAGTACTTATTGACTTGGTTTGACTTACTAGGTACCTGGTGAGAGGAGATGGGAGAGTGGGAGGAGATCGTGTCTCTTATCATTTCTGTATTAGGATACAGAAAGGGATGTTGGTATCCAAATCCCGAATCAGCACTGAAAAGTCGATGAACAATTTTGGCAGGCACTACTCTGTCATGAGACCCAAATTACAGATGTACATCCAATTGTTTTTCTGTCTTTTCTCTCTGATGCTGCCTTTCTTGCTTCTCCTGGGACTCTACAAAGTGTGTTGCTCACATAGAGGAATTCCTAGCTACACCTAAGCAAAAAAAGGCTTTTCTAATGATCCTAGCTACCTCCTGGGGCTATTCTCCTTAGAACGACACAGTCATATTTCATTCGTCATATTTATTCATCGTCTGACTAAGTATTTTGCATCTCAGAGCCCACGGGACATGAGAGTTCAAAAGCAGGCCAAACGCTTCCTTCCAGCCTTTCTCCTCCATTTATTTTCATCCTAGAGCAAAATCTCAGATATCACCAAGTTAGAGTTTGTGTTGACTGGGATGTGGATGAGCTCCAGCTTATACGTCTATTCAAATACATGAAGGACCCTTGGTTTTGTTAGCATAGAGAACCCAGGCCTATTGATTCTGAGCCTTCTGGACCCTATCTGCTGTACAATAGTGCCTACTGATACCATCTATGAAGTATGTATAAAACTATGCAACTATATATAAAATATATGTTAATTCCAAATATGGCTCTTTCCATGGCAGCTAGTAGTTATAGTGGATAGAGTACTGGAGTCAGGAAGGTATGGCTACAAATTCTGCTTTGAATAATTACTAGCTATGTGGCTCTTTAATTCTGTCTCCCTCAGTTTCATCATCTCTAAAATGGGGGTAAAAATAGTACCTACCTCCCAGGATTGTTGTGAAGATCAGTGAAATAATATTGTAAGTTCTTTACAAACCTCGAGATGCTGTTTAAATGCTAATATGATATAATAAAGTAGACATTCATTAAGCTTACTACTATGTGCCAGGCAATGTGCTAAGCACTGAGGATACAAAAAGAGGCAAAATACAGGCCCTGCCCTCAAGGAGCTTAAAATCTAATGAAGGGAAGGAAGAGAGCACACACAAAAGGAAACTGGAAGTGGGAGAGGAAGAGGGTACCCACTATATAAGAGTTCCCACTGTCTGGCTATGATGATGGTGCAATTGAAACCAAGTAGGGTAGCTGGGATAAAGTACCATTCCTGGAGTCAGGAAGACTCATCAAATCTGACCTCAGATACTTCTTATCTAGGTGACCCTGGGCATGTCACTTAACCCTGTTTGCTTCAGTTTCCTCATCTGTAAAATGAACTGGAGAAAGAAATGACAAACCGCTCTAGTATCTTTGCCAAGAAAACGCCCAATGTGGTCATGAAGAGTCAGACACGATTGAAAATGACTGAACAGCACCCACCGCAACAAGGACACCTGGTAGGAAATGAAGAGCTGGCCGAGCTTCTGGGTTGTCTTTAAAAGGAGGCTTTGGGAGGAGTTTTTTGCTCTGTCCTCCAGATCTCCAATCAGAGGACCAGAGGCCACTGAGGAGACTGATGAAGAGGGAGCCCCCAAGCAAAAGTAACCTCCATAATGATGAGTTTCCTAGAGATAAACTTATAGGAAAGCAAGATGAAGGTAGAGTCAAGCAGAAGTGGAGGAGTTGGTGATGCTAGTTGTTATTATCATTAGTGTTACAGAGTAAAGTGGCCTCCCCCTTGAGCAGCGCATATAGACACACACCTGTATACATGCATGACTCTATATGTATATACGATTATTTATATGATCATGTATGTATATGTGACTATATATGTTGATAGGGATAAAATGTAGATATATACACATATACCAATGCAGACTGTCACTTTCTCAGCATCTTATTGTCTTAGAATTGACTAGAGAATTTAGAAGTAAGTGACTTGACCAGAGGTTGTCCAGCTATCATGAGAAGTAAGACTTGAACCCAGGATTTTCTGACCACAAAGTCAGTAGTCTAACTGCTATGACACAGCACCCTCTCAGAGATACAAAGGCATAAAGTTAAGAACAAAATAGTTTTTACCCTCAAAGAGCTTACATTCTCCTGCAGAGAGGGAAGAAAGAACGACATATACAGATAGATACCAGACACAAACCAAGTAAACAGGAACTGATTTCCAGGTGGGATGGAAAGATAATATCCTTAATTAATCCAAATTACTGAGGCTTCATTAGATTTTTTAAAATGTGTGTTTTCTCATGCAGGAGCAAGAGTAATAGTTATAATAGTGTTAGTACTAGTAGTACTCAGTGCTCAAGGGCACACAGGTAATAGAAAAAAAATAAAGATTTGAACTTGGATCTTCTTTTTTTATTTTATTTTTTGCTTTTTGGAAGGCAATTGGGTTAAGTGACTTGCTCAAGGTCACATGGCTAGTTTTTGTGTTAAGTGTCTGAGGCCGGATTTGAACTCAGGTCCTCCTGACTCCAGGGTCGGTGCTTTGTTCACTGCACCATCTAGCTGCCCCATGAACTTGGATCTTCTGATTCCAATTACAGAGCTCCTGCAAGTAGCAAAACTTAGATTTATATGATTTTAATCTGGAACAAACCTTCAGAGATCATCCAGTCCAGCCCTTCATTTTACAAATGCGGAAACTGAGGTGCAGGGAGGAAAAGCATCTTCTTCAAGGTCTCCTAAATAGCAAAGTAGAGGAATTCAAACCCATGTTCTCTAACTCAATCCAGCATCCTTCCTATAATACCAAGAGGAATAGTACCTTATAATCAGAATTGGTTTATCATTTAATTTTTCCAAAATTGTTGCTTATCCATTGTGCATTCTTAAGATGGATACATTTCCCAATTCAGGAGTAGCAACAGCAGCAACAATTGTTACCCCTGTCATCATCATCATCATCATCATCATCATCATCATCATCATCATTGTATGGTAACATCATCATCATCATCATAGTTAATACATATATAGCGTCTACTATGTGCTAAGTGCTTTATAAAGTTTATCTCATTTGGTCCTGAAGACAAACCTCAGAGATGGGTACAATTATTATTCTCATTTTTAAAATGAGGGAACTGAGGCAAACAGAGATGAAGTGTTTCGCTCAGGGTTTCACTACTGGTAAGTGTCTTAGACTTGATTTGAACTCAAGTCTTCCTAACTCCAGGCCCAGTTCTCTACTGTGCTAGCTAGAGCACCAGATTTGAGAATTGAAACAGACCTAATATGCCATCTGGGGCAGCTAGGTGGCACCATAGTGCATAGAGTGCCAGACCTGGAGTCATGAAGACTCTTCCTGAGCTCAAATTTGACCTCAGACACTTAGTAGCTGTGTGACCCTGAGAGCAAGTCATTTAACTCTGTTTTTCTCAGTTCCTCATCTGTAAAATGAGCTAGAGATGGAAATGATGAACCACTTCAATATTTGTGCAAGAAAGCCCCGGATGGGGTCATGGAAGTTGAGACATGACTCAGCAATCACAACAACTAGAAGCCATCTAATCCAATCCAAATATAAGAGGAACGGCCATTATATCATGCCCTACAAGTGCTCGTCTACCCCTACATGAAGACCCCCAAGGAGAGGGAACTTGCCACCTCTCAAGACAGGCCATCCCACTTTGGGATGGTTCTCATCAATCAGAAGGTCAGAACTGACCCCTTTGGACTTTCTCCCATCATTCTTGGTTCTACCCTCTGAGGTCAAACAGGATAAGCCTTATCCCTATTTCATGGGGCAGCCCTTCAAAAACTTGAAGTCAGCTATCATGGCCTCCCTGTATCATGTCCTCTTCTGTAGGCTAAACATCCCCAGCTCCTTCAATCAAGCCTCATATGGCATGAAACGAAAGCCCTTCACCAGCCTGCTTGCTCCCCTCTAGACCATCTTCTTGCTCATCAATGACCCTCTTAAGCCAAGACTCCAGAAGAACGAAACACAGTGTACATCATGGCAGAGGGCCATGAGATCATTGCTTCCCTATTCCTGGAAGATCTTGCCCTCCTAAGGATATAGCCCAAGGCTACATTATCTTTTTCAGTTTCCATACCATGATGCTGATTCATATTGCACTTTGTATACTAATATGAGGAATAGCAGCAGGATCAGAGCCTGCTGCTTGTGGTGTGAGAGTAGTAGTAACATTACAAATAGGGAGAGGGCTCTTACCTGAACCTGGGATTTCATTGGAATAAGGAATTCCTGGATGAAGAAACTCCCCCTACCAATGCAGATATCTTCAAAGCATAGAACGAATAAATCCTTGTCAGGTATGGGCAGAGGAAGATTCCTTTCACATATGGGTCAGACTAGATGGCCACTGGGGTTCCTGCCAACTCCCAAATTCTGTGATCCTGGGGAATTGGCATCTTCTCTACAATTTACAACCTTAGAGATTGCCTAGAGCACCAAGGGGTGAAGTCACATGTCTGGGGTCACACAGTCAGTAGGTGTCAGAAGTGGGATTTGCTCTCATGTCTCTCTGGATCTGAGGCCAACTTGGTTTCTCCCATTCCAAGCTCCAGACAGTGAAAGAGTATTTTCACATTTTTGAAGCCCTTGAAGTTCATTATTTCATTTAATCCTCACAACAGCCCTAAAAAGCAAATGATATTCCCATTTTGTAGATTCAGGAAACTGAGGCTAATTGACTCACGCTGGGTACACAGCAAGTATGTATAAGAGGCAGAGTTTAAAATCAGGTCTTCTTGATTTCAAGCCCACCGCTCTACACCAGGGGTGGCAACTCAAATAGAATGGAGGTCACTAGACCTTATTTAAGGATCCCTGTGTCATACTGACTTACATTGTATACATTCTATTATATTTTTATTTATTGTGTTAAATATTTTCTAATTACAATTTAAGAAGGTTCCAACAAGAATGTTACGGGTCAGTGTTTGATGCCTTTGCTGTAATATACCATAGCGCCTGCTTTATATCTGGTACCCTCTTTAGAACCAAGGAATCACTCTATTATCATTTTTTGTTCTCTTCCTGTGACATGAGTCAAACACAGATAGTGCATTACCATGTTACTATCAGAGCACATGAGCAGCTACATGGTGCCCATTGCTGGGCTGGGAGTCAGGAAAACCCAGGTTCAAATCTGAACTCTGAAACTTACTAGCTTTGTGACCCAAAGTAATTCACTTAACCATTGTCTGCCTCAGTTTCCTCATCTGTAAAATATGGATAATAATGATATCTACCTCCCAGGGTTGTTATGAGGGTAAAATGAGACCATATTTATAAAGCACTTTGCAAACTTTAAAGTACTATGTAAATGCTGGCTATTATTAAGTGCAATTAGACTAATATGTTTGTCAGACATCAGTAAGCCCAGCCTCCCCAATTATCTTGTCTAATTGCATTAGGAGCTGACAGATGAGTGCACACCCCATGACATTTCTGCTTGTCGTCTTTAAGCAAGGGGCACACGGATCCCTGCTTATTTCCTCCGTCAAGACGTGGATCCTCTTTTTTCCTTATTACAATAACCCGGTGCTGGGCAATTAGTTGCCATTCATGTTACATCCACTTTATCTGCCCTGCTCCAAAGAAGTGGCAGGCCTATGGGAACAGAGTGCTGTATTTTAATAAAAATGAAGGAGGAAGAAGGGAAGGGAAAATAATTTAAAGCCTTTTTTGTCACTGTTCTGGGCAAAGCAGAAGAATGGCTTGTGGGTCCTTTTTCCTATGTGCCTCAAGTAGCATTTAAAAAGTGGTTCCCTTGATGCTTCCACATTGACCACTTTTTCGCCTGGATGCTCTCTCCTCCTTGGGTTTTATCTATCTACCTATCCACCCATCCATCCATCCATCCATCCATCCATCCGTCCGTCCGTCCGTCCGTCCGTCCGTCTGTCTGTCTGTCTGTCTGTCTATCTATCTGTCCTGTTACCTCCTGGTTCTCCTCCTATACATCTGACATCACTTCTCAGCCTCCTTTGTTTGTTCAGCATCGATACTTTACCTCCTTTGGGCAGGTATAAGACTGTCTGTCTATCTATCTATCTATCTATCTATCTATCTATCTATCTATCTATCTGTCTGTCTGTCTGTCTGTCTGTCTGTCTGTCTGTCTGTCTGTCTGTCTATCTGTCCTGTTACCTTCTGGTTCTCCTTCTATGCATCTGACATTACTTCCCAGCCTCCTTTGTTCAGCATCGATACTCTACCTCCTTTGGGCAGGAATAAGACTGTCCTGGGCACTCTTATCTCAGTCTCTCTCTCTTCCTAAGCTCAGCAGCACCCATGGTGTGAAGTTTGAAATACATCTATAACTTTGTAGAAAAGTGACAATGAGTGACCAGAGTCAAAAAGGTAGAGGCAGAAACCAGCTGAACTCTCCCAGCATTCCCAACTTGAAAATAATGCCTCATGTCACATTTTGGAATGGCAGAACTAACAAACGGTCAGGGTGAGACACCTGGCTGGCCTAAGGAAACTCAGGAATTTGATAGGAGAGGTCAATGACTCTGGGGTGGAGGCCTGTCCAGAGTCAGCAAGAGTGGCTGCTGCAGCAGAAACAGCTTTGCAAGGTCTCAATGCAGAGACGGTAAGGGGTCAGATCACTGGTCTGACTTTGCTGGCACTAAGTACAACTGGTGACTATTGGCAACTCTATTACCTATAAGCAGTACTAGGTCAAGTTCTAGTATTTGTGAGTGCAGGGGAGCAGGAGGCCATGAGGAGTGCTAATGCCTGTAGCTGCCTAGGCCAGGGAGCCCTTACTGGGTAGAGACTAGAATAAAAACAAGGATAGCCATGACCAAACTTCTTCTTGGATCAGACAACCTTGGAGGTTCTGAAAACTTGTAGGGTCCCAGAACCAGCCCTGAAAACAGTAACACAAAAAATTCTGAAGTTTGGGACAGAGCCTTCCCATCCCCAAGGTGAGCAGAGTCCACTTTTAACATAACGTAAGAAATATGCTGGGAAAATAAGCAAGCAACAACAACAAAATCTTGACCATAAAAGCAGGGGAGACTTAGACACAAAGATAGAAGAAGATAACTATGTGAAAACAGCTATAACAAAGTCTCAAAGAAAAATTCTAATTGGGCACAAACCCAACAAGAATCCCTGAAAGATTTAAAGAAAGAGATAAGAGTGGTAGAGGACAAATTGGGAAAAGAAATTAGAGTGAGGCAAGAAATCTATGAAGAAAATTAACAGCATACTAAAGAGGCACCAAATATTGAAGGAAATCACACCTTAAAAAAACAAAAGTGGCCTAATGGTAAAAAAATAAAAAGCAGAAAAATTCACAAAAGAAAAGAACCTAAAAAGTAGAATTGGCCAAATGGAAAAAATGTACAAAAGCTCACTGAAGAAAATAATTGCTTAAAAATTAGAATTGGTGGGGGCTCACTTTGAGAAGTGTTGTGTGATTTGACCAGGTGAGACTCTGGGCAGGCATTGAGAGCCACCTAGCTTTGAAAAACCCAGATGTTGATGCTTCCCTCTCTGGTAAGTGTGATTTGGTATGGATGTCATGGTTGGACAGTTGGAGGCCTGAACAAGAAATAACAAGCAGGATGCTCTCAGAAATACCTGGAAAGACTTACACGAACTGATGCAAAGTGAAATAAGCAGAACAAGGAGAACATTGTACACAGTAATAGCAACATTGTACAATGATCAACTGTAAATGACTTAGCTATTCTCAGCAGTACAGTGATCCAAGACAATTCCAAAGGACTTATGATGAAAAATGGTATCCACCTCCAGAGTAAGACCTGATATAGTCTGAATACAAATAAAAGCATGCTTTTAAAACTTTAAAAATAAGTTATAATTGGCCAAGTGGAAACTAATAACTCTGTGAGACTTCAAGAAATAATAAAACAAAGTCAAAAGAATGAAAAAAGAAGAAAATTTGAAATATTTCATTGGAAAAATAACTTACCTGGAAAACAAATCAAGAGATAATTTAAGAATTATTGGACTTCCAGAAAGTCATGATCGAAAGAAGAGCCCACACATCATGTTTCAAGCAATTATAAACAAATACTCCCTTGATATCTTAGATCCAGAGGGTAAAATAGAAATTGAAACAACCAACTGATAAGTTCCTAAAATAGGTCTCAAAATGAAAACTCCAAGGAATATAATAGTCAAATTCCAGAATTCCAAGGACAAGGAGAAAATATTGCAAATAGCCAGAAAGAAATCATTCAAATATCTTGAGTCACAATCAGGATGGGCTTGGAATATAATATCCCAGAAGGCAATGGAGCTAGGATTACAGCCAAGAATCACCTACCCAGCAAAACTGAGTATAATCTCTCAGGGGAAAGATGGATACTTAATAAAATAGAGGACTTGATTTCAAGGATTATTCGTAGAAAGTTCAGAAAACTTGACATTCAAACACAAGACTCAAGGGAAGCATAGGTAAACATGAAAGAAAAATCATAAATGACTCAACAAGGTTAAACTGTTTACATTTCTATATGGGAAAGTGATACATTAAATTCCAAGAATTTTTATCATTATTAAGACACTTAAAAGGAGTTTACATGGACAGAAGGCATGGGTATGAGTTGATTATGTTGGAGTGTTCTCCAAAAAAATATTAAAGGGTAAGAAAGAGAGATGCACTGGGAGAAGTGAGAAGTAGAATGGGAAAATTTTCTCACATAAAAGAGGTACACAAAGAAGTGTTTTTAGAGTGAAGAGGAAAATGGGGGAGGGTGAAGGGCAATGCCTGAACCTCACTCTCATCAGAATTGGTTCAAAAGAGGGAAGATAGATAGATAGATAGATAGATAGATAGATAGATAGATAGATAGA
>NW_027187400.1:20199987-20234098 GCF_028583685.1 Petaurus breviceps papuanus
AGATAGATAGATAGATAGATAGATAGATAGATAGATAGATAGATAGATAGATAGACAGACAGACAGACACTCACTTTTGTATAGAAACATACCTTACCCCATGGGGAAATAGGAAAGGGGAATAGACAAAGAGAGGGATGATACAAGGGAGGGCAGATGAAGGGAAGCAGTGGTTAGAAGCCAAATATACTTTTGAGGAGGGACAGGATAAAAAGAGAAAGAGAAAAACAGAAAGGTGAAGATGGGATGGAGGGAAATACACAGTTAGTAATCATGACTATGAACGTGAATGCGATAAGCTCAACCAAAAAGGGGAAGATGATAGAAGAATGGATAAGCAACAAGAATCCAGCAATATGTTGTTTACAAGAGAGAGGCACATTTGAAAGACACACACACAGAGTTATAATGAAGGACTGAAGTAGAATCTAATATGCTTCAGCTGAAGTAAAAATTATGATCCCAGACAAAGCAAAAATAGACTTAATCTAAAAAGATAATCAGGGAATCTACATTTGGTTAGAAGATGCCATAGACAATTAAGTAATATAGAAAAAAATTTATAGCAAGTTTTTTTCTTATAAATGCCTCATTTCTCAAATATATAGAGAACTGAGTCAAATTTATAAAAATAAGAGCTATTTTACAACTGATAAATGTTTGAAGAACATGAACACAGTTTTCAGAAGAAATGAAATCTATTTATAGTCATATAAAATACTCCAAATATTGTTTAGAGAAATACAAATTAAACTCTCTAAGGTGCATCTCACATCTATCAGAAATAACAATTGCTAAAGGGAATGAGAGAAAATAGATATGCTTACAGACTATTGGTGGAGTAGTGAACTGGTCCACCCATTGTGGAGGACAACTTGGAAATATACTCAAAGTCTATAAAACTATGTATACCCTTTGATCCAGCAATATCAGTATTAGATCTGTCCCAAAGACATAAAAGGAAAAGCACCAATATGTACAAAAACATCGATAGTAACTATTTTTGTGGTGACAAAAATCTTGAAATTGAGGAGATGCTAGTCAATTGGGGAATAGCTGAACAAGTTATGACATATGATTGTGAAGGAGTACTATTGTACTATGAGAAATGATGAGGGGGATGATTTCAGAAAAAAACATTACAAAACTATATGAATTGATGCAAAGTGAAATGAAAAGAAACAGGAAATTATTATGCACAGTAATCACAATGTTGCAACAATAATCAAGTGGGAAAGATGTGGCTACTCTGGTCAATACAATGATCCAAGACAATTCTGAAGGGTTCGTGATGAAAAAAAAATGCTATCCACCCGCAGAGAGAGAACTGATTAACTAATTGCAGAATGAAATATAATTTTCTCACTATATTTTGGGTTTTTTTGTAATATGGCTAATATGAAATTTGCATGATTTCACTGTATAATTTATATCATATTGATTGCTTTTTCATTTGGTCAATGAGGGGATGGGAGAAAGGGAATAATTGAAATTTAAAATTTAAAAAGAATACTATAGATAAATAACAATTTTAAAAAATAAAGTGATGATGGTAGAGATGATGATGATTTTGCTGATTTTTTTTACTATAGAAAAGGAAGAAAAGACAAGGGAAAATTAGATGTCTACAGTTCAAAAAAGGTTAAGTGACTTGCCTAGAGTCTCATAGGGACAGAATTTAAACCCAGGTCTGCCTGTCACTAAGTCCAATACTTTTTCCACAGAATTATAGTCAGAGCAAGAGCTAAGAATATAGATGCTTGAAGTAAGAATCATAAACCAAGTTAAGTGAAGTCAACATTCAGGACTTACTAAATGTCAGGCACTGTGCTAAGCACTGAAGATACAAAGAAAGATAAAAAAAAAAAACAATCTCTACTTTCAAGGACCTCAGTCTAATGAAGGAGATAGTATCTTGTATGTCTATACAAGATATTGACAGGGTTAATTGGGGATAATATGAAAGGAAAAACACCAAGATTTAGAAGGACTAGGGAAGTCTTCTAGAAAGCAGGATGAGAGAGAGACAGAGACAGAGACAGAGACAGAGACAGAGACAGAGAGACAGAGACCGAGATAGAGAGTTCTGAACATGTGAGCTAGCCAGTGAAAATATCTAGAGCTAAGAGACTGAGTGTCCTGTGAGAAGAACATCAAGGAGACCAGTGTCAATGGATCACAGGTCTCAGGAAACATGTCTTCATTTAAACAGGGGATAGAGAAAACAGGTTGGCTTGAGGAAGGAGCTCAGCTCATTCTGATTCAACCTGCTACCTTCCTACTTGAAATGATTGTTCTCACTAAGCTCCATGGTTATGAAAGAACTGCAAATCCTGTCAGCACCACCCCCCCTTAAATTCACCAAAATCCTATTTACCACACCCCAGTTGTATCTCTGATTATAATAATTAATCATCTTGGAATCACAGTGCTTGAGTTAGAAGGGAGCTAGAGACCATGTATTCCAACCCCTTCTTCTTACAGATGAGGAAATTGAGAAAGGTTGACTGATTGTCCACCATCACACAGACAGCAAGTGAAATAAATCATTAGATAACAGAATCAGAACTGGGATGGTGATGATGATGATGGCAGCATTCATTTAGCACTTTAAGACTTGTGAAGAGCTTTGCATACATTAACTCACTTGATCCTCACAACAATGCTGGGAGGTAGGTCCTATTATTACCCCCATTTTACAGATGAGGAAAATGAGGCAGAGATTAAGTGACTTATGCAGGCTCACACAGTTAGTATCTGAATCCAGATTCAAACTCAGGTCTTTCTGATCCTAAGTACCATACTTTATTCCCTTTCCTTCTTAGCTACCTAGATTAGGTAACTTGTCCAAGGTCTCACAGATAGTAACTGAAAGACATCATTGGTCGTAGGTCTAGAGTTTCAAAGGAATTGAGAGGTTAGCTACTGTAGCCCCTTCATCTTACAGGTGGGGAAATTGAGTTTCGAAGAGGTTAGTAGACTTGCCCAGGTTACATAGCTAGTAATTGACCAAACTGAGATTAGAACCCAAGAACTTGGATTCCAGATCTGACACTTTCCATTTGCCCATCCTTCCTCCTCTCTGTTAAGTGGATAACAGTGTCTCAGAAAAAGGAAAAGGTAACTTTCTGAGCACAGCATAGTAAGTCAATAATGGGAAATGGAATATAACCCTTGAGATTTTATCCTCTGATTCACAGAGGCTCTCAAAACAGAGAATGGACTAGAATCACCCCCAAGGCACAAAACTCAACTTCTAAGACAATTTGCTTCAAGTACCAAAGCAAGCGTCAGCTGTCTGAGTGACCTTTAAAAGCTAAGTGTCAATTGGACTCCAGGAGAGATTTCTAGAGAGATGCATCACTCTGCATTTAAATGCAGATGTCACAATGCTTTTACAAATGACCTGTTCAGACTCAGATGAGCCTCTGGAAGGGTTGAGTGCCTCATAGGTGGTGAAGCTGCTGGTGCAGAGGCAATCAACCAGTGAGGCTGAAATGAATTCTCAACACAGAAGCCACATGACACATTTGTAACTCTGATAGATGGTCCCCAGGACCAGTGCAGCAGAATCAACTCAGCTTAACTTCAAAACATACCAAGCTTCCAGAGAAGCGAAGGTCCTTGGGTACTTTTAGATCCAGAGTTCTGAGCTGCAGTGGGCTACGATGATAGGATGTCCACACTAAATTTGGCATTACTGTACTGAACTCCCAGGGAGCTGGAGGCCACCAGCCTAACTTAAGGGGGAGGGAGCTAAAGCTTAAACCAGCCCAGCCTGGAAACAGAACACGTCAAATTTCCTATGCTGATCAGTCAAGGATCAGCCCTTAAGTAACCCCAGCACTAAGTGAGATAGTCTAAGTGGAAACCCAGTCTTTAAACAAACAAACAAAAAAAAGGAACTATCAATAAATATTTATAAAATGCCTATGATTTGCCAGGAATCGTGCTAAATTATGGGCATATAAAAAGAAGCAAAAGACAGTCCCTGCTCTCAGGGATTTTCCAGTCAAATGAAAAAAAAAAGGAGGATCAGTACAAAATGGGGGAACAAGCCCTAGAGTGTAGGATGATATGGCCACTTATGCATTACTGGTGGAGCTGCAAATTAGTCTAATCACTCCAGAAAACAACTCAGGACTATACTAAAAACAGTTATTCAAGAGTTATTTGAACCCAGAGATAACATTACTAAGTATATGTCCCTAAGAAGACCAAAGAGAAAGGGGAAAGTTCTGTTCATCAGCCCCTCTGCTTTCTATCTCTGGAACAATAATCAAAACAACCCAGCTTTTGCTTCTGGAACGGGCAGCAATCAACTGCCCTAGGATGCCATTCACAAATACTATGACTCCTCTCTCTCTCTCTCTCTCTCTCTCTCTCTCTCTCTCTCTCTCTCTCTCTCTCTCTCTCTCTCTCTCGTGTGTATGTGTGTGTGTGTGTGTGTGTGTGTGTGTGTGTGTGGCTAGGTGGCTCAGTGGATAGAGTGTCCAGCCTGGAGTCAGAGAGACCTGTGTTCAAATCTAGCCTCAAACACTTACCAGCTATGTAACCTTGGGTGAATCACTTGACAATTCTGTTTGCTTAGGAGGCTTAGTGTATAGAGCCCTGGGCCTAGAATCAGGAAGAGCTGAGTTCAAATGGCTCCATATAGTAACTAGCTGTGTGACCTTGTGCAAATCACTCAACCTCAGCCTGCCTCAGTTTCCTCATCTGTAAAATAAGGGGATTGAACTCAATTGCCTGTAAGGTTGCTTCCAGTTCTAAATTTGTGATTCTCTAAGTGCACTTTGAGAAATAATGTATTCTGTTAAAGACTAGGGACTCTTATTTTAGGGAACACAAAAGGTAGGGATGGGGGTAAGGAAGCAAAATAGGAAATGCCTGAAGGAAACCTTGAGAAAACAAGGCAGACACTCCATTTCACATGTCTAGAAAGTCAGAAGGCTGGGGAGCAACTCACTTAAAAAATGGGAGGAAATCCATAAAGTTCATAATGCTGAGTTTTCAGAAATAAAATCCATCTAGCCCCATCTCCACTTCTGGGATGCCTCACTTCTTGGTAACAGTATATTGAGCACTAAAGGGAGAGAATGGGCAACATCTCAGCAGGTCTCACGTTACTTAGACAGTCAGATGGCCCAAGGTCATCCAAAGTTGTCTTGGTGGGAAGGAGCAGGATGAAATCATCCTCGGCACAGAAGATGTCCAGGGCTCCAGAAGGCCCTGACCACATAATAAAGGCATCCTCTGGATCTCAGTCTTCAGCGTTTCTCAGGGTCTGTAACAAACATTCTTATCTTGCCCAAACCATTTTGCATTTAGAAAGAACCGGACATCGAAGGAAGCAACCATTATAGATTCAGGATTTGTTGTTGTTCAGTCATTTCAATCATGTCTGACTCTGTGTGACCCCCATTTGAGGTTTTCTTGGCAAAGACACTGGAGTAGTTTGCCATTTCCTTCTCCAGTTCATTTTACAGATGAGGAAACTGAGGCGAACAGAATTAAGTGATTTGTCCAAGGTCACACAGCTACTAAGTGTCTGAGGTCAGATTTGAATTCAGGTCTTCCTGACTCCAGGCCTGGTGCTCTGTGTACTGCAGCACCTCACAATGGCTTGCATCGGGGAATTGCCAACTTTAGGAAGCATAGTTTGGTAAATAGGTACTGGACTTCGGGTCTGGCCTCTGATACATGATGACATGTGACCATCGGGAAGTGACAATCTCTCTGAACCTGAGTTTCCCCATCTATAAAATGGGAAAAATAATGACTAGTCCTTTACAGACTTTAAGACACTATATGATTGTCAAATGTTATTATTTTAACTGCAAGAAAAAAATTAATTCCACCTGTTTGTGTTTAAGTAAAGTCAGATCAGAGAAGTGGGTGCCAGCCCTGATTGTCATTTACATAGCACTCTCCAATCTGGTCCGAATCATAGTAAAATGTAATTACTATCTGATTTTAACATGTTCATAAATTAATTTAAAAATTACAAACATGTTTAGTTTTCTAAGTCCATATGAGGCCCACCAGGATCCTTATGTGCAGGTTAGAGGTTCCTGCGTCAATATGAATTTGATACCACTATTTACTATTTATCACTATAACAGGCAACTAGGGGGGCACCATAGTGCATAAAGCACCAGGCCTGGAGTCAGGAAGACTCATCTTCATGAGTTCAAATCCAGCCTCAGACACTCATTAGCTGTGTCAACCTGGACAAATCATTTAACCCTGTTTAGCTCAGTTTCCTTATCTGTAAAATGAACTGGAGAAAGAAATGGCAATCCACTTCAGTTTCTTTGACAAGAAAACCCCGAATGGGATCATGAAGCATCAGGCACAGCTAAAAATAACCCAACAAAATTTATCACCATTGTGATACCACAACATTTAAAGATATTTTCCCAATCAATCCTTACCACAACATTGTGAGGAAGGGGTTTAGTACAATGCCCATCTTACAGATGAGTGAACTGAGACACGTGGAGATGATGTGTTTTGCCCAGTTATGCAGACAGACAATATCAGACAGGGAGAATTTAAACCAGACTGTTCCTGACTCTAAGCCGAGGACCTTATTCATGATACCACATTGCCTCTCTAATGGATAAAAAAAAAAAACAACTGTGTAGGAGACTCACTTTTATTTCAAAAGCAAAAGGAGATTTGAAACACTTGAGTCTGGATGAGGAGGGCATTTCATAGATTTTCTTTTTCAAATGTTGTTTTCTTTTTGAGGACTATCCAGGCTCTCAGAGAGCCTTTAGTCTACGAAACTAGGCTAGATTTCTAGGACTCTGTGAATTTGCTCTTTTCAAATATTTTGGAAACCATTCTTCAACACCATTGGCTTTCTTTTTACCCCTCTGTGTTTTATTTTGTGCAGTTAGAAACATTATTCAGAGGAGGGATCGACTAGATGGTTCAGTGGATAGACAACCCTGGAGCCAGAAGGACCTGAGTTCAAATAACCACTTCAGATACTTCCTAACTATGTGACCCTGAGCAAGTCACTTAACCTCTGCCTGACTCAGTTTCCTCAACTAGAAAATGAGGATAATAACAGTACCTACCTCTCAGGATTGTTGTGAGGATCAAATGAGAAGATATTTAGAAAAAACACTTATAATAATGCCTGGAACATAGTAAGTGTTATTTATTGTTATTATATTATTGTTATCATTATTTTTTGTAGGTTTTGTCAGACTGCCCAAAGGTTCCAGGACACCAAAAAGGTTAAGAACTCCTCTAATTGGTGCAAACTTTATAAACTCATAAGATCAATAATTTAGACCTCAGACAGCATCAAGTTCAACTGAAAAAACTAAGACTCTCAAAGAAGTGACTCACCTAACTAAGGCCCTTATAAAATGATGAAGTTCTTCCTTCCTTCCTTCCTTCCTTCCTTCCTTCCTTCCTTCCTTCCTTCCTTCCTTCCTTCCTTCCTCTCTTTTTCTGTCTTTCAGTTCTAATAATGCCCTTTATTTTTCCACCATTCTCATGTCTTAGAATTCTCCCTGACCACCCCACTAACCCCTATAACAAAGGGACAGATTTCAGCAAAACCACTTGACAGAATGTCTGACAGCCCCTGCACATTCCTGATCCGTGGTCCTCTGTTTCTCTTTGTTGAGCAGCAGGAAGCAAGCTTCATCCTCTTGTCTTTAGACCTGAGATCCGAGATTGCCTTTGATCTGAGCTTAGTTGCCTTCTGTTGTTTTAATTTTTTGTTGTCATTCAGTTTTTTCAGTTGTGTCCTAAGTCTTCATGATCCCATTTGGGGTTTTCTTGTCAAAGATACTAGAGTGGTTTGCCATTTTCTTCTCCAGCTCATTTTACAGATGAGAAAAATGAGGTAAACAGGCTTAAGTGACTTGTCCAGCTAGTCAGTGACTGAGGACAGATTGGTACTCACAAAGTTAAGTCTTCCTGACTCCAGGCCTGGCACTCTCTCCACCATGCTGCCTAGCTGCCTATTTTCATTTACAGTTTTTGTGAATTCATTTGCTTCCGTTTCTATTAGCCTTGCTTTGGCTCAGGTTCCATCACTTTTTGTGTGTTTCTTTAAATTCTTCATCACCACCTTTATGGTGTGATAATATCCCATTACATCCACATGCCACAATTCGTTTGCCCATTCACCAATCCATGGACCCTGACATTATTTCTAGTTTTATTTTTCAGTTCATACATTCTCAAGGGTTTACAAAAGGAAGTCTTCCTGAAGATGCTCCTGAGTCTGACTGCAGAAACGACAAGCTCTCCTTCCTTTCCCTGTGTCATAGCTGATGTCCTACAAGTGAACCATGAAATAGACCAGGGGTCTGTGGGGATAGACCAGGGGTTCTTAACATATACTTTTGTGTGTCATGACTCCCTTGGCAGTCTAGTGAAGCCTATGGATCCCTGCTCAGAAAAATAATTTTAAATATATGAAGTAAACTCTAATATTTAATTACAGATTAGTGAAAATAAAGATGTCATTTTTTTCCCTAATCCAAATTCATGTACTCTCTGAAATCTCTCCACAGTTGCTAGGTTTAGACCAGGACTAGAACCTGATTTACTAGGAAAGAGATTAAGCACATTATCAATTACTGGAAAGCACACCATCATGGCAGATACCCAGATCTGCCCAGCTGGAATAAACTGGTCAATCAGAAAAATAAACATAGGAGAGCTCCTGACATTCTCTTCCTGCCTTTGAGGCTGAAGTAAGAGCCAGAAGAGCTTCAAGGGATCAGCACTGGATGGGTAATGATCATCTTACCTCCATTTTACTCAGCTACAAGTCAGAAACTTTCTGCTTTCATTTATTCCCATCCAAGTGTACAGGAGCTTTGTCATTCACCTGCCCTGCAGTTCTCCTGAATTGTAAATAACTCAGAGGCCTTTTGGCTTCAGTCTCCCCATTCCCCTCTTCTTTCCACCATTATTTACTTCTCTGTTTAGCCCTTGGGCTGCTCTGATTTGGTCTGGAGTTGTAAAAAATAATCAAAAGGCCTCTCCTGGTGTTGAAAAGATCCTCTGAAGCCAAACATTCACCCAAGGAGAGGTTTTTGTTCTCCAACATAAAGCTCAACTCACAGATATATCTGGCTCTCCCTTATGGATTAAACCCTGCACTCACTAGTCATAGGAAGTTAGAGCAGAGAGGAACTACCTTGGAACATTGAATGTTGGACAAAGGAGGGCCCTTAGAGCATAGCATGCTATAGCTGGGTTGGGCCATAGAAAAGAGAATGTCAGAGCTGAAAGGGTGCTGAGAGGCCATCTGGTCCAGCCTCCTCATTTAATGAGAGGAAACTGAGACCCAGAGAGGAAAGGGAACTTGTTCAAGCTCACACAGGGAAGTTAGTGGTAGAATCAGGACTTGAACCCAGGCCTTCTGATCCTAAAGCCAGTGCTCTTTCTACTACATGAGGGGATCCTTAATGAATCAAAATCTCCTTTGATGCAACTGCCTCCATTCTCCCCTCAACTCCAATTCATCTTCCACAAAGATACCCCAAAAAAGCATAGATATGACCATGTCACTCCCTTGCTTTAAAATCGTCAATGGCTCCCTATTGTCTTTAGGAGAAAATGACAATTCCTCAGGTTGGCACCATCCCTTGGGTCACAGGTTTCCAGATGCACAGAATGCATTGCCTCCCTAACTCTACCTCAGAGAATCCTTTCCTTCCTTCAAGGCTCAGTTTAGGGGTTTCTTCCAATCCCCTTTTTTAATGAAGTTTCCAGGAAAATGAGGGGGCCAGCTCTAACCAACTCTTGAGATTCCTTTATCAAATTTTCAGTGCAAACATTTACATCTCAGAAATCAGCAATTAGTAGAAATTAAGGCTTGATTTGTTGTTTTGTTGATCATCTAGACTTTAAAAAGTATGAACAATGCCAACTAAAGTTAAAACTGTGTATTTTTAGGACAACTTTAGATTGTTCTATAAACCTTGCTTGGGCTCAGGAGAAGTATAGTCATACGAAGTACACAAGGAACTGTCATCATCAGACTGGAGGCCTGCTGACTATCGGCAACAATAATCATAATAACTGGCATTTACATAGCGCATAACAGTTTTAAAAGTGCTTTATATCCTTTATCTCATTGGCACAACATTCCTGTTCTTTTCTCAAATTATCTTTTATTTGCTTATCTGTGTGCAAGTTGCAGCCTCCCTGAGACAATGCATCCTTTAAAAGCAAGGGATTTTTTTTTTCATTTTTGTCCTTTTTCCCTCACCTTTAAGGGTTTACTCACCTGAGGTTATTTTCCCTCTCCCTCTCCCTCTCTCTCTTTCTCCGTCTCTCTATCTCTGTCTTTTTGTCTCTGTCTCTGTCTCTCTTTCTTTCTTTCTCTCCCTTCTTCCCTCCCTCAATATATGTATATAAACACATATATGTATGTGTACATATGTGTGTATATATACATCTATATAAATGAATAAAATACATAGGATTACAAAAACAATTTTCTGCATAAACATATATATTTTAAAATTGTATTAAATATTAAATGTTTTATAATCCTATATTTTATTTATTTATTTAAAAATATTATTCTGAAAAGGGGTCCATCGATTTTACGTCTTACTAAGGAAAAACCTTTTGATTGACTGCTCATTCAAAATGGATTTTGAATACAAAAGGCACAAACTCATTGATTCTTCCTTGTGGTGAACAAAGCAGTAAGTGCTGTGAGCTTCCTGGTGATCAAGGTGCCTTGAACTGGTCCTATCCTGGCACCATGTGGTGACCAGCTCCCTGTTACCAAAACATATTTATAGAAAATAAATTTGAGGCAATTTTAGAGCATAGGGAAATGGAGGTGGTGCAGGGAGAAGGAAAGGTTTCATATAAAATGTGTCACTTGAGTTGAATTATGAAGGAAAGGGGGGATAATTCTAAATGGTAGAGGTGAAGAGAGAAGGTTTTCCAGGCATGGAGGACAGTCAGTGTAAAGGCCCAGAGTAGGTCATGAACTGTCTTGTGTGAAGAAAAACAAACAAGAGAGACTGACTAGACCACAGTGTGTAAGAAAGGCAGAAATGTATAGCAAGGATGGGAAGTAGGCTAGGGGCAGGCTGTAAAGGATTTTTTTTTTAAGCAATTGGGGTTAAGTAACTTGCTCAAGGTTACACGGCCAGTTATTTCTGGGTGTGGTGCTGAGTATCTGAGCCTGGATTTGATCCAGGCCATCCCGACACTGGAGCCGATGCTCTTACTCACTGAGCCACCTGGCCGCCCCTAAGCAATTGGGGTTAAGTAACTTACTCAAGGTTACACAGCCAGGTGTTTCTGGGTGGGTGCTAAGTGTCTGAGCCTGGGATTCGATCTCCAGGTCTTCTCAACACTGGAGCCGGTGCTCTTACTTGCTGTGCTACCTGGCCGCCCCTGTAAAGGATTTTTAAAACCAAACAAAGGAGTTTAGATTTGGTCCTAAGGGTGATAAAAAGCCTTGATATTTGAAGGGTAGAGGAGTGACATGGTCAGAGCTTAGGGAAGTCATAAGCTTTAGGAAGATCCCTTTAGCAGTTGAGTCAAGGATGGGCTAGAGAAGAGAGAGGCTGGAGACAAGAAGTTCAAATAGAAGATTATCATAAGAGCCAAGAGAGAAGTGATGAGGGCTTGTATAATGGTGCTGGATATGTGTATATAGAGAGAGGTGATGAATGGGAAAGATGTTGGGAGCTGGGAATGATAAGGGATATATGAAGTAAGAGATATGGGGTGCCAAGGATAATGCTATGTGGAAACTTCAGGTGACTAGAAGGATAATCATGCCTGAAATAAAAATCAGGAAGTTGGGAATAAGAAGGGTTTGGGGGAAGAGATAATGAGTTGTGGTTTTGGACAGGATGAGTTTTAGATATGTTTGGGACACCCGGTTTGAAATACTTGATAGCTAAAAGGAGATGATTGGTGGCAGAGTGGAGAGAATAATGGACTTGGAGTCAGGAAGAACTGAGTTGAAATCTGCCCTAAGACACTTATTCGCTGTGTAACCCTGGGCTAGTCACTTAATTCTGTTTGCCTCAGTTTCCCTATCTGTAAAGTGAGCTAGAGAAAGAAATGACAAACCACTCCAGGGTTTTTGCCAAGAAAATCCCAAATGTGGTCATGGAGAGTCAGACATGAGTGAAATGACTGAACAATAACAAATGGAGATACATACAACTAGAGGTTAGGAGGGAGGCAGGTACTTAGATCTGTGAATTTTAACAGATTTTCTGAGTTATTTAACTTAGCATTAAGTCATCTGCCTAGGGATGGTAATGAGACAAAAAACCTCCCATAGTTAGATAATATGATATGAGGGGCAGCAAAATGGCACAGTGGTTAGAGTACCAGTTCGGGAATCAGGAGGACCTGAGTTCAAATCTGGCCTCAGACACTTAATAGCTATGCAACCCTGGACAAGGCGCTTAATCACAAAAGAAAAAGGAGGAAGAGGAGGAGGAAAAAAGAAAATATGATATGAATGATAGCAAAGGAACTAAGAAGGATCTGTCAGATAGGTAGGAAGAAAACCAGGAGGGTATAGTGTTGTGAAAACCCAGAGAGAAGAGAGTACCCAGGTTTGGTAAGTAGCCAACAATGTCAAATGTACACAGCAGGTCTAAAAAGATGAGGCTTAAGGAAAGATTATCGAATTTGCCAATTAAGCATCACAAGTAACTTTAGAGAGGTAAATTTCAATTCAGTAATGTAGTTGGAAATCAGTGGCAGATAATATAGACAGTTTTTTCTAGGAGTTTGGTTGCAAAAGTGAGGACGGATATGGTAAAATAGCTTGGGGTGATGGTAGGGTTTACTGAGATATTTTTAAAGATGGTATAGACTGGTGTATTTGAAGGCAACAGGGAAAGAGTGAATAGATAGGGAGAGATTGAAGATTAGAGAGAGCTGGGGGAGGGCATATAGAAGTGGGAATCTTCCAGAGAAGACAGGAAAGGATAGGATCAAGGACACATCTTAGCAAGCAGAAATGTGAGATTTCTACATAAGATTGTGGTGAAACAGAGATTGTGTGGAGATGACCTTAAGAGGTTTCGAGATGTAGGAAAGGTGTCAAGACGAAGGTCACTGCAAACATCCTCCATATCTTAGCCAGGGATGTGGTAAGAACCTTGGCTGAGAGCATGGGGGTGCGGTGGGGGTGGAGTGGGAAATATGAAAATATAAGGGATGGCTTGGAATAGCCTTGGTGAATAGAGAATCAACCAAAGAAGAGTAATTGCTAGAAGAAACTAATTATACTTTCCCTAGCTCTGTTCAGAGGATTTGAGTAGGAGTGCTAGAGACAGATGGCGGGAGTAATCGAGGACTGGGTTTGGCAAGGGATGAGTGTTGGCAGGACAGTGGAGGTAGGAATTTGAGAATAGAGGATCATGTGACATAATCTGGTCTATACATAGTCTTCATTCACTTGGAGTTTACTTAATATCATTATTATTGTTATTGCTAATAACAATATTATTATTCTAGGAATAACATCCCCACCAGCAAGAGCCAAAGAAAGCAGCATGATATAAAAAATGGAGTTGGCCTCAGAGTTGAGAAGTCTGGGTTTGAGTCTTACCTCTGACACATAATAACTATGTGACCTGTGTAAGGTGTGTCACTCAGCCTCTTGGTATCCCCAGGCAACTCTAGAAGGTTCTATCTTTCCAAATCTTTATCACTGGAAGTTTTCACACTAGGAGTTCCTATACCAAACAATAACTAGCACTTCCATTGTGCTTAAAAGTTTGAGGAGTACTTTATTATGCAGTTCTGACTCCCTTCCCTCTGTTTTATTTCTGAAGAGGAGCTGCCAATGTCACCTACCTACCTTCCCTCCCCCATTCCTATCCCCTAAAGGGAGTGATAAAGGTTTATCTTTGGGACTATCTCTATTCCCATATCATTGAGTTTTAAGCATTTTTATTGTTGTTCTCAATTAGGTAGAAAACAGTGGAAGACATGGCTGAGTGAGTAGTCAACAATGATCATGGACCATAGTTCCTTTTACAATATGATACCCTGCCTCAGACACTTAGTGTGATTTTGGACAGATCACTTAACTTTGTTCCTCAATTTCCTCTTCTGTAAAATGAGGGAGTTGAAATCAATGACCTCTGAAGTTCCCTCTGCCTTTAAATTTATGACCCTATGATGGGATGTGCCTCTAGAATTGAGGGGGCGTGGAATTATAGGATCAGAGGTTTAGAGTTTTCAGGGACCTTAGAAACCACACTCTTCATCTTACAGAGGGAGAAACTAAGACCCATAGAAGGGGAAGTGAATTGTTCAAAGTTGCAAATATTAAAAATAATAGAGCATGAATTTGCTAACTTTTTCCTTTGGCTCCAAATTCCAACAGTCTTTCTAGGGACAGTCACACCTGTGGCATGGTGCAAGATATCCTTCCATACATCTATTTCATAGTTATTTTACTTTCCAAAGTCAGCTCATAAAGGCAGAAAATGCTTTTCCTTTTCTGTTTTTTTTTTTTTCCTGATCTGGTTTTTTTCTGCCTTCTCTTTAAAGGGTACCTCTTGGGTTAGCAACTTTCCCCAACAAAATGCCAAGCTTCTGATTTCCTGCCAGCTAATAATGGGTAATGGCCGGTCATTTCCCTCTCGTCCAGATTTGCTCCCCCGTAAGCAAAATCTAGTTGCACGCTCAGGCTTTGTGCCTGACAGGGCATAAGCTGAGTTAGTTCCAACCTTCAAAAACAACTGCCTTCGAAAGAGCAGCACCACACTGACATGTTTCAGAGTAGGCATCTGTCAATCTCATACCTCAGGCAGCAACCTCATTCCTCTGTTTAGTAGCTCTCTGGGACTTTGTGGTGTAAAATTCACACTCAACTTATCTTGAGTGGTTGCCATCAGAAAAGTGTGTGTTTGTGTGTGTGTGTGTGTCTGTGTGTGTGTGTGTGTGTGTGTGTGTGTGTGTGTGCATAAGTGTTGGGGTATGGGTTGTGGAAAGTAAAATTGACAATTAGTAGGGAGAACTTACCAGCTAAATCAAGAAAATTATTGCTGTGTAATTACCATGATCAAGCATGGCCTTAAAGAGAATTTACCCTTCTCATCTTTGCTATAAGTGTGAACAATCGCATATAACATCCAACTTGGTGGAACAGTTGTTTAGCTTTGCTCAATTAATTTTTTTTTTGGTTTTCTTTTCTCTTCTTTGGGGGGGGGGTAGTGGTTGTAAGGCATGATTCTATGATGAAGGTAGGGATATAATGTAAAATTAAAATGATGTAAAAATAAAATATATCAATAATTTTTAAAAATTAAAATGAGTTCTTTACCTCAAGAAATGCACACAAGATATCTGAGTTGGGTGGGACCTGATGGGCTTTTAGGCAGCATGGGAGAGAAGAGAGAGAGCTGGATTTAGAGTCAGAGGATATGGGTTCAGACCCTACTTCTGCCACTTACTGCCTGTGTTATATCAAAGGAATCATTTCATCTCTATGGGCCTGAGTTTTCTTTATCTGTAAAATGAAAAGTGTTGGATTCTTAAGTCCCTTCCAGCTCTCAACCTATAATCTTGTGATAAACCAATATATACCTGAATAGAAATCCCTATGATCTCATCTGAATAAGTAAACTAATAGTCAGCCTCTGTTTGAAAATTTTTGGTGCTAGAGAATTCAGTGCCTGCTAAGCCAACCCAACCCATTCTTTTGGATAGCTCTTACTTATTAGGAGGTTTTGTCCTTCTATCAATTCGAAATCGACCTCTCTGTAACTCACAGGATCACAATTTATAGCTGTAAAAGGCCTTAGAGGTCATTTAGTCCAAATTTCTCATTTTTCAGATGAGGAAACTGAGGCTAAGGTAAGTTAAAAGTGATCTGCCCAAGATCACTTGGGTAGTAGATGGCAAACTTGGGATTTGAACATAGGCTCACTGACTTCATATCCAGAGCTCTTTTCACTACCACCCATTGTAACAGGCCTCAGGGATTGTTGGCTTGAGTTGGCACCAAAGAGAGATATGAGTTGGAGGCAGCTTCTGCTGCTGCAAACAAAACTGGCCAGAAATGACAACTTGCTCCTGAGAACCCTTTCTCTGCCCTTGTCTAGAATAACCCCAACATTCAAGCACCGGAGAGAGTGCTATGCTCCTCATTAGCACAAGTTGTTGGATCTTGGAAAGTCTATCAAATTATTTGATAAGGATCTATTCATTACCCTTATCCAGCTGAAATAAAAATATTTATAATTGAAACACAGCCCCACTCCATGATGGGTGTTGGAAGAAAACTCTACTTTTCTTTTCTAATTAGGAAAGCAAAGGATTAAAAAATAATGAGCAGACAACCTAGATAGAGAGAATGTATTTAACTTTTTTCCTCAAGGGGAGGGTGGGGGAGAATCTGGAAGATTGTAAAGCCATAGTTCTTCTAATAGAGGCATCAATACCCTTTTACTTTGGGCCTTTTTTGATCTGGTCTATGCAGATTACCCCTCCACTAACAAGGTTCACAAGCCTATCATTTAAGAAGACAATCACTACCACCACTAAGGCCATCAGGCCATCATTCCCGTCACCCTCCCAAAGATGCTTTCCAAGAGCCTACAAAGCATGATCTCATGTCTAAATACTTTTCCTGAATTACAAAAAGCCATTCTTTTACCCACCTGTGAAAGAGTCCACAGAATGTTGGACTTCAGGTAATTATAGTGGAATAGCAAATTGTTTCAGAATTGTTTTTAAATGAGCTTCACTGGAAAAGTTGGGAACCAGATGAATAACAGTAACACATTTATGAAATGATTTAGTATTGGTAAATCACTTCCTCCTAAAATAACTACTACCCTATTGATATAGGCAGTATAGACATTATCATTCCCACTTGACAGATGAGCACACGGTGTTACTGAGGGATTAAATAGTTATATATTACTCAAAAAAATCTAATAGATGACTAGGACCAAAAAATATTACCTTCTTGATAAGATCATGTGTAAATGAATGAATGAATTTATCAAACACTTCCTCTGGGCCACACACTGTACTGAATACCAGGGATAAAGTTAATAAATCAAAATAGTCCCTGCTCTCAAGATGCATACACTCTAGTTGAGGGAAACAAGATATATAGGAGTAATCAGTCACTTGGAGGTTGGGAGGACACAGAAATCTTAAGGATGCAACAGTACGACTAATGGCGATGCCTAAGCATCTTAACTTAACACGGAGGATCTTCAGGGATCAGGCACAATTAGAGAACAAGCATATGTTGTGTGCCAGGCACTGCACTAAGTGTTGTGACACAAAGAAAGGTAAAAGACAGTCCTTGCCCTAAGGAGTTTATATTCTTCAGATTTTACAGTCATGACATCACTGGTCCAGACTGGCAGAACCATCCAGAGCCTGTGCTCCACTATGTGGTTTTAAAGAATACGAGGCCAATTCCACACTCTGGAAATGCTTCTGCTGCAGAATTTTAAACTCCAAATACTTGAAAAATAAGTTAATAAAACTGAAATCCAAGGGCATAACATATCAATTCTTCTTCCAGGAAAGGAGTCTTGACCTTTGACTTAGCTATAAGGCCTGTCTTGCATTTAGCAGATGTTCAATAACAGTTGCTGACTATTGATTGATGGAGGGGTATTCTGGAGGACCTCAGAGAAATATGCATATGGCCTTCTGACTGGTTTTCTCACTGATGTAGGCTCTCCCTCTAGAAGTGTTGATTGTAGCCCATCAACACCCTCTCATATTGTGTGGCTTTGGTCCATATTCTCCCACAAATCTAACCTCCTTAATGTTCCTTATATGCTTGCAGCATACTGCTTTTCAAAAAGATTTAACTTTGTGATAAAAACTGGTATCTAGTAAATAGTGCTACAGAAGTGTAGAAAAGGCTTGGTAGGTATCCTGAATGAGGAGAAATGGGAATTCAAGGTTCACTCATCAACTTGTCAACCTGCCAAAAATATATCAATATCTTCCCCTCAAAGGGAACCGTGCTGGAATGCACATCCATTGGCCACATCTGGACCTTCTAGAATCATTTCCAGCTGGAAAATCCATTGACTAATGAAATTGTGCTCTATTCAAATAATGCACATTCATAAGATCATAGATTTGGAGTTCTAAGGCAGTCAGAGGAAACATGGTCTAGTGCCCATATTTTACAAATAAGGAAACAGGTGTCATAAAGAAGAGATGTCATAAGATTTTAGGATCATAGCTCTTGAAGGTCATTTAATCCAATCCTGCTTCATCTTACAGATGTGAAAACTGGGATTTAGAAGATTAAATAACTTGCCTAAAGTCACACAGGTAATAACAGAACTGGACTTTAAACACAGGTCCTCTAAATCCTAATTTATTGCTTGATCTACCAACATACATTATATGCTAAGTATTTGTGATTCCATTAAGAAGGTAGCAAGAAAGGGTAAAGAGTATTCCAGGAATTATCCCCCAAATCCACAAATAAAAAATAATCAAGAAATCTTAAGATAAACATTAGTGATCTCCTTCAAACAACCTAGAAGTACATGCCACAAGTGTTAGAAGGGTCCCAATAGGAAAGCCAGCATGAGTTTAGGTTAATAATCAGGAAGCCTGCAGCATAGCTTTGATTGGGGAAGACCCAGGAAAAACAGAAGCCTTCAGTAGCACCCTGAATGGGGACATGAAATCACAGATATCTGATCAGAGACATAAGTCTTAGATCAGCACTCTGATCCAAGATACATCCAAAGAAGTGAAAGTCATTGGCATGAAATCAAGTGTTGGAGTAAAAAGGGCTTGACTCCTCTCATCTAGAATAAGACACAAAATATTATGAAGAAATAGTATGAGACAATAGACATCCAGAAGGAAAATCAGAAGAAAAGAATAACAATTATAGTAAGAGATTCATAGGGGAAAATGTCTTTGTGCTGAGTACCTAAAGGAAAGGAAGTAATTTATTCACTTTGTATAGCTTTCCTCCAGAACTCTTACTTACTTTTTTTTTTTGCTTTTTGGAGGGTAGAAGGCAGGGCAATTGGGGTTAAGTGACTTGCCCAAGGTCACATGGCTAGTAAGTATTAAGCGTCTGAAGCCAGATTTGAACTCAGGTCCTCCTGACTCCAGGGCCAGTGCTCCATTCACTGTGCCACCTAGCCACCCCCTTACTTATTTTTTTTTATCTCAGAAGCATGAGATAAAAAAAAAATAAAGTAAGAGTTCTGGAGGAAAACAACAAAGAAAATTAATAGCTTAGAACAGAACCCAGAAAGCTTGTTTATGTAGCAGACTCCCTGAAAATTAGAATAGTCCCAATAGAACATGGTGACTCAATGAGACAACAAGAAACAATAGAACAATATCAAGAAAGGGAGATAGGGAGGGAAAAGAGAGGGAAAAGCATGAAAGAATAGGATGTAGGGAAATAGACAATTTATAAAGGTATGAGTTCATACTCATTCACAAAACAAATGAAGATAGCAAAATGGATTAGAATGCAGAATCCAGCAATATGTGTTTATAACAAAGCTGAAACATAAATGTTCACATAGAGTTAAAATTAGAACTCTAGAGCAGAATTTATTTATGCTTCATGTGAATTCAAAAAAGTAGGTATAGTAATCATGATCTCAGACAAGGCAACAGTAAGAATAAACATGACTAAAAGATAAATATGGAAACTACATTATGATTAAAGGTACTATAGATAATTAAATATCACTATCATCATCAACCTGTACAATAATATATTGAGTGCCTACTTTATGCCAGGCACCATGCTAAGCACTAGGGATACAAGGAAATATAAAAATATGTTCTTTTTTCAAGGAGTTCACATTCTAATGGAGGAGATAACTTGCAAATACCTGTGTATAATCAATTTATAGGCAATGAAAATTAAAAGTAATCTCAGAAGGAAAGCATTATTGGTCATGGAAGAGGGCTGGGAAAAGGTAGACTTAACTGTCAGTTAATCTGATTTTATAAAAGAGGAAAACTAGTGCATACATGTCAAATTAATATATTAATAGCAAAAATGGGAAAAAAGAATTCACAGCAAATGAAAAGAAAATGAAAGAATTTTTTAATGTTTAATCTAAATATATGACCAAAAATAGATAACTAAAGAATTAAATGATCCACAAAAAATAAAACTCCCAGACTGAGAATAAGAAGTATAGAATGTGAGGGGGGAGAAATCCAATCTTAGAAAAAGAAATTGAATAAGCCATAAATGAAGTCCCAGAGAGGGGCAGAGGGAGGGGAAGCCCAGGACCAGGAAGATTTATAAGCAAATTCTATCAGATATTCACAGAGAAATTGATTTTAATACTATGTAAACATTTCAAAGCCAGGAATAAATGGGATCCTATTAAATTTCTTCTGATACAAACAAAACAACTTAAACCAGGGAGAGACAGATTTGAAAAAGATGGGCAATATGCATAATGAATATGGATGCATAAATACTAAATAAAATATTAACAAAAAGATGTAGTAGTATAATGGGAAAATGTCCACTATGTATTTTGGATTCTGGCAAGAATTCAGGTTTGGCTCAAAATTAGGACAACTGCAAGCACAATGGATCATATTAATGAAGAGAAAATCACATGATTTTAAATCTACTGATATGTTCATATCTATTGACATAATAGATATAAAAATGCTTTTGAGAAAATATAATGCCCATTACATTTAACCAAAAAAAAGAATAAATGGAATTATATATAATAAACATCATCTATCTAAAACTAAAAGTTGGTATTCTATGTAATGGAGAAATGTTAGAGGCCCTTCCAAAAAGATTAAAGAAAAAGTAAGAATCTCCATTACCAGCGAATAGATTAGACAAATTGCATAAAGCATTAATAAGTACTTACTATGTTCCAGGCACTGTGCCAAGCACTGGGAATAGAAATGCAAGCAAAAAGAAAGACTTATCTGACTTCAAGATCTCATGTTCTAATAAGAGAAGACAACTCATAAAAGGGAGCTGAAAAGTGGGCGAAGTGGAAAGATACTCAACTAGAGTCAAGGTGAAAAAGTAGTCTAGAGAGTCAGGTCATGAAATAAGCATGATTTGCATGGGTACTTCCACAAATGAAACTTCCAAGAAGGAACTCACCAATTGGAGGAGGTTCACAGAGCTAGTGATATCTCCAGTATAAGAAGGTCACTGGGGAAGAGGTGCAAAAGTAGTCTGGTGAGTCAAGAATGACCACCACAATTATTTGAAGTAGCAATAGAAACTCTTGTGTAAGCAATAAGACAAGAAAAAGAAACTGAGGTGACAAGCATAGGCAAAGATAAAACAGTTGCTTTTTTGCAGATATAATTTTCTACTTAGAGAACTCTATAGATTGAACTAAAATTAATTCAAATAACTACACAAAAGCAGCAGGATATTAAATAAAGCAACACAAATCATCAAGTTTATTGTTTATTTTTATTATTACTAACAAAATGCTGTAGGAAAGAGTATAAGGGAAAATTCCATTCAAAATAACTAGAGAATGCATGAAATACTTGGGAGTCTACCTACAGAGATATATCCAAGAATTACATGAATTCCACTACAAAAATCCTTAAAGAAATATATAAATTAGAGAAATATCAATTGCGCAGGATGCCAATATAATAAAATTGAAAATACTATCTAAATTTTACATATTCAGTGGTATGTCAATAAGAGTACTAGAGGATTACTTTATAGAGCTAGAAAAAAATTAAAATTCCTTTGGAAGACAGAATCTTAAGGGAAATAAGGAAAAAATTGAAATAGACCCTAGTAATACCAGGTCCCAAACTATTCTAAAAACAGTAATCATCAAAACTATTTTAGAACTTGTTAAAAAAAAACTTGAAAAATTGATCAGTGGAAGAGATTAGGAACACAAGATCCAGAAGTAAGTAAATGTAGTGTTTTATAAACCCAAAGGCTGTAACTACCAGAGTACAGACTCATTTAATAAAAGTCATTGGGAGTACTGGAAAGTAGTCTGGAAGAAATTTCATTTGGATCAACATTGCCTACCACATATTACAAAAATCTCCAAATGTCTATATGATAGAAAATATCACATTATAAATAAATTAAAGGAGAATATTAGGAAATAATTCCCATAATTATGAATAATGTTACATTACTTAGCCAAACAAACAATAGAGAAAATCAGAGGAGATTAATTTGATTATACAAAATTGAAAAGTATTTGCATAGTCAACAATTAATACAGTTAAATTTAGAAGGGAAATAGTAATAAAAAGAAGAAGGAAGGGACTCAGACTGAAAAAATATTCATAACAATACTTTGGTTATAGATATCAAAGAATTGGAAACTAATAAAGCACCTCTGAATTTGGGAATAGCTAAACAAATGAAGATATATGAATGCAATGAATTAATAGGCCGTAATAAAAGATTAAAAGGACAGATTAAAAAAAATTGAGAACACTTGAATGAGCTAAGTCAAAATGAAATGAGGAAAAGCAAAAGAAAATTTACAAAATGACTACAGCAATGAAAAGAAAAGAAAAAACTTTAAAAACTTTTATTTTCATCAATGCAAAGAACAACCATGATTCCAGAGGATTGAGAGTAATGAATGCTTCCAATCACTTGAAAGAGAAGCAAGGAACTAGAGGTGCAGAATGAAATATGTATTTTCAGACATGGATAATATGTATGTCTGCTTTACATTGCTATACTAACTTGTGAAATGAAGAGGATTTTGAGGAGGAGAAGTAAATTAGTGATAAAGAGACAGAGAGGGAGAAGGAAGGAAGGAAGGAAGGAAGGTAGGAAGGAAGGAAGGAAGGTAGGAAGGAAGGAAGGAAGGAAGGAAGGAAGGAAGGAAGGAAGGAAGGAAGGAAGGAAGGAAGGAAGGAAGGAAGGAAGGAAAGGGAAGGGAAAGTAAGAAAGGGAGGGAGGAATGGAAGGAGGGAGGGAGGACAGAAAAATAGAAGGAAGGATTAAAACACACAGAAGACACAGAAGGTCCAGAAGGAAACATAAACAAGTGAGAATGCTTTTATATCTGAGCTAAATTCTGAGGGTATGTGTGTTTAAAGAACAAGAAACAAACTCACACAAATTTTGTTTGTCATATTCAACATGACATTTTAAAATTGATAAATAGGGGCGGCTAGGTGGCGCAGTGAGTAAAGTGCTGGCCCCGGAGTCAGAAGGACCTGAGTTCGGTTCAGGCCTCAGACACTTAACACCCACACACAAAAAACTAGCCGTGTAACCTTGGGCAAGTTACTTAACCCCAATTGCCCTCCGAAAGACAAAATAAATAAATAAAATTGATAAATAGTGATTCAACATCACACCCCTTGTGGCTTGTGGAGGCAGGGCATAACTGCCTGTCTGGCAGTCCAATTGTATCTGTCACAACAGACAGTCCCAAGGTCAGAACCATGGACAGTACCTGTACCTTATAAAAGCTTGCTTTCCCTAATGACAATGAAATCATCAAACCCTGCCTGCGAAAACTATAAGCTTTTCCAAACCCACTAATTTGAAATGCTGCTAGGCAAGGGAAGAAAATAGAATAGATTGAAAGTGGCATTTTACATTTGCAGAAACAAGAACCGATTGTGTTATAGTTCACACCTAATTAGGTTATGAATTTTGTCAGCAGACTCTACTTCTCAGCTGAAATGTGCTGAACAAGCCTGACTAGCTCCCCAAAATGTGTGGGGCAGATGTTTGACATTCCATTTTAAAAGAAATCTATCTTTTAAAAATTTAAATAACAAAAGGGGAAAGAGTGGTGGAACAATACAAGGGAAGGAATATTGAATCCAAGCTAGAATGCCAGATTATTTGGAGGAGCAATTGGGGTTAAGTGACTTGCCCAAGGTCACATGGCCAGTAAATGTTAAGTGTCTGAGGCCAGATTTGAACTCAGGTGCTCATGACTCCAGGGCCAGTGCTCTATTCACTGTACCACTTGGCCACCCCTAGAGTGCCAGATTTTAAATCACAGTTGTGTCACTTGATAACTGTGACGTTAAGCAAGTCACTTTGCTTTTCTCATCTGTAAAATGAGGAGGCTAGGTCTACTGGCATCTAAGGTCCCTTCCAGTTCTAAGTCTATGAACTTATTATTTTCAATAATTTTTATATTATAGTGTAATATAAAGATGGATGGATTTACATTCAGAGGATGAGGATTTGAATACTGATTCATCTACTTACTAGCTGTGTGTCCTTAAGCAAACTACTTGGTTTGGGGAGGCCTTCGCTTTCTCTTGTATATCATGAAGGAGTTGGATTGGACTATTTCAAAGATACTTTCAAATTTTGAATCCTATAACCTTAAAAATCCATTTTATAGATGATTTACCCAAGGTCAACCAGTTAGTTTATGTTTGAAGTGGAATCCAAATCAAGACTGACACTGTAAATACAAAGATAAGCAATCATACAGGGTCTTTGCTGAGATTTTGTGTAAGCGATGCATAAAACAGTTTTAATTGAAACATCATATCTTTCCATGTAGATTGCAAGTTCTTCATCCACCCGTCTTAACTGCCTCCCCCATCCTGGCCAATGCCTCCAAAGTGCTTGTTCAGCCATGGGCACAGAGTTTGTATTCACAAATCCTTGGTAACTGATAGAGTCGTATTATTTTTTGTGTTTTTTTCTTCCAATCAATTTTCCCAGCGGCTTACTTCTTAGGAACAGGCCCCACAGCATTCGTTAGTCTTCCCTTTGGACATTCTCTGAAAGTTAGAGCTATTAGTTCATGTAATTCCCTTCCTTACCTCCCCTGTTCCCCCTACCAAGTTTTCCTTCATTATTATTTTTCATGCCTGGCAGCTACAAACAGACACATAACCCATCTATCTATTTAATGCCTCTTTCTGTTGAACAGTCTGCAATTCATGGACTTATTTCCTTCTTTGCTATTTAAAATAAATTCCAGGAGAAAGACGACATCTTAGGAGAAAATCAAAGATTTTCAGATTGGGTAAATTTTGGTTCAGACCATCCTTTTTGGAAAGTTTCCAAGAATTCATACAATATTAATTCAATGGGATGAGTGTTTCAACAGGCTCATTGTTCCAGAAGGCTCAGCCTTGTGCCTGAAAATATATTAGCAAATTACACCCTCAAATACATCATAGAAACTGTCCTACACCCACACAGAGGTTATTTGCTGTGAGTACTCAGAATTCCTTGCATGAATAAAGGGCATTGGGAAGAGCTAGAATAGAAATAAAGGGTGGATAGGAATAAGCAGAAATCATTGTAACAGAAATAGAACAAAGGAGTTTTTTTTAAAGGAGATGTCATAAACATCTTATATACACATTATATCTCCAAGCTAGATTCTACACAGTTGTCAAAATAATTTTGCTAAAGTGTAGGTTTGACTATGATATTCCCTTGCTGACAAACTTCTATTGGCTCCCTATTACCTCATGAGATAATGAGTTTTCCCTCACTAGACTTTCTTAGGGGTTCAGGTTGGATAATACTTGTTGGGTTGGAGGGAAAGGGACTTTTTTTTAGGTGTGGGTTGGGAGGCTTAGGTCTAAATTATAATAAATGGAGAGGAGAGGGAGAATGTGAAGGAAAAGAGAAGGGAGAAGGAAAGGAGAGAGGGAAGGAGGGAAAAAGCAGAGAGTGGAAGGATGGGATGGAGAAAGGGGATGTAACATGGCATATTGAATTGAAAACTTGTCTTGAAGTAAAAAAAAAGACTTGGGTTTGTGCCTTGCTTCTGTCGGATGCTGTCTGTCTGTGTGATGCTAGGCAAATTACTTTACCTCTCCATGTCCCAAGCCAACTCCCTAAGATCATCTCTTAGATAATTCTAGTTCAACTGGCAAAGATGGTTTCCTCAGTAAGAGTGCCCTACCCATAAAATCATAGGTCCATACCATATATTATGGGGAGGAGAATGGATTGAAGATGAAGGAACTTTTAGTATTACCTCAAATCATATTACCTCGATGCTGGTTCTTTAACTTAACTCAGCAACAAAAATGCAACTGAGTTGATACTTGAGGCCATACTTCAGGTAAAGCTATTTCCACTAGAAGTGTAAAATTCTGCTTAATAAATCCCAATTAGATGTAAGTGTTTCAGTACCATGAAAAAATAACAACTATTACCACCATCGCTGCCATTACCACAACCAATGAAGAGTTCCTGAGCTGTGATGCTTACTGTGATTCTGGCTCCCGTGGACTTAGAAAGCTGACTTTGGTGCCTGAGTAATCCAGAGAATTCTGTGCTAGGGCTTTTTTTTCTTTCTTCCTTCTTTATTAAAAAATTCTTTATAGCACAATGGACAAAAAGGGATTAAAATACTATTTCTACAGAAAGATGAGATTCAGGGTCTTATCTCTGCTTCTCCTTGAATGCATTATGATCTGTTTTTATGTCAAAGCTATTGGCAAAAATGCTATTGGTTAAAAACATGGGAGGAGTAGGTTTTTCATCATCATTATTGTGATTTTGTTACAAAAATAAAGTTTTAGATGAATGGGATCTCAGCAGTTTAGACAACCCACATTAAAAAAAAAGATCATGCTATTCATCTGAAATTCTACCAGAAACTGTATCAGTTTTCTTATAAAAGAAAAAGAAAGCTTCAGTCCTCTAGTACTATGAAGAAAGAATCAATGGAAGTTTAAAGCAAGTGCTTGCTAAGCATTCAAAAGAAAATGATCAACCTGAGTATAAATATTCACTCTCCCTTCCAATCAAATTGAACTACTCGCTTAGTACTTCATATCTCTCCCTTCTGTGCCATTACAAAGTTAGTGACTGATGCCTGGAATGCACTCACTCTTCATTTCTACTTCAAAGTGGTACAATAGATAAAAGTCTGAACTTGAAGTCAGGACAAAATGAATTCAATTCCATACTCAGATACTTCCCTAGGTGTATAACTCTAGGCAAATCAGCTTCTGTCTGCCTCAGTTTCCTCATTTACAAAATTGAGATAATAGTACCTACTTCATAGGGTTACTGTGAGGATAAAATAAAATAATATTTGTAAAGTGATTTGCAAAACTTAAATCACTATTTAAATGTGAGCTACTATAATAATAATTATTATTATGTTTGAAAAATGTTTTACAAACCTTAAAGTGCTATATAATTGCTTTTATTGCTATTATTTTTGTTAGCATCATTATTTCAAAGCCCAGCTCAGGTGCCACTTCCTAAATAAAACTATTCCTGATGTCCCCAGCTCATAGTGCTCTCTTCCTTTTGAAATTAATTTGTATTTACTTCATAGTTTTATTATACTTATCTGTATAAATGTCTTGAGGAACAATGTGAGATAGCAAATGGAAAATAATTTGCATATATATTTATACAAATCTGCATTATACATGCATATATTATATATACATATACCATATATATTATCATATATCATTTTAAGGTTTGTGAAGTACATCACATATATTATGCCATTTATACCTCAACACAATCTTATAAATTGGGTGCTATTATTATCCCCACTTAAAGTTGAAGAAAGGCTGAGAGAGTTTATGAAGTCTCAGACCTTATTTTTCTTAGTCTCTTTGCATCATCTGACACTGTTGATCATACTTTCCTCTTGCATACTCTCTTTTCTAGGTCTTCCTGTCACTACCCTACCCTGGTTCTCTTCTTCTCTCTTCTCTACCTTTTCTTTCTCTTCCTTCTCATTCTCTTTTTTCACTGTCTTCTTTTCCCTTTCACTTTTCTCCTCTCCTGTTCTCCCCCCCACACACACATTTTATTGTTATTTTTGTTTCTTTTCGAATCTCACAAATGGAAAGGACTTCAATCTCTATTGATTTTAACAACAACATCCCCAGAAAGTGGTTATTCTGTCTGATCATTTAAGGATGCCTTAGTGAGGTATAACCCAGGACAGTAGGGAGGCAACAGGTTTTGGGGAAGGGAGGGGGAATCTTAAAGGTGTCATGGTAAGACTTATGCTATAGTAAAAATTATGTTAACTGTTTTGGATAGCTAGGTGGCACAGTGGGTAGAACATTGCACTTGGAATGAAGAAGACTCATCTTTATGAGTTCAAATTCAGCCTCAGGCCCTAGCTACATGACCCTTCTATGCCACTTAGACCTGTTGGCCTCAATTTCCTCATCTGTAAAAGGAGCTGGAAAAACAAATGGCAAATCACTTCAGTGTCTTTAGCAAGAAAATCTCCAGTGGGGTCATGAAAAGCAAGATATAACTGAAACAACTCAACAACAATGTTAACCCTAATATGGAGGCTGAATTAGAAAATTTTGTGCATACAAAGTAATACAATTCCCTCAAAAATTTTTTAAAATTCCCAACCCTTTGTTGCATGCAACTATTTCAATAATGTTACTTATCTCCAATTACCCTATCTCTTACATATTCAAAGAATTCTGAGTACCCACCCCAAGTATCCTCTGCATAGGCATGAAACTGTTTCCCTGAAGTATTTGTAGGCATGATTTTCTAATATCATATCTCCATACATAAGACTGAAGTCAACATTGAGCCTGCTGAAACACTCAACCTATTTAAAAATTATTGTAAAAATTCTTGGGGCAGCTAGGTGGCACAGTGGATAGAGCACCAGTCCTGAAGTCAGGAGGACCTGATTTCAAATCTGGCCTCAGATACTTGACACACCCTACTACCTAAGTGACCTTGGGCAAGTCACTTAACCCCAGTTGCCTTGCCTTCCCCCTCAAAAAAAAAAAAGAAAGAAATTCTTGGATACTTCCTGCTGTAGCACACTGATTCCCCTATCTGGTTGTAGCCCTCTAGTGAACTCTTGTTCTTAACTTTTCATGGGTCATGGATCCCTTCTCAGAATGATAGTTTTTATGTATAAAATAAATATATAGAATACTAAGCAAAATAAATTATACTGACATACCACTATCTCTATCTATTTATACTTATTTACCTATATATGCCTATATAGATAGAGATAAAAGTTCATGGATCCCAGGTTAAGAACCCTTGTCCCAGAGGAATGTAAACTTCTTGAGAGCAGGGATTGATTTTTCTTTATATCACCAGTGCTTACACAGTGCCTAGCAGTGAATCAAGTTGGTCAACACACATATATTAAGTGTTTGCTATATGTCAGGCATAGTGCTAAGTCCCAAGCATTCAAAAAAGTCAAAGACAATTCCTGTCTTTCAGGGGCTCACATTCCAAAGGGGGAGACAATACCAAAAACAACTATGTACAAACAAGCTTTATACTGGATAAAATGGTGAAAATCAACAAAGGGAAAGCATTAGAATTAAGAGGTATCAGGAAAGCTTTCTATAGACATTGGAATTTTAACTGTCAATTGAAGGAAGATAGGGAATTCAGCGAGTGGAGATGAGGAAGGAGAATATTATGGGAATGGGGGAACAGCCAGGGAAAATGCATGAAGTTGGGAGTTAAGGTGTCTTTTGTTCAAGGAGCAGCCTGTGTCACTGGATTGTCTAGTTCTTAGAGGAGAATGAGTCAGAAGTCAGGAAAAGTAGGAAGGTGCCAGGTTACATAGGCATTAATAAGCATTCCTTGAATTGATTTGACTCATTTAATTAAGCTTGTTCATCTGAGGCAGTCATGAAAAGCAGATCCTAGAGAAGACATATCCACACCCATACAGAGCACACACAACTTAAGAAAAATGTTGAGATTTTGTTTCAGTTGAAAGAGTTCAGAGCCCCCAGGTCTCAAACATATCAAAAATGCAATTTCTCAATTCCATTCCTACTTGGCTTAAAGTATGCCAGCTGGGTTCAGTCCTGCATACTATGAGGTCAGCTGCTAGGCTCTAGGAAATGAGATGATTCCAAGAGATAAGAGTAATGTACTAGTTTGTGATTATTCAGTCATTTTCAGTCATGTCTTACTCTCTGTGACCCTATTTGGGATTTTCTTGGGAGAAATAGTGGAGCGGTTTGCCATTTCCTTCTCCAGCTCATTTTATAGATGAGGAAACTGAGACAAACAGGGTTGAATGACTTGCCCAGGGTCACTAAGTCTGAGACTGGATTTGAACTCATGAAGATGAGTCTTTCTGACTCCAGCCCCAGCATTCTGTGTACTATGGTGTCCCCTAGCTGCCCATTGCCTTAGTACACAAAACGGCCAAAATCAGATATACCTAGGACATTGAGGCAGAAGGTTAGTCATTCACTGTGAGGTTGTGTGCTGTTGATACACACACACGTATGTGAGCATGCACGAACTCACAGGGGTCATACGTTCCTGTCCAGACATCTGTCATCTGATCATGTATGGCTTGACTTTGGCACTAGAAGCTATTCTACTGAGCACTAAGTAGCCCAGTCTGTTTTCTCCATCTGTAGGATGAGCTGGATGCCTTGAGGGTTAGCAATATTTGGAAATAATAATAGCTGGCATTTGCTTATTGATTTCAGGCTTGCCAAGGCCATACTTCCTTCAGCTGATTCTCACAACAACCCTAGGAGGTGGGCAGGGCTCTTATTATCTTCTTCTCCATCATCATCATCATCATCATCACCATCATCATCATCACCTCCATTTTGAAGATGAGGAAATTTTGATTGAAAAAAGTCAAGGTCACATGAAGTTAGTCCATCTCTGAGACCCCAGTGCAGCATGCTGTCCCATACACCACCACCCAAGCTGCCTCAAATAGACTAATGGTCTACTTGGGACTCTCTGTTTGGTCCCCTTGCCCCTGCCTAAACCTTTTCTTGCCCTCCTGATAGAGTTCCAGTGTCCTCAATCTACTTCAGGCTCCTGCCCACAGAGCCTCTCTTGTCCTGCACCAAGCTTTCTGGCCCCAGACAGTACTACAACTCCCCTCTGACCCACCAGAAATAAAACCTATCTGTTCTGTGTTTTGTTCTATTAGGAAGCCCGAATAGGGGAGCTATTAAATGAAGAATTAAAAAAAAAAGTGTGGCATGTCAGAGCTGGGAGGCTCTAGGAGAATGGACATGTTTGTTTGTTTTTTACTCTGTACCCACAGTACCTAACATTAAGCATTCTGGAATAGAATTAAACATAAAATCCCCAAGACTGGCAGGACCTCAGAACACAGAAGGTCAGAGCTGGGAAGGCCTTGATAACCCAGAATGTCAGAGCTGGGAGGGCCCTGAGAACCCAGCATGTCAGAGCTGGGAGGGCCCTCAGAAGACAGAATATCTGAGCTGGGAGGGCCCTTAGAGCAGAGAATGTCAGACCTAGGAAGGGCCTTAGAACACTGATCCTGGAGTCAGGAAGACTTGAGTTCAAATCTAGCCTCAGATACTCAGTAGCTGTGTGATCCTGGACAAGTCACTTAACCCTGTTTGCCTCAGTTTCCTCATTGTTAAAATGAGCTGGAGAAGGAAATGGAAGACCACTCTAGTTTCTTTATCAAGAAAATCTCATGGATATTATTGGCCAATATGTGGTCACAAAGAACAACTCAACAATAACAGTAAACTATTATGTCCCACCCTGCCTCCAAATGGAGCTGGGAAGTGCTTCTCAACCACATCTACCCACATTTCCCACGTTCACATCAATAGACATTTATTAAACTCTTGGTAAGGGCAAGCCCTCTGACTCTCGATAGCCATGTGACCTGGACAAGGCCATAAATTTCCTCAGGCAAACCATTAGGACTTATCTACTCAAAGCCAGGGCTCTATATCTTAAAAAAAAATAGCTAGTGGTCATAGGGCACTTTAATTTTTGCAAAGCTCTCTGCTCCTTTCAGAGCCTCAAGGTGAAGGCTTTTTCGTCTCCAGACTGTGTCTCGATAATGAGGGATATTAGCTAAGAGATAGTAACATTTAAAGTTAAAAAGGACTTCCAAGAATATCCCATCCATCCAACCTCCTCATTTTGCAGGTGAGGAAACTGAGGTTTCCTGTGGATGCCCCAGCTAATAAACATCAGAGGCAGGATTTGAACCTAGGTTTTCCTGACTCCCAGGTCAGTACTTTGTCAACTCTGTTTTCATTCAATGTGCCTGCAAAAGAATGCCTGCAGTTACATGACAAGTGAACAAAGCTTCCTAGACAGCCATGAAAACCAGACGGGACAAAGGCCAGTGAATGCAAGGAAGGTTTTTTTCTTCTTACAGCAGCTGCTGATTTAAAGCAAAAGGTCAGAGCTGGCTGCAATTAGTTTCCTGAGCGATGGGTCTTGGGAGGCTCTGCAGGCCTAGATGCCGGCCTCCATGGCTATTAACAAAGACGCTAATAGAAAAATACACCCACGCCCCTCCAACACAGAACACACTCCAGAGATTCAATAACATTTCCTGGTCTGGGCTGCAGACTCTCTGGGGCCTCATTTTCACATCAACAATTAGATGAGCCCCAAATGAATATAAGGAGAAGCCCTCAAATTCCATTTCAGCAAATTTCACTCATCTTCAGTTTTCTTTTCTTCATATACATTTTAAAAAATTTTCATATAATATTTTATTTTTCCCCAATTACATGATAAAACTTTCATTTATGTTTTTCATGGAGGTTTTTTTTTTCTTTTTAAGTTGATGACACTCCCCCATGGTTTCCCTCCCCCTCACAACAGAACTCTCCATAGTAAGAATCATCTAGCAAAACCACCCAATACATCGGCTCAGCATGTCAATGTATGCCTCATTCAGCACCTGGGATCTACCACATCTCTGCTGAGAAGCTGGAGGTGTGCTTTACCATCAGGCCTTGGAAGCCATGAGCAGCCGGCTCCCTGATAAGAATTTGGATGTCTGGTATTGCCAACCTTTGTGTGCTTGTGTCACTCAGTGTTCTGACCCAGGCTCTCTTTACTCCTTAAGTTATCTCACCATGGGTTTAACTGTCACTTTTATGCAAATGACCCGATGGAGTTATGTATCCTGTACCAGTCTCTCCCCTGAGTTTCAGGTTTGCCTCACCAATTGCCTATGAGACATTTTACAATAGATGCCCCAGAGTCATATCAAACTGTACATGTCCAAAACTGAACTCACAGTCTTTCCTCCTAATCCTTCCTGTCTTCCAAATGCCCCTATTGCTGTTGAAGAGATCACCATCCCTCTGGTCTCCCAGTTTTGTAGCTTGGATATCATCCTTGACCCCAAATCTCCAATCAATATCACCAACTTTGCCATTTCTACCTTCTCCAAACTTTTGCATCAGCCCCCACCTCTTTACCCCCGCAGCTACCACGTTAGTTCAGGTCTTTATCATCTCTTGCCTAAATTATTACAATGGCCCCCCAATCAGCATCTCTGCATCAGGTTTCTCCCTTCTCTTGTCCATCCTACACACTGCTGCCAAATTGATTTTCTTTAAGCACACATCTGACCACATTATTCCCTTACTCAATCAATTCCAGGGACTCCCTATTGCCTGCCTGTAGGATAAAATATTAACTTCTCTGTTTAGTTTTTAGAGCCTGTCACAACCTGGCCCCAACATACCTTTTCAGCCTCATTGAACATTATTCCCCCTCCCACACTGGGTGATCTGGCCAAACTGGCCTTCCTTCTTCCGCTCTCCAGACACAGAAGCTCCATCCCCCATTCCATTTCCTTTGCATTGGCTGTTCTCTCTACCTGGTCTGTACTCCCTCCTCAAATGGGCTTCCTAGAATTCTCCTCTTCCTTTGAGACTTAGCTCAGGCACCAGCAGCCTCAAGACACCTTTCCTGTCCCCCCCAAATGCTGGCACTCTTCCTCTCAACTACCCTGTATTCAACTGCTTCCTATTGTCTAGCTTTTTATTTCTTTTGCATACCTTTCTATCTGTCCTTATCTTCCCAGTGACGACGAGGGATCGTTCCAGCCTTTGGATTTGTATCCATAGTGCCAAGAGCGGGGTCTGGCACCGAGCAGGTTTTTAATAAATGCTTGCTTATTGATTACTTGATCAGTGTGTAAATCAGTCTTCTGTTTCTGCTTATTTCAGATATATTTTCCAAAGAAGGGAAAGGGTAGGGGAAAGAGAATGAGATTTAACATCATTAGAGGAGATGGATTCATATTTCTAGTTCTGGTGCTTGTTTACAACCAGGAGAGGAGAGGGAGAGAGAGCAGGGAAGAGGAAAAGGGGAAAGAGAAGGAGAAAGAACAGGGGAAAGGAGAAGAAGAGAGGAGAGGAGAGGAGAGGAGAGGAG
>NW_027187400.1:20239098-20276656 GCF_028583685.1 Petaurus breviceps papuanus
GAGGAGAGGAGAGGAGAGGAGAGGAGAGGAGAGGAGAAAGAGACAGAGTAAGAGACAGAGACAGAGGAGACAGAAACAGAGATTAGGGTATAGAGTCATTCATGGGGAATAATTAAAGATAATTCTGGAGACAGGGGAATGAAGATGAGCCCTTAGGAGTTGCCTTCATAAATAGGACCTTGTGAAACTCGCTGGAGAAATACATCAGTTATATGCGATATTTTCTCAGGACTGGGTGATAGGTCATTATTGTGGAAGAGGAATTTTCTAAATGGAATTTAAACTTCTGTTATGCACAAGAGGAAGAATAGCAAAAAGGTTTGCCAGTTGTTTTTGAACCTAGGGAGCCTCAGTTCAAAATCTACCTTTAACACTTACTTTCGGTTTTAATCTGGGCAAATCACTGCCCCTTTCTGAGCCTCAGTGTCCCATCTGTAAAATGGGACTCATAATGTCAATACTACTTACCAAACAGAGTTGATGGGAACAACAGATTTATGGAAAGGACTTGGAAGTCTTTAAAATATTGTATGGAGGTAGCCAGGTGGCACAGTGGATAGAGTACTAGTTCTGGAGTGAGGAGGATTCATCTTCCTGAGTTCAAATTTGGTCTCAGACACTTACTAGCTGTGTGACCCTGGGCAAGTCACTTAACCCTGTTGAGAGAAGGGAAGGGAAAGGGAAGGGAAAGGGAAGGAAAGGAGAAGTGGTTAGGTGGCATAGTAGAGAAAACCACCTAACTTGAAATCAGGAAGACCTATGTTTGAATCCTCCCTCAGGTGTTTACTGACTCTGTGATGGAGAGCACATTACTAAACCTCTGCCTCAGCAGTAAAATGGGGACAATAATAGCACCTACATCCCATGAGGATAAAATGAGTTAATGTTTGTAAAATGCTTTGCCAACCTTAAATCACTATGTCAGTATTATTATGTAAATGTCAGGCATGATTATTAGTGATCACAAATGTCAGCTGTGATTGTGATGATCTTTTTTTATTTTTTGCTTCTCCTGATAGAACATACTCCTTTCTAGTCCAGCTGAGTCACCAGGGCTCCGGGACTAATGGCATATGCATCATGCAAGGAAAAGACATGGCAACAGAGTCGGATTTTAGAAGTCAGATTGTCTTAGTTGCCAGGCGAATGTAATTCAGAGGAAACAAAGCAACATTAAGGATGTTGACTGCAGTCTAAGTAATGGTCAAAGCAAACAGGATCATGCATTCTCTTTGCATCTGTTAGTCATTTGCACCCTCCCCCCCCAACACAAATGACTACATTTTCCCTATAAAAATGCTACATGGATATTCAATATATTACATTCAGATTCTCTTAAAATTCTGAGAATGCCGCTGCAATAACACGTCTTTTGAAAAAATGTTGTGAGATTTCCAAGAAGCACTTAAAGGCTTTTTATAAACACATTTTTAAGATACAAATATGCAATGTTAAAACGGAATCTGTTATGGCACCTCCCCCCAATGTTTTTGTATTATAATTTGTTTTGTTAAAAAATATATATAAAAAGCAACGCCGAGAAGAGAGAGACAAAATTGGCTGCAATTGAATTAAGGAATTGAGAGCAATTTTTCATTCTTGCCTTTTTATGGTCCATGCTGCAATCTTTACTTTTTTTCTTTGAAAATTGCTTAAAATAGCTATTAGAACTGTTTTCACAGTAAATAGGGGGAATTTGGTGGATATGCTATTCAAATCTATCATGTCAAAAACTGTTTCTCTAACTGGATTTTCTTCAATTAGACCAAAGATCTTTGAAACCTGGGCCCAGAAACAGTTTTCTGATCCTGCTAAAATACCTATAGGAGTCATGTGACCCACATACAAGTGAAGGTTCTCAGAGAGGGGGAAATGATACTGTCAAGCTCAGAAGATCATAGGATTGGGAGCTGAAAGGAACCTCAGGAGTCTTGTCCAGCTCAATATCCTTTGTGGCACCACTATCAGAGGCATAACTTAAGAATAGCATTTAGTCAAAGTAGTAACAGAAAAATAAGCTCATTAAAATAATCTATTGCAATCCCCTCATTGTATAGATGCCCAGGGAAATGATTTGTTGAAGCTCATATGGGGAATAAGGGGCAAACTCAGGTCTTCCTACCTCAAAGGGTTGTGAGGATGAAAAGAGATAATATTTGTTGAGTGTTTACTTAGCACCAAACTAGGCACATAATAGGTTCTTAATAAACACTCATTTCCTTCCTTCCTTCTTTCCTTCCCTGTTTCTCTCTCTTCTTTCCTCTCTTTCTCCCTCACTCCTTGCCTTCCTTCCTTCCTTCCCTCCCTCTCTCCCTTCTGTTTCACAGATAACACACAGGAGACACTGGAGGTTTCAGACTCCAGCCTCTAATAGGTTCTCTCTTGATCTGGTCAGACAGACAGACACCTTCAGAGGGGTTAATAATTTTATTTTATTCTCATCTATTTTTCTCAAGAGGATTGCTGATAATGGAAGGACAAACTCCTACACCATTTCCTAATCACTCTTCTTGCAGGTGCCGGTGAGAAGAGGGGGCAATTACCCCTGTGTTCCAATGTGGTCAACTGAGACAGGTACAGCTAGTGCGCTCCCCTAAATCCCCTCAAGCCTCAATGGGGGCCAGTTGAGGCAAGTACATGCAAAACTGTATGCATTATATGGGGTTTCCCCACTCACTCATCAGTGTCCACTTGCTTTATCGGGCAACAGACAAAGAAAGCATCTTGCCAACATTAAGCTTACTGATTAACTTTAGCAATATTGTCACTCTGTGCAAGCATAGTAAATATCAATTATGTCACTTCCATATCTCATAGCACAGCCTCAGTAGGACTGCCACAGCCTCAGTAGGACTGCCAATCACTATGATTCTAGGAATTACTATCTAGGATCCTTGAGGCTTTTCTGGGAGTTGTCTAACACCTAGAAACTAGACATTGCCATGGCCACGGACCCTGAGAAACTGAACTCTAAAAAGGACAATGAAATCCTCCTTACATATACCTTCCCTCTCTCTTTCCCTTCTTGCTTTCCTGTTTATCTCCTTCCTTCTCTTTTTTCCTTCCTTCCTTCCCTCCCTCTCTCCCTTCACTCTCTCCTTCCTTCCTTCTTTCTTTCTTTCCTTCCTTCCTTCCTTCCTTCCTTCCTTCCTTCCTTCCTTCCTTCCTTCCTTCCTTCCTTCCATCTCCAGATTCAGGCCTCTCCCTGCTATATGCTACAATTTCCCTTTGGGGATCTGCCAACTATATCATCTCCCTTACACCAAGAATCTAAAATTACTACTAAAAACATTGGAGTGAAGCATTAAAGCCTTGAGGCCAATAGTCCATTGACTGCTGGCATGGTTTCATTTGCCTGGTTTATATCCTGAGATTCCTAATGCCCAGAGGGTCAGACCACCAATTGTTATTTCTTTGATTTTAGCATACCTGTTTGTGTTTGTATACTGATTAAATTATATCCTAAAGTTATGACATGGAAAAAAATGACCCATTGAAGCTTAGAACAGAGATTTCTAGATTCAGAGAAGACCTTAGAAATCATCTTTTTCCATCCTCTCATTTTTTAGATAAGGAAACAAAAACTCCAAAAGGTTAGATAATTTGTTCGGAATCATATAGCCAGTTAATTAGTAGCAGGGTCAGAATTCAGTCCTCAAGCCCTCTGACACGAAATCTAGTGCTAATAAAAATCTCTCTAATATCCCATGCTGTCCCTCACACAAAAGGAGAGTGGGGGATAGAAATACAAAGGGGAGCCATTGGTGAGTAGGGGCCAGAGACATAAACCCATGTGGAACCTGAACCTTCTCAGTCAGGAACAGAGCTGAGGGATAGCTGGCTGCTCTTAAATCATGAGAGAGAAGCAGGGAGCTTAGCTGGTACCCACAGCACCCTCTGTTGTTAGGTGAAGGTGACTACAACCTTACCCATTCCTAGGGACTCCCAACAAAGACAGTGAAATCATATGAGTTCACCTGTCTTCCTATTCAAGAGTAGAACCAGGATTATGAAGCATGTGCCAGACTCCATTTCACACCTGTGGCTACACAGGGATACTGGAATTTTATTACTCAATCTGAGTGCACCTGGGCCCAGGAGGAAGCTCCCCTCCCCTGTAAATGCCAGAAAAATGCTAAGCAGTTGAATGCTACCTTCTGCAGGAAGCTGTCCCTGGTCCCTGACATCCATAACAGCCTACCCCCTCAGGCCTCTTCTTGTTATGTGTTCTATATTTCTCAAATTCAATTTTCTTATAACATTATCTTTTATAGATATCTGGGTTTATATCTTATTTCCCTACCAGATTATAAATTCCATTAGAGCAAGGACCATGTCATATTCAAGCTTTAGATCTGTCCAAGGCCTAGCAGGTGACACAATGGATAGAGTGTTGGGCCTGGATCTTCCTGAGTTCAAATCTGGTCTCAGACACTTACTAGTTGTGTGACCCTAGGCAAGTCACTTAACCCCATTTACCTCAGTTTCAAAGGAGCCAGAGAAAGAAACGGCAAAACCATTCCAGGATCTTTGCAAAGAAAACCTCAAATGGTGTTTGAACAACAATAAAGAACCTAGCACAAAGCTATGCACATAGTCAGTGATTTGAGTTTCTGCTCTTGCTGTTGAAGGATGAAGCAGTATAGGCTTGAAGCCTGGGCATCATCATACCACCAAGGGTTACATTTGCATCCCTGAACTGCTTCTTGGGACCTTTTTCTTATGTTAAATTAGCTAGAAAAGGCAAAGGACACATCTCCCCATCAATCTGTTTCTGGCACAGACCCAGGCAATTGTTGCAACCAAGTCAAGCTATTGTTGTTTTTGCTGTTTCTGGCTGACGGACCATCCATCAGGCACATTGGGGGAAAGAAAGAGAAATAGTCTTCTCTCCCCATATTTTTGTGTGGCACATAATTCTTTGGAGAGTCCCATTAGAACAGCCTTCTTGCATATGGTTCCAATCGTGGCCAGCCCAAGGCAGAGTATGAAACAGGCCAAGTTTGGACTTAGCCCCTTCCTATCCCTCTTTTTGAATTTCCTTCCTCTCCTCTTGGGAAATATGAACAAAAGTCTCATATTTATGCACTCCCTCATCCACCTCAATGGTGGATTTACTCACATGTTTGTTCCTGTTATTGAATGGTTTTTCAACTGTGTCCATCTCTCCATTGACCCCATTTGGGATTTTCTTAGCAGAGATACTAGAATGGTTTGACATTTTCTTCACCAGCTCATTTTAAATATGAGGAAACTGAGACAAGCTTGCCCAGATTCACACAGATAATAAATGTCTTAAGCCAGATTTGAAGTCAGGTCTTCCTGATTACAAGCCTGGGATTTTATCCGTTCCACCAACACTAACTCAGGTCCTCATCGCTTCTCTCCCAGACTGTGAAAAAAAGATTCCTAATTGGTCTCCTGGCTTCCAATCTTTCCTGCATCCAATACATTTTTCCAGGTAGATACAAATCAATTTTCCTTAAATAAAGGGCTGACCATGTGACTTCTCTGCCTAAGAATCCTAAGTGATCCCTGGTAGCTCTATGGTACAAAGTAAACTCCTCCCCTTAATACAATGAGTCTCATAGTCTGACTGCAGGAGGCCTTCTGCCTTCCCAGTCCTATGTCACTTAACTCCCCATTCTGTATTCTGAATCCCAGATAAACTGTCTTCCTCCCTGTTTCATGAGCTGAACATTCCATCTCCCACCTCCATGACTTTGCATAGGTGTCCCCCTGCCTGGAAAGCACTCTATCCTCCCCTGCTCCAAAACCTAGAATCTTTAGTTTCCTCCAAGACTTAGGAAACATCTCCTGCATGATGCATTTCCTTAGTCCTCTAGCTGTTTGTCAGGAATATCTCCTGCCTCAAATTATCTTGTGTTTAATTATCTCTTAAAATTATCTTGTGTATAATTATCCCTTAACATGTTGTACCACTCCTTCCCCTCCCCCAATAAAATTTAAGCTCTTTTCATTTTTTTTTACAGCATCTATAGCAGCGTGTAAACAAATAAGCATTAGTTAAGTTCCTACTCTGAAGTTAGCTTCGAGGTGGTGTAGGGAGCAAAGGATGGTCTTGGAGTTGTCAGGAAGACCTGTGTTCAAATTCTGCCTCAGACACTGTGACTCTTGGCAAGTCACTTAACACAGTCTCAGTTTCCTCATCTGCAAAATGGGGATAATCATAGCGCCTACTTCCCGGGGTTGTTGGATGGATCAAATGAGATGATATATGTAAAGGATTTTGCAAACTGTAGCGATATAAATGTCATCTGTGATTTTATGCTCTATTCTAGGCTCTGAGAATGTAAAGACAGAGAGGAAAAAGTCCTTGCCTTCAAGCCCAGGATTCAAGGAACCAGCCTCAGTAAACTCAGAGAGACTTGAGGGCAAGTTGGCCACCAGGTGGCCTTCAAAGAGCTTACATTCTAATGGACTGGACAGAATATGAATAACTAGGTATAGGTCAGATGGGAGGTAATCCGGGGGAGGAGGGCACTATCAGCTGAGGGGACCACCTTTCCAACAGAAGGTAATGTTTGAGTGATGCCTTGAAAGAAATTGAGAAAACCAAGAAGGAGAGGTAAGGAGGGAGAGTGTCCTGCAAATGTAGTAGCCACTTAGAAAAGCTTGTCGAATTGGGTTGAATCAGTTCTGCAATGACGGGGATTTCAAGCATCCAGCAGCTGGCCCTGGTTCTCATCCCCTGCCATTTTAATCTCACGTTCCCACACAGGGCAGGAGCCAAGGAAGGGGAAACACAATGGATAGGAACAATCTTCTTGCTAAACTGAAGGTTGACCTTGGAGATTTGCTGCAAATGAATTAGTAATGGACCCAAGTTTGTGTTTGAAATATTGCAGAGACCTTGTGATACTTCAGAAGAAATGGCAGATCTTCAGTTATTCAAGGCAGCTGTGGGCTTGCTCAGTCTCCTGAACCACTCAGCACTTTCCCATGCTTCAAAGGGAGAAAATCATAGGCCTAAAGCAAAAAGAAACCTTAAGAGCCATCCAGCCAGGCCAAATACAGTTTTGTTGTTTTTGTAACAACTCAAAGACAAACTTATTTTTACTTTAATTTGTTTTTCACTGAACAGAAATCCACCTTCTCTCTCTCCCATCTCCTCTCCTCATTCCCCACTGTGAAAACGAAAGAAAACCAAAACCTTGGTAACACTCAGGCAAGCTATAGCCAAACAAACAAAAACAAAAGCAAACAAAACAAATCCCTGCATTGGTGGCATCCGAAAAACCTAAGGCTCAGTCTGCTCCCTGCACTCATCAACTTTCTGGCAGGAATGGGTAACATGCCTCATTACGTGTCCCCAGCAGTGAAGGCAGGTCACTGCTTTGATCACACTCAAGTCTTTTGAAGTCATTTGTCTTTACAATGTTGTTATCATATAAATTGTTCTCTTGGATCTCAGCCACTTCCTTTTACAGAGGAGGACACTGAAGTCTAGGGTTGTTAAGTGACTTGTCCACAGTCACATGGGTCAGGTGCAAGAGGTGGCATAGGAAACTAGGGCCTCTGACTCCAAATTCCATCTTCTTTGCTTACCAGGAAGCTAGGGGAGCCATAGTGCACAGAATGCTGGGTCTGGATGCAGGAAGACTCATCTCCCTGAGTTCAAATCCCACCTCTGACACTTGGGAGCTATGTGACCCTGGGCATGTTTTTTCACCCTGTCTCCCTCAGTTTCCTCATCTGTCAAGGGAGGTGGAGAAGAAAATGGCAAATCATGCCAGTATCTTTTCTAAGAAAACCCCAATTGAGGGTCATGGAGAATTGTATATGACTGAAAATGACTGAACGATGACAAATGCTGGTGACCTACTGGCAGGGAATGGGGAAGGATGGTTCCTAGACAGAACATTGTTCCTTGTACCAGAAAAGAGTTGAACTCTCTTTGACTATATCCTCCATTCAAACTCTAATTGCATTACCAGATGCCAGCTCTGGCAAGTCACATAGGAAAGGGAACAAGAATCTTAAAGTACGTTCTATGTTCCACTTGATCATGGAGCTTGAAAGAAAGGCTTTAAATACAAGTCCCACAATGGTCTAGAAACCAATCTCAATAAACTCAGAGAGGCTTGAGGGCAAGTTGGCTACTAGGTGAATGTTTTTGCCACAGCAGCTCCCAAAGACCATCTGCTAAGACAAGGAGTCATTGTCGTCTATGTCAGTGGGAAGGTGTGTCTATACACACAAAATTTAATTAAATTAGACTGACAGCTAATTTCAATAGAACTTTCTTTTTCCAATTACACATAAAGACAATTTTCAGCATTCACTTTTTGAAAGATTTTGAGTTCCAGATTTTTCTCCCTCCCTCCTTCTTTCCCCCCTGCCCAAGACAGCATGCAATCTAATGTAGGTTATACATGTGAAATAATGTAAAACATATTTCTGTGTCATGTTGTGAAAGAAGAAACAGAACAAGAGAAAAAAAACAGAAAACAGTGAAAATGGTATGCTTCAATCTGCATTCAGAATCCATAGTATCTTTCTCTGGATGTGGATAGTATTTTCCATCATGAGTCTTTTGGAATTGTCTTGGATCATTGTATTGTTGATAAAAGCTAAATCAGTCATAGTTGATCATCACACAATGTCGTTGTTCCTGTGAAAAACATTCTCCTGGTTCTGCTCATTTCACTCAGCATCAGTTCATATAAGTCTTTCCAGGTTCTTCTAAAATCCTCCTGCTCTTCATTTCTTATAACACATTAGTATTTCATTACATCCATATACCACAACTTGTTCAGCCATTCCCCAATTAATGGACATCCCCTCAATTTCCAATTCTCAATTTCCACCACAAAAAGAGCTGCTACGAATATTTTTCTACATGTGGTCAACTTGCAGTTATGAAGCATTTGCCATGCATCAGACACCATACTGAGGCTGAAGAGACAAAACTGCCCTCAAGGAGCTTCCATCCTACTGGAGAAAGGGGCTACCATCTATACCCAAGCAAACAAATGTGAAATCTATATAAAGTATTGCAATACAAAGTCAGATCAGGAAAGATAAAGCTCTAATTAACACATGGGGTAGATCTGAGGAAGTCTTAGAGAGGAGGTGGTACCTGGGCTGGACTCTGAAGGAAGCCAGGGATTCTATGGTGAAGAGGGAGGGCATTCCAGAAATAGGCACCACTTATGCAAAATAACAGAGGAGGGAGAAAGAATATTGAGTATGGGAAAGACCTTGCAAGCCACTCTGTCTGTAATGTAGAACGCATAAAGGGGAATAAGATGAAATAAAATTGAAAAGGTCTGAGAAAGCCAAGTTATGGATGACTATAAATGCCAGCCCGAGAATTTCATATCCTATCCTAGAACTAATAGGAGCCACTGAAGATTTCTGATTGGGTCAGATCTATGCTTTAGGAATATCATTTAGAAAGCTGTGTGGAGGATGAACTACAGAGAGGACTAAATGGAGCTAGGGATTAAGAGCCTATTGCCATAGTTCAGGTAAGTGTTGGTAAGTGCCTGTATTAGGGTACAGGCTATGTGAGTGGAGGGGATAGGAGAGATACTAGTAAGACATGCATTGCAGGTAGAATTGACAACACTTGGCAATTGATTGGCTATAGAGGGCAGGGAGTGAGAGAAAAGGCCTCAAAGATACCCTAGAGCCTCAAGGATACAAGTGCTGGGGGACCGGAAGGATGGAGACATTCTCAACAAAAGCAGAAAAGTTTCAAGGAGAGATGGCACTCTCAACGTACTCGTAATGATAATGAGACAGTCCATCGACAAGCATTTATGAAATAATTCATATGTTTCAGGCCCTGGGTTAGGTGCTAGACATAGAAAGAAAGGCTAAACCATAAGCCTTGGTCTCAAGAAGCTTACGTAGTGAGGGAGTAGATGACATGCAAACATGCCAGATGTGCGCTATGTGCATGGAAGGTAATCTCGTAGGGGAAGGTCCTAGCAAGTGGAAGAAGGAAGGGAGAAGGGAACAGGTTTTTATTTACTAAGTGCTGAGTGTTTTACTAATATTCTCTGATTTAATCAGAAAAAGTCAGTTGGAGAAGGGTGGATTGAGCCTTGAAGGAAGCACTCAAATCCATAATGAGTACAAATCCCCATGGGCTTCCTACATCCACAAAGGCGTGCTCATGAACCCCAGCTGAATGTGGTGCAATAGTTGTTCTGTGAGGTGTGAGGTGCTTCCCAGGGAGTACCTCAGAGCATACTTCCAGAGAGGAGAAGCCCTTCACCTCCCGATGGCCCCCCAAGGGCAGCCCTATCCTGTTATTCACCCTGATGATCCAGCTGGCTAGAAGTTCTTCACTCACTGCCCCAGATTTAGATCAGCCTAATAAAAGATGGGTCTGGGGTTTAATAGAACTATCTCTAGTTCAGATATGTTGCATTTGAAATGAATATAGGATATCCTAGTGGAGATGTTCAGCAGGAAGTTGGTGATGTGGCACTGGAGCTCAGGAGAAAGCTTCCAATGGATGGAGAGATTTGGAAGTCATTTACATAGGGGTGATCAATGAGCCTAGAAGTGATGATAAGGTCACCAAAGGAAGCCTTGGGTCCTTGAAGGATTAAGTAAGCATCTGCTACTTAGAGAGCATTGCACTAAGTATCACAGGAGATCAAAAATAAATAAGGCACAATCTTTGCCTTTATGAAGCTCATGGGGTGATTTTTTTCAGTGTGCTGCAAAAAACAAAAACAAAAACAAAACTGGAGGATATGACAAGATGGAAACACCACAAGGATTCTGGGAAGGTGAGTATTAGAAACCAAAATGTCTTAACACCTAGGCAAGGAGAGCTTAACTGGCCTGAAGCTGGGGCAGTTAGTTGGCACCAATAGTGCATAGAGTACCAGGTCTGGAGTCAGGAAGACTCACCTTCTGAGTTGAAATCTGACCTCAGAAACCTGCTAGCTGTGTGACCCTGAGCAAGTCATTTCACCCTGTTTGCTTCAGTTTCCTTATCAGTACAATGGACTGGAGAAGGAAATGGCAAATCGCTCCAGTATCTTTGGCAAGAAAACTCCAAACGGAGCCAAGAAGAGTCAGACACAACTGAATGACAACAAAGGTAAGATTATTTAAAGTAGAAATGTGCCCTGGAGAAGTGGAGGGCAAAGAGAACCATGGATGTGGAATATCGTATATACTGTCAGACCCATATGATGTAGTGATTGGTCTTGCTGAAATGAATTTTGTTTTTCTCTTAAAATCTTTGTTACAAAAGATGCAGTTTGCTGGACAGAAGAAGGAGTAGAACATGCTTGGAAATAAAGGTAACGCATTAACAAAATAGACTCAGGTAAGTAACATCTGAAGCAGGGATATGCTCTGAACAGCTGCTAAGTTGCCACATTCTGCAGGTTTATGTTAACTCTCAAAGTTCTCTTCCTTTCCCACAGTGATTTATGGACTAGCCAATGCTGCCGACCTCCTGGGGAATCTGGGAAGATGGTCTTTATGCAAACACTTAGAGAATTAGGATCATACATTTAAAAGCACTTTGGAAGTCAACTAGTCCAGTCCCCAAAAGATATGAGGAAACTGAGACCCAGAAAGGTGAAGCATTCATTAAATACTAACTATGAGCTTAATTGTCTCAGACAGCTTAGATGACTTTCACCAGGTCACTCAGGTGGTCCCTGACAGAGCACTGACTCTGCCCATGACCCTGTACTACATCACCCTTTATCAGATCAAGACCCAGATACCATACATCAAATTTCCAGAAGATCCAGAGCTAAGTGGAATGGTTACCATATAAGATGACAGAACCAGAATGCAAAACCAAACATGAGAAGGAAGAATACTGGGTCCAAATTCAGAAGATGAAAGTTAATAAAGATGAGTTCTTCTCCTAGGATTTAAAAATAAAGTAAAACAGCTTAAGAAGTACAACATGATCAAGGCAGCAGCTAGAGAGTAGCTTAGCTTATGGTCTAGGGGGTTTAGAGGACTCTAAACTCAAAATGAGTCAACAGTGCTATGTGTTCATCCAAAAAACAAGGCAGACAAAACAAAACCCAAGGAAATACAATAAAAGGCTGCTTTAAGAGAGTTCTAGTGCCCAGGACCAGTTGACTGACATTTCCACTGACTTCATCCTTAGTTGGACCATATATGGAACAAATCACAGGTGCCATATTTTAAAAAGAATACTGAGCAGTGATAGACCATCCAGACCAGGGTCACAGAATGGCAAAGGGTCTCAAGATCGGTCCAAATGAAGGATGATCAGCAAAAGGAATTAAGGCAATTAAGGATCAATGGTAGCTGGGATCTAAGTGGTATGGTATCTAAGGCTCTAGAAGGTAGAAGTCAGAGAAAAGAAAAAGTTACATGGCAAATTGGAGCTCTCCAAAAGTGGAATGAGTTGCCTTGGGAGGGAGGGAATAAGCCTCCCCCACCTTCCCTGAGGTTTTCAAGTGGACGCTGAATGACTATGTCTTCAGTATGTTGGGAAGGGAATTCTTATTTGTACACAAATTGTCCTAGATGGTCACTGGGGTCTCTTCCAATTCTGAAAGTCTACAATGCTGGTTCAAATTCAACCTTTGACCTTGGGGGAGTAAAACAACCTTTTTGACTCTCAGTTTCTTTACCTATGAGATAAGAGGGTTGGAAAGGAGGAGTTCTAAAGTCCTTTCCAGCTTTAACATTAATAATCTAACAAATTTGACGTAAACAACTTAATAAATTAAACATTAACAATTTAAATATTTTTAAACTACTGCACATAAGATATTTTATTAGGCACCAAACTAATAATATCTAACATTTAGATAGTACACACTCTAAAATATGATCTCCCTTAATCCTCACAATAATCCTAGGAGGTAGGTCCTATCATTATACCCATTTTACAGATGAGGAAACCAAGGCAGACAGAGGTGAACTGATTTATCCTATGTTATTCAGCTAAGTAAATGAAGAGGCAGGATTTGAACTCAGTTCTTCCTGACTCCAGGGTGATGCTCTATCCGCTGAGCAACTCAGCTGTACAATATTTCTCTTTAATAATTCTTCCAAGATAACTTATGCCCAAAAGCCTATAAAACTGTGTATAACCTCTGACCCAACAATACACTACAAAGAGAGAAAAGGGGGAGGGGAATCTATTTGTACAAATATATTTATAGCAACTCTTTTTGTGGTGCCAAAGAATTGAAAGTTGAGGGGATGCCCATCACTTGGGGGATGGCTGAACATGTTGTGGTATGTGATTGTGATGGAATATTATTGTGCCATTAGTTATGATGAGCAGGATGATTTCAGAAAACCCTGGAAAGACTTACATGGACTGATGCAAAGTAAAGTGAGCAGAACCAGGAGAACATTGTACATAATAAGAGCAATATCATCTAATTATAGATTGTAAATGACTATCATGGGAATGGGAATCTGAAGATCTTCCCTGCCCCTTAGCCCCATGATAGGCTTAAGTGACTCTGAGAACCATCCCTTATTTGAAAATATGCTCTGCCCCATAATAGGCTGAATGTGGTCACCTGGAGCCTGTGGCAGGGGGCTTGTTTTTCAAGAATGCCCACACTTTGTTACTTTGTGATTGGGCAGTGGGTCAAGAGGGTTGTGACATTATCTGAGCCAGGAGAAAGTTATAACTTGATGTGAGGTTTTGCTTTGGGGCTCACTTTGGGAAGAGCTGTGTAATTTGGCCAGTTGAGACTCTGGGCAGCCCTTGAGTCCCCCCGCTTTGAAAACCCAGATGTTGGTGTTTCCCTCTCTGGTAACTAACTAGGTATAGATGTAATGATCAGACAATTGGAAACCCTATCTGTTGATCTGTTTCTCTGTCTGCTTGTAACTTCTGTTTGTATTATATTTGTAGTCTCTGAAATTCAGGGTGTTGATTTTTCCCCCTGAACTAGGTAGATGATGTATGTTTGATTAAAGTAAGATTGTTAACCCATTTTGAGGTGCTTTCCTTTAAAAAAGCAGATCTAAGAACCTGTGCTAGCGGCCATCCTGGGTAGGTTAGGGTGCTTGCTGCTACAATGACTTAACTATTTTCAAGAATACAATTATCCAAAACAGTTCCAGAGAACACATGATAAAAAATGCTCTCCACTTCCAAAGAAATGATGGAGTCTGAATGCAGATTGGTGTATCCTTTCTTTAACTTTATTTTTCTTGTTCTGTGTTTTCTTTCACAACATGACTTATTTAGGAATATATTTTGCATGGCTACACATGTATAACCTATATCAAATTGCTTGCCTTCTCAATGAGGAGGGAGAGGAGGAGAGAAAGAGAAAAACTTTGGAGTTCAAAAGTCTAAAAAAATGTTTAAATTATTTACACGTTATTGGAAAAAAGAAAATTTTTGAAAAACAGAACAAAGAAAATAATTCTTCCAAGATAGGTAATACAGACTGGGATGACCTTGGGGTAAGGATGACCTTTTTTTTTCAAGTCTTTTGGGTTCTATGCTGTGTGACCTTAGGCAGCTAATTTAACCAAGGGTGGGGAACCTGAATTAAGCTGTCAGGGCCCCAAGCAACTCCCTAAAACTATTAGCCACAAGGTAGATGCCAATCTGTATCATTAGTTGGAATTTTCACAGGTAGAGTCCCTTATATTGATAGAATCACAAGCCTAGACAAACATTTATCCCCAGTAATCCCCAACCCCTGATATATCCACCTGCATTTGTCCCGACTGGAAAAAATCAACTATCCTGAAGGTCCCTTTGTCATATATAATCTCAACTAAAGTCTCAGATTTAGCATACAGTTGACATCTGGATCATTTCTTCAGAAAAGCAGCTGGAGGATAGAATTCTAGCAGGACAGGGCAGAACAGGAAAAAAAAAAGCATACAATTTGAAGTTTAAAGAGATGAATTTAAGTCCTGACTCAGTCACTTAAATTTGCTGAGTGACCCTGAGCAAGTTAGCTCCCCTCTCTGGGCCTGAGTGCCTCATCTGTAAAATAAGAAGACTAAGTCAGATGGTTTTCTAAGATCCCTTCCAGATCTGGCATTCCTTGTTCCATGGTCTAGACTTCTGTGTTTTATCATACACTTCAGCTCTAATCACAGAAGCACAGAATCAAGGAAAGGAAAGTCAAGGAAAGGAACACATTTGCCATCTTGTCCAAACCACACCTAAAAAAGAAATCAATCAGCAAGTATTTATTAAGTCCCTACTTTTGTGCTAGGTGCTATGCTAGGTCCTGAGGATACAAACGCATTAAGTGAGACAACTCTGAAACCATAGTTACATATCTATTCATGTCGATGGATAATTGCTGAGCAGCCTTCAGCCTCAGCCCAGTCCAGCTATTGAGATGGCCAATTATCCAGTTAGCCCTAGATGTGAGAAAATGTATTTCCTGACATTAAAGAACAAGTCAAACCCCTCCTCCTCCGTCTGGTCTGACGGCCCTTCAGATATTTGAAGGCAGCTACTATCCCCTTCCTCCACCCCTCATTTCCCTCCCCTCCCCCTTCAAAGTCTTTTCTTCTCCAGACTAAATATCCCCAGGTCCTTTAGCTCGTCACAGACTCAAAGCCCTTTGGGGTAGCCAGGATAGAGCTGACATCTGGACCATTTCCTCAGAAAAGCAATCAGAGGCCAGAATTCTAGCAGGGCAGGGAAGGGCAGGGCAGAGCAGGAAAAAAGCACAGGATTTGGAATCAAGAAAGATGAATTCAAGTCCTGACTCAACCATTTATATTTGCAAAGAGTGCCAGGCCCGGAGTCCAGAAGAATTATCTTCCTGAGTTCAGATCCATCATCAGACACTAACTAGCTGTGTGACCCCAGACAGGTCATCTAACCCTTTTGGCCTCAGCTTTCTCATCTGTAAAATGAACTGGAGAAGTAAATGGCAAACCATCTAGTATCTCTGCCAGGAAAACCCCAAATGGGGTCACAAAGACTTGAACACAATTGAAACAATTGAATAACAACAGAGCTCTTCTTGCTCTCTCTCCCCTGGACACACTCCAGACTTTTATGTCCTTCTTAAACCACCATGCCTAGAACAGACCACAATACTCTATCTGAGGCCCTGACCAGACCCAAGTACCATGGGACTATAGCCCATTTTCACTCTTTTTTCCTCAATTTATATGTCCAAAGAGAGAGACAGAATCATCCCAATCTGCTTTGACTAATATTTCCAGTCCCTTGGAAAAATAGCACTAAAGGGGGGATTTGTACGGTTTTTCAGTTTCCTGTAAGAAATGAGTTCCTCAAGAAATCCCAATCACTAAGAATCTCAAGTTGCTTTGTTTCCTTATTCATGACCTTCATCTACCTTCTCCTCTATAAACTAAATGGCAAAACATCACTCTGATTAACGGGGCCTGGTTCCTTGTCATCCATCAACCAAGATGACATGTTTTACCTTGACAGACATAAAGGGATTTGAGTGTATATTTAAGAGGGGCTTTCTGTAAACCATCCTTGATTACCCAAAGCACTTTCTAAAAAGAAAACTTTCTGGTCTCACTTTCCCCCTCCTTCTCCCTGAATTTTCAAAGGTATGAAAATTATATGGTGTTCCATGTGTGTTGATTGCTACCTTGTCTCAGTGGAGGTATTGTTTAGGATACATCATTCATCAATGATCTCAACAGACACCTTGAAATACGATTAGCTGGGGCTGCTCCCTTTCCTGGCAATCTCTGTATTAAAGGTCTTACAGAGATGCAGAGTCTATTTATTCAATTATTTACTCTTAAGAGAGGTAGTATAGAGACTGGATTTTGGTGTAGAGAAGTCTCAGATGAGGAAACTCCCTCTACTAAAGCATGATGGGTGCCTTCTTTGAAATTTTAATCTTAGAAAGTTGCCTGGGACACTAAGAGGTTAAGTGACTTTCCCAAGGTGATACAGTCATTATATGTCAGAGGCAGGACTCAAACCCAGGTCTTCTTGGTTCAGAAGCTGATTCCCTAGCCATTATTGCACAAACCTCTCAGCGGTACAGGTATTAATTACATGTGCTTAGAGCTGAGAAGTTCCATTGCAGCTATCAAAGAAAGATCAGGATAAAAGAATTTCAAATCCAGAATGGCTGTCTTAGAATCTCAGAGCTGAAAGTGGTTTTCAAGGTCATATTACCCAAGCCTCCATCAACAACTTGCTCAATAAGTATTAACCTGGCAGAGAGATGGATGGACTTCCAAAGACTTCCAATGACAGAGAACTCAAAATGCTTCCCAAAGCATTCTGAATTATTAAGAAGCTTTTTGCTTCATCATAGCAAAATTCATCTCTGAAACTCATTCGGAGTTTGGTTCTTAAGATTATAATTAGAAGAGACATTAGATGTAATTGAATCCAAGCCCCTTATTTTTACTGAAGAGGAAAGTGAGGTCTTGTCCAAATGGCTTGTCCATGATCACCCAGCTAATGAGCAGAAGAGTGAGGATTTAAGCCCTGGTCCTCTGACTCCAGATTAATGCTCCTTCCATGGTATCATGCTGACTTCCTACCCTCCCTTTCCCATTCTTCCCATTTCTAGCCAAGCACGACAAACCTACCAATCTCTCTCTTTCACAAAGCAGCCTTTCAAATAGGTGAAGACAACCATCATGCCACCCCCTCACAAAATCTTCTCCGGGCTAAATAGTTCTAGCCCCTTTGAATGGGCTTGATATGGTGGAGTCTTCAAGTCCCTCCCAGGCCTGTTCACTCTGTTCTGGACATTCCATGGCTTGTCAATTTCCTTCTTGAAACATGGCTCCCCTGATGGCAATAGTGAACATTATATTAGACTGTAAATTCTTAGAGAATATGAGAGAGATTGTGTCTGTATAGGGCCAAAAACACCACGGGAACTCAATGGACACTGAATAAGCAATCACGAGTGGTGTAACTATCCTTAGGAAGCAATAATAACAACAACGACAATGACAACAATAGACATTTGTATAACTAACACTTTAAGGTTTGCAAAGTGCTTTGAGGAATAATGGTCGCTTTCCTATGCACTTGTCTTAACCCTGTCTCCCAGTGTCCTTCGATGAGGATGATGGAGGTAGCTCCAGTTGCCACGTGCCAGACACTAAATTTATAAATATTATCTCATTTCCTCCTCACAGCAATCCTGCAAGGTAGCTGCTAATCTTATTCCCATTCTACAATTGAGGAGACTGAGGCAGACAAATATTAAGTGGTTTCTCCAGGTCATGTAGCAAGTGTCAGAGACTGGATTTGAATTCAGGACTTCCTGCCTGCAGGTCCAACTATGTTACCTAGCTGCCTTTGACCTTTCCCCTTTAAGATCACACAATGCACCTCTCTAATGCATGAAGCAAGTATCTTCATGTCATGTTTTCATCTTGTCCCCCAAGTCCACTAGAATATGGGCTCCATGAAGGCAGGAACTTCTCTTATCAAAGCAACTATCTGTCCTAAGGCAGTGTTCCACTTATTTCTTAGATGTTAACATTTCAAGGATCTCTTATCTCATCTCTTTAGTTACTCTGTCTACCACCACAGGTCACAATCCCTCTGTGATATATGGGAAAAAGGCTTCACAGTCAGGAGAAGGGTTTGAATCCTGAGTCTGCCTCCCTAGTACCTGCATGGTTGTGGGCAGGTCTCTTGGCCATTCTGGGTGCCCATTTCTTCACTTGCAAAATGAGAGGTCCTAGGACTAGCTAGTCTAAGGTTTGAATTATATTCATTTACCTTAAACAGATGGTCTTCAGGAATCATGGCAACTGAAAAGTCCAGAGCTCCCTATGTTCAAAATGATGTTTGGTCTCTTGCCCGGAATCCTTTCAGTCTTAAACATAGGCATATGAGCCATAGGCCAAATTTTACTCAAAACCTCACCCTTCTTGTTCAAACCTGCCAGACCTTGTGCCTCTCTGAACAGCCTCAAAAAAGATGGGGTCAGTCAATAGTCAGATAATCAATACATTTTTATTACACACCTACTATGTGCTGTGGATATGAAAAAAGGCAAAAAGCCTGTTCCTTCTCTCAAGGAGTTTACAATCTGAGAGAAGACAGCACACGGAAGGAAACTGAAAATGGTGCATGGAGGCATAGGAGAGTCCAGTCCAAGGCAATAAAAGGATGGCTGGCCCAGGAACCTTCTCTAAATGGAGGTTTGGGGAGGAGTTCTTTGGTCCACCCCCAAATCCTCCAATCAGAGGGGCAGAGGGTTCTGAGGGTACCAATGTGATGTGAGTTCCAAGACTGATGTAATCTGAAGGTTATGAGTTTCCTGATGATGAGATTTTCTGGGGGCATAATGGAATCCAAAGGAATTCAACTGGTGGGCAATGAAGGGTTGGCTGGCCTGGATCACCTTCCCACTTCAGTGAGGCTTTGGAAGAGGACTTTAGTAAAGGCTATGCATGCATTTAGTGCTTAATAATTGCTTGTTGAATGAATCAATGGCTATTTACATCTCTGCCAAGACCAAGCAGAGAGCTCTGCACCAAAAAGTACTTGTGCAATAAATGTTATTACACTGAATTGGCCTTACTTAAATCTTTATCTGCAATCAGAAAGAGACAGGTGCTTTGTCTGCATTGGGTATAAGGCAAAAATCAATGCAAATCAAGGCCATTGCCCTCGGGCAGAGGAAAGTAATGTGATAGGCACAAATAGTTTGGGGAAAAGTAGGAGGGGAGGTGAAATATATGCTCAGGATCCCTCACCGTTGGCAAGGCTTCCATAACTGCATCTGGAATTTTGTAAGCTTAATTTAGCTTTTCAATGCCCAGGGCTACATCATTTGTAGCACTTGTAGTTTCCAGAGTTGCTGATGTGAAGTTCATTGTGTTGTTCTGGGGCCACAGAGACTCAGGATGCCATCCCATCAGCCCCAAGGGATATTGTCAGGGTGGATATGTGCCAATGACCATGGAAGAATGGTGGTGAAAACCACCCACTAAATCAAAGGATCTGAGATTCTGAAGGAAGCTCAGAAGCCATCCCATTCCACTTACACCGGACCAAGACTCTCTCCTACTATATCCGCAACAAGTAGTCACCTAACCTCCATGTGAAGAACACTAATGAAGGGGAAACCATCTAGAAAAACCTTGGCAAAGTTGAAATAAGAAATTCATTTTCAAGTAGGGATGGCTTGCGCTGGATAAGCTGACATTCACTTAAAGTTTTAAAGGATTCCTCAAAATCCAAATGCTAGCCCCAACCCATAGGATGATGGATTTGGAGTTCAAAGATTTGTATTGGAATCCTAGGTCTGCACCTTGCTTCACACATGACATTGAGCTATGTAACCTCCCAAGTTTCATTTTCCTTACCTGCATAATAAGGATATGTTGGACCAGATTACCTGTGAGGACCCTTCCAGCTCTAAATACAGGATGCTATGATCCCATGAATCTCTTTGAGGCTCAAAGATTATGCCTAGAGTCCCAGCCAACTCTCTTGTTGGCAAACCAACGGTCCTAAGGGCAACCAAGATAGAAAGTACAGCTGAAACAGCAAGTTCCAGAAAAATAAGTCAGAGAATGAGTTCTGTTATTGGTAAGTCATTCATGGTGACTTATATGGCCCAGCTGTCCTTGGAAGTCCCTTCCAATAGTCAAGACTAGATACCATGATTCTGAATGGCAATATCCTTTGCCCTAAAGAACCAATTTAGTTTGCTCTCCATACTTCAGAGAAAGAAAAATGTCTTTTGACATTTATATCTCAGTCTCCTCAGATATACCATCACTGAAGGCTAATCCCTAAAATGCTTTAGCAGTCACATTTACCCAGGGACAATGTCTTAAGAGTCCTTTTTAATCTCTAGTGACCGCCAGCCCTGCACACATGGTGCATGCTTAATAAAGGTTGGCTGGATAAATAAATGAATGGAAAACATAGTACAGGGGAGAGAGTGTGGACATTGACCCTAGGAAGACCAGGGTTGGAATATCACATGAGATATTTATTGACTAGAGGACCCTGGTCAAATTACTTTGATCTCTCTCAGCTTCAGTTTCCTTATTTGCAAAATGATAATAACAATGATAATCATAATAGCTTCTGTTTCTGTTGTTCATTTGTTTGAGGCTCTTTTGGGGCTTTCTTGACAAAGACACTGGAGTGGTTGTCTATTTCCTTCTCCAACTCATTTTATAGATGAGGAAACTGAGGCAAGTACGGTAAAGTGACTTGCCCAGGGTCACACAGCTAGTGTCTGAGGCTGGATTTGAACTCATGAAGATAAGTCTTCCTGATTCCAAGCCCTGAGCTCTATCCACTGTACCACCCAGCTATGCTGATAATAAGCACCTACCTCACAGTATTGCAGAGTGTTCAGCATACCTCAAAGCATTATTCAAATATTAACTATGATGATAACAGTGAAGATCAGCATTCTCTTTACAGAATCCTACAGAAGTGGTGCCAATCCCCCCATCCCAAAGTTGGAGAGACTGTCTTGAGAGTGCTAAGTTCCTCTTCAAGGCTGCCAGATGTCCTCTTCTCAGAAATGCCATGCAGATCATTCTTGCTCAGAAATGGGCTGCACCTGATGGACTCTGAAGCCTACTATGTTGTTACCTTTCTAATCAGCTCCTATAATTTGCTAGTAGGAGCAAAGGGTAAGATTATTGGCCACAGTCATATTGGAGATTACTGTGGAGTGGGTTTTGGGAGGTAGCCTGGTATTTCAGATAACTGACTTTGGAAGAAAGGAGAACTGGTTTACAATCCTCTCTTCTGAAGCATATTGGCTATGTGACCCTGGGCAAGTCACTTAATCTCTTGGTCCTTAGGCAGCTCTCTAAGATTATTAGTTACAAAGAAGGTGACAGCCTGTTTTTGATAGAGGCAGAATTCCATACACCAATGAAATCACAAGTCTAGCTTCTGTGCATTTCCTAAGTTAATACTTTCTCCTTAATCATCACATATGACTGGACATGTGGAATGCAGTGAAACTCTTCTCATAATGCTAATGTTGAGGAAAGGACTGAGCCACATTTCCAATCTAAGATCATTGGGCAGTTATTAAGAGTCAACCATGTACTACGCACTATGCTAGGCAGAAAAAAAAAAGTCTTTTCCCTCAAGGAGTTTACATTCTGTTAGGTAGATGCATATATGTAAGCAGTTAAATCTCTATAAGAAATTTGAGGATGAATAAAAACCAGGAGAAGGCAAGGATTCCCAAAATCATTGGATATGGGTTGAGACATAAAGAGGGTTAAGGAATCTGAGAGTCAGAGGCAAGGAAGGAAAGCATTTCAGGTGTGGGGGACAGCCAGTGCAAAGACTTGGAGATGGGAGACCAAAGGTTATGTTTGAAGAACAACAAAAGGGATAGTTTGACTGGACCATAGAGTGTGTGAAGGGGAATAATACATAAAGCTAGAAACTGGCTGGAACCATATTGGGAAGGGCTGATAAGCTGAGGAATTTATATTGTAATATCATCATATCATAGATTTATAGGTGGAGTGGAAGTGTGTCTTAGATTTCATTTAGTCCAACCTCCTTATTAGTAGGTAGTGGAACAGAGGCCTAGAAAAGTTATGGGATTTGCCCAAGGTCACACAGTTAATGAAAGAGAAAACAGGGTGCCACCAAAAGCCTTTGATCAAGGAAACAATGTGATCATAGATCATGATGATTTTGGCAATTGTATAGAGGATGAGTTGGAGATAAGAGGAAAGACTAGAATCAGGTAGTCTAATTACAGATTATTTAGGCAGGAGATGATGAGGACCTGAACCAAAATGTGAGTCATGTAAATAAAAAGTAGGGGGTGGATACAAGAGATGCTAGGTTGAGGACTGGAATGAGCCATACCTCCAATCCAAGCCCAAAGGCAGTTACTACATGGTTACTATACACCATGTACTGTGCTAGGTGGGGGGAAAACAGCCTCTGTCCTCAACAAGATTTTATCCTACTGGGGTGGTAGTATACAATTATAAGCTGTCCAGACAAGATATAAAGAAGGCCTGAACTAGAGTGGTAACGGCATGATTAAAAAAAAATGTAGATATAAGGGGTTGGGTGATGTTAAGACTTGGGAACTGAAGGGACACTGGGAGCATGAGAGAATGAGGAGTTGATAATGACTCTGAGGCTGTAAGCATGGGAGATTAGGAGGACGACAGTGTTCTTCATAGAAAAATGGGAGTTTGCTAGACAGGTAAATTTGAGGGGAAGAACAAGGTTTTTAGCATAGTGCTAGGTACATGGTGGTAACACTATAGTGGACACTATAGTGCATAGAGCACTGAGTCTGATGTCAGGAAGAACTGAGTTCAAATGTGACCTCAGATATTGACTACCTGAGTGACCCTGAGTAAGTCACTTAACTGATTTTGGCAATTGTATAGAGGATGAGTTGGAGATAAGAGGAAAGACTCAGTTTCCTCATCTCTAAAATGAGCTAGAAAAGGAAAAGGCAAATCTGATTGATCTGCAGAAGAATTTCCCAAGAGTGAGATTTGTTAAATACAAGTTTGATAAAAGTTACATGTAAATTGGATTCTCAGCACACCCATTCCTCTCGGGGAGAGGTAATGAGACATAATTGATGGGGTATTATGCTTGGAGTCAGGAGGACCTGGGCTGAATCCTGTTTCTGACAGTTAGTAGTTACATGACCCTGGACAGGTCATTTCCATTCTTTGGGTCTCAAGTTTCACATACATAAAATGAGACTACTAATATTTGATACCTCACAGAGTTTCTGTGAGGATCAAATGAATAAATGTATGTAAGAAGTTTTGCGTGCTTTTAAAGTTTATATATATATATGCATATATATACACACACATACACGCACACTTATACATACATATGTATGTATGTATTATTGACAGCTATTATTATCATTGCAAATATTTTAACTTTACTTTAGGAGCTTGTTACAAGAATTTTACAGTGAATCCATTGATAAGGTAGATCCAGCCTGATTTATGAACTTTTATCAATATGAATGCTCACATATTGTCTCTTTAAATCAATAGTCACATTGATTAGTATGAGATTCTAAGAGAGCTTGTGGGGTCTTCTTCCTCAATATTTCTAAAGAACAAAATTTAAAATCTTCTAAAACCCCATCCCTTAGATAGGATCAGTATAATACACTGGCAAGTAAGGGCTTGAATCAGTGAGTCAAGCTACTTGTATTAAAGTCTTCCATCTCCTATGTCCGAGTCTTGGCAAAAGCAAAGTCCCCCTGCTCCTTCATGGCTGGAACACTTACTCTCTAAGACTTCATCTGTTGGAACCACCATCATCCTTCAAGGCTTGCTATCTGATGGCTTGCCTTATTCCCCCAAATTGTTAATGTTTCCCAGTTCCTCAAAGTTAGTTGGTATTTCCTCTGTATGTTTTTGCATTTAGTGATTTGTGTGCCAGGTTATATCCCAGAATGAAGTGGAAGCTTATCTTTGTACGCTTAGATTCTAGCCCAGCAAATGGCCCAAAGTAATCATTTAATAAATGCTTGTTTACTTGAAAAGCTGTTGACCAAAGAGCCAGAGCAGCTCCTCCAGAAGCCCTAACCCTTGCTCATGGGCAATCTTTTAGAAAACCTACCACTGGGGGTCCCTGAGTCAATGACCTTTACCAGATCAGCCTGAAAAAAAAAAAAGCAAGATTTAGGACTTCACTTAAAAAAAAAGCAAGAAAAAACCTTGCTTTGCTCATTTTTCACAATTAGAGACAAGTATACTGACCTACAGCAAAAGCTTTCTGTAGATATTTTAAAAGCTTTTTTTTTCCCCTAAGAGGCCTCTTTCCTTTCAGTGATAATTTAACATAATTTCCCACAAACTCAAAAGCTGGGGAAAAAAAAGCAACATCTAAAAACAAGTGAACAGATGGCTAAAGAGTGGTCCGTAAATCACAGATTCCTTGAAAACATGGACCCATCATTAATTTTCAAATAAGAGGAAATCATTGTAAGGGATAATGCCAACTGTCTGAGCATCTCGCGCCAGGCTCTGATGCTGCTTTGGCAACAGGAGGGATGGCTGCTGGTTACCCCTGCGGCCACTCCTCTCACTCACTTCTAAACCCTCTGCAGTCTGGCTTCCAACCCCATGGTTCAACTGAAACTGCCCTCTCCAAAGTTACCAACAACCTCTTGATTGCCAATACTGATGGCCTTTTCTCAATCCTCTTCTTTCCCAACCATTTGCCACTTTGGATCATTTTCTTACCCTTTCTTCTCTTGGCTTTCCTGACCCTGCTCTCTCTTGGCGCTCCTACCTACCTGATTGTTCCTTCTCAGTCTCTTTTGGTCTCTCATCCATAACTCACCTCCTTACTATAGATGTACTCCAAGGCTCTTGCTTGGTCATCTCAAATCCCATGGATTTAAAATAATCTCTCATCAGAAGTAACTCTTAGAAGCTATTTCACCAGCTGTCTGTTAGTAGCTTTCAACTGGACATCTTAGAGGTATCTCAAACTTAGCATGTTCAAAACAGAACTCTGTTTCCCCCCCAAACCATCTTATTCTGAGCATCCCTATTTCTGTTGAGGGCAATACCATTTTTCTGGTTATTCAGATTCTGAGCTTGGTGTCACACTTAGCACTTCACTCTCGCTCACCCCACATAGCCTATCAGTCGTTCGAGCTCGTGTTTTCTATTTCTACCATGTCTTGCACCTGTTTGCCTTCCCTGTTTTCACACCATCACCACCCTAGTCTAGGTCCTCATAACCTCTGGTCTAGACTATTGTGGCAGCCTCTTCACCTGGAAGCAATCTCTCCTTGCTACAATCCATCTCTCCTTGCTACAATCCATCGTCTACCTGGTTACCAAAGTGATATTCCTAAAGTGGGGGTCTGACCATGCTACCATGCCACTTGAGAAGCTGCAGTGACTTTCTATTGCCTCCATGAACAAACAGAAACTCTTTAGAGTTCTTTACAACCTGACTCCAAACTCTGTAGTTACCCAAATGACGCCACATCCTTGCATCTGCTCCTTCCAAGCTGGTTTCCTTGCTGTTCCTCCCACCTCTATCTCCATCTCCCATTTCTGTACCTTTGCACTGGCAGATTTAGCGTTCCTTTTCACCCCTTCCTCTTGAAATCCCTGGTTTCCAAGATATAGCTTGTGTCATCTTCTGTGTGAGAACTTTTCTGGTCCGCCAGGTTGTTTTCACCTTAGAGGCCCCCTCCCCCTCCCCAATCATCCTCCACCAGGTGATTGAGGACCTATTTTGTAGGTGTTTGAAATACCTATAATTGTGCATTTTTCTCCCAATTAAAATATAAAATCCTTGAGGACAGGGGCTGTTTCTGCTTTTTTTCATTGTATCTCCAACAATTAGCACAGGTCCTGGAACCTAGGAAGCGTGCAAAAATACTGATATATATGCACTATATACCATATATATGCTATAATATATATATACACTACATGTATGCTATAATAAATGTATGTGTGTATATATACATATATAGATACACACTACATATGTGTGTATGTGTGTGTGTATAAGTCTTCTCAGAGAAAACCATACCTCTCCCCAACAGTTTTTCAACTGATCCCCAAACAGGTTTCCACTACCCTCAGCATCATGATGGCATCCTCTGGACCCCCTCCAGTTTGTCCATGGCCTTCCCAATGAGTGCTGTCTAGAACAGAGCCTAGGCCACCAGACGGAGTCTAGCAGGGTGGATTAAGGTAGGACAATAGCTTTCCTCTTGACCTTAAGAATGCATTAGCTTCATCAGCTATAATGTCCTACAGTGACACCTCTGAATGATTAACTAGTATTTGTTGTCTTTTTGGAGGTAGATGGCGTAGCAGAAAGAAAAAGTATCATTATTATTACATCATACATCATAATATTATATTATTATACTAGAATTATATATATATATATAAATAATGATATCTAAAAGTGTTTTAAGGTTTGATAAGGCCTTTATATTGGTTATTCATTTGGATCTTACGACAACATCCCTGTGAGGTCCATGCTATTGTTATCATCCCTATTCTGTAGATGAGGAAACTGAGGCCAGGAGATGCTAAATCACTTGCCTAGATCACTTAGCTAGTAAGTGTCTGAGGGAGGATTGGAACTCAGGTCTTCCTGGCATCGAGTCCAGCACATTTACCACACCCGTTACAGCTCCTAGCTGCCTAGGGCACTAGACTTGGATTCAGGAGAGATCTGGTTCTAAATCCCAGGGCTGATGTTTACTAATTTTGTGATCCTAGGGAGTCATTGTTCAAAGTCTCAGTTTCCTCCTCTGTGAAAGTGAGGTGGTAGTAATAGCACCTTCCTCGCAGGGTTGTTATAAAGTCCAGTTCATGTAAGCAAAGAGAGGGCTTTGCAAACCTTAACATAATATATAATCGTCACTGACAATGATTGTGTATAACATTAAGGTTTGCAAGTCTACAATACAATAACATAATCTTTCAGCTAATATTATAGTCTGGATGTTAGCTCATGGGGGTAGGATGGGATGGATTTCACAATACATACAACAGAACCCACCCTCTGTCTGTCTAGTAGCCATAACCCTGAGCAGCCTCTGGGCCACAGGAATCATGAAGCATCGTTGAGAGAAGCTGTGAATAATCCCATTTGTTCGGGTATTAAGTCAGCGCAAACAGCACGGACTGTCTTCCAGTCTAATTAGACTCAAAGATCAAAGCACGAAGTAATAGGACACACAGCACCAGAGAATGGTATTTTTAGCTGGGGGAAGAGGCCAGAAGACTCCGTAAGGGGCCTTTGTGGAATTAATGCATCATGGGAAAAATAACAGCTTGTTTACAACAATGCTGCAGCAGACTGGCTCCTGCCTGTTTCAGCATCACAGGGTACCCGAACCTCAGATTTGGAAGGGAACTCTGAGGCCATCTGGTCCAACCCATCAGGCCATCAATCAGGAGCGGTTATGAAATACCTACTATGCGGCAAGCTTTTGCTGCATGTTGAGAATACAAAAACAGAAATGAAACTTTCCCTTCCCTCAAGTTCTTCAATATGTTTAGCAAGTAATCATTCTAAAAGGCTCTGGAGTCGGTGGTCCTGGGTTCAAATTCTGCCTGTGACACTACCTTTACAACCTTACAAAAGTCCCTTAACCTCTCTGGGCCTTAGTTTCCTCACACATAAAATAAAAAGATTGAACCAGATGTGCCCTGTCTCTTTCTGTTCTAAAGCTATGATTCTAGGGTTATAGGTTCTCCCGAGCAGAACTCATTAACTTCAGGAGGCCAGCTCTGACTGACTTCAGAGAGTCGGTTGTTAAATTTTCAGTATTGCCATGTACACCTCAAAAATCAGCAAATGCTACAAATGAAGGCTGGATTTATTGTTTTGTTGATTTTCTAGACTTAAGAAAATGATGGAGAAATTGTTGGTAATTTAAATTAAACTTAAAAGTGTGTCCTGTGTTTTGGAGAGCCGGTTGTTAAACTTTTATGAGAACAAGTCCCCCACCCCAAGACAACTCAATCTACTTTGGAAGAACTTTTCCTGTTAGAAAGTTTTCATCTGCTGTTTGATTATTTCTTCCGTACAGTGAGCCTATATCTCTTCTCTCCCACTTCCATTCCTCTTTCCTGGCAATGTGCTCATACAGTTCAACATGGTTCAGCAGTGGGCCACCGTGATGGCGAAAGGCCTCATATCTATGGTCATAAAGCACAAGCAGGATCTTAGATTCAGTCCAAAAACAATGTAAGGACCATTTAATTCCCCACTGTGACCAAGTAGAACTACTACTCATCTGCCTGATGCCATATCCAGACCTTGCATCACCCAGCTACCCTGCCTCCATGATGGAATCTGAGAAAATGGGAGGAAAGGGACTTCAAAGACCAGCTAATCCCACCCCTTCATTCAGTAGCAGATGAAATGGAAACCCAAGGAACGTGAATGACAAGCCTAAGGTCACACAAGTAGGAAGTGACAGAGGTAGGCTCCTCTTCCTCTAATTCAATGTTCTCTCCACCCCACTCCAATGTGCATAAAGTCAAAAGAGTAATAGTCTTTGAACCCAGTGTCACTGAGAGGGGACACCAGTCAAATATGAGGATCAAGTAATCAAAATAATTATAAAATAATACAAGAATCAATCATCACAACCCTAAGAGCCTGAAGGGTGATGATGGGGGGAAAGGAAGTCAAAGGGAGTGTTTTAGGAATAATAGAGAGAGGGGTGGCTAGGTGGCACAGTGAACAGAGCACCGGCCCTCGAGTCGGGAGGACCTGAGTTCAAATCCAGTCTCAGACACTTAACACTTACTAGCCATGTGACCTTGGGCAAGTCACTTAACCCCAACTGCCCTGCCTTCCCCCCTCCAAAATAAAGAAAAAAAAAGGAATAATAGAGAGAGATAATTGTCCAGTCCAGTTAGCAGGAAGTATTAGGGCCTCCTGAACAGAATGAGCTTCTTCAAATCTCAGCTAAAGTACCATCTTCTGCCGGAATTCTTTCCCAGGCCTCTTTCAGCTCATTCCTTCTCTCCTTTGAGTTTTTCTAATTTCCTTCTCTATATCTTGTCTGTACGTGGTCATTTACACGCTGTCTCTCCCATTAGACTATGAGCTTCTTGAGGGCAGGGGCTGTCTCTTTGACAGTGCTTATCACAGTGCCTGGCACATAGTAGGAGGAATAGGAGCTAACATTTTTTTTATGGCGCCTACTCTGAATTAGAAAGGAAAAAAGGGAACAAGAATTTATTAGGACCTACTATGTGCCAGGCATTGTGCTAAGAGCTTTATGAATAGTGTATCAATTGATCCTCACAACAATCCTAGGAAGTGGGTGTTGTTATTATCCCCATTTTATAGATAAGTAAACTGAGGTTAAGTGACTAGCCCAAGGTCATACAGCCAGAAAGTGTGTGAGATTGGATTTAAACTCAGGTCTTTTGGACTCCAGCAGGCCTAATGCTCTGCCCACTACCACCCAGGTGCCCCAGTGGGTTAATTAATAGTTGTTGACTGACTATGATGTCATCCCTCTTGAGGCTGTCCTTCCTGTTCACCTTGAACTTTTCCAAGTTCATCCCTCACTGCCTTTGCCCACCAGCCCATTAACTGCCTCCCAATAGGAAATAGGTGCCACAAAGAAGGTACTATCTGATTATATAACTAGATTTGCAGGACAAGTTATTGGCAAACTCTTCTAGCAGTGAGGCCATGAAGCTTGTTTTAAATGTTCTCCGTCTTGCTGGATACTGTTTTTATAAAAGATAAGGGAGGCGATGTCTTATCGCTCCAAGCTGCTATTTCTACATTTAGACAGACCTTTTACACCAAAGCACCAAACAGCTCTCACAGAGAATAATAGACTTTTGCCGGAGATTTCATTTCCTCAACTGGTTTGGAAAGACTCAGGGCATTGTGTTCTGAATAACAAGCTAGGTGAATGAAGATATTCTATTTTTGAATTCTCCTCCTCTCAGGAATGATTCTCTGCTGGGATCAACCAAGCGCCAAAGCGGCAGAGAAAATGTTAATATCCCCGCTCTGCCACCATCACTCCAAATAAGTGACTGAATCATTTTGTGCCTCAGTTTTCTCAACTGTAAAATAAAGCAGTAGGACTAGACCAGCTTAGAGTCTACCTGTGAGATAGATACAATTATTATCTCCATTTTACAGATGAGTAAAATTGAGTCTGAGAAAGGTACAATGATTTGCCATGGGACACTTAGCTAAACATTGTGCACAGTAACAGCCGCATTGTGTGGTGACTGACTGTTAGACTTAGTTCTTCTCAGCAATGCAAGGATCTAAGACAACTCCAAAAGACTCAAAATGGCAAATACTATCCACCTTCAGAGAAAGAACTATGGAGTGCGAATGCAGATGAAAGCATATTATTTTCTCTCCTTTTCTTTTGTTGTTTTGTTTATTCTTTCTCGTGGTGCCTCCCCTTAGTCCTAATTCTTCTTTACGTGATGACTAATGTGAAAATATGTTTAATATGAATGTATAAATAGAACCTATATCAGACTGCATGCTGTCTTGGGGAGGGGGGAGGTGAGGAAGGGAGAGAAGATTTAAAACTCGAAAGCTTATGGAAGTGAATGTTGAAAACTAAAAATAAATATTTTTTTAATTAATAGCTAGGTTTTTTGGCAGTGTGGGTGGTGATGGGAAGGAAGATTCTATGCTGGTGAGCTCATCAGTGTTTACTAACTCCTGGTGAGAAAGCTGTCTCCACCATGGCAGAAAAGCAAGAGACCACTTGCTTGTAGCTTGCCTTGGAGAGGTACACGGGGCAAAGAGTTGTACTATAACTTGTCGTGGTCATGTAGTCATTCTTTTGAGAGGCAGATTTTGAACCCAGAACATCGTGACCCCAAGACTGGCCCTTTATTTCTTATGCTGGATTGCCTCAAAGTTCTGGTTAGAAAGGGGTTAAGGTGTTTGCCTTACTACAAATTGAACATTGCTTGACCTGAGCAGTGTTGTGCCTCTGGGGGGAAGGGGGGTCATCCTTAAAAAAAAAGTCCATTATGCCTTTGTAGCAGGCCCCCATTTGCTAAAACTAGGTTCTGCCCCAGGATTCTCCACCACACATCCAGGGCACAGGAAACCCCCTATGCCTGAGGACTCCCTGAGCCCATCCCAACAGCCCTTAGAATGCTTTGTTTCCCTCTTTGTCTCATACTCTAAATAGTTACAGTAGGTCATATAAATGAGCTGATCTGAGGACTTCCACGCCTCCAGGAAGTATGGAAGGTAGTAACACTTGGGTCAAAACTCCAAATGGGAATCCTTAAAGGGAACTATCCTTAACATGCTGTTGACACTTCAAGCTGTTTTACATGACTTAGTTCACTCGTTTGTCAATTCTCTATGTCTGGAATTCTTTACATTTTAGTAAGAGATCTCTGTGTTTATTTTTCCCAGCTTCTTAGACAGGTCTTTGCATTAATTCTGGTACTTTCCAATGGTCATGATGACTTGCTGAATACTATCTGAATATGACACTTTCCTTTTGGCATGCTAGGGAATGGAAAAGGGCATACAATAGAGAAGAGAAATTCAATAGTTAAAACATTTTCCTGAAATGTGCTACTGAGACTCACTCTTCTACTTGGTAGAGTCATAAAGTAAATTATTTTGAAACATCTTCCTAAAAAGGGGGAAAGAGGAAAAAAGTAACCCCAGCCACCTTATGGCCTCCCAACAAATGTGAGTTTCAGTTAATGGATGAAATTGACCCCTGGGGGAATTCTTGAGAAACTCTAGTGGCCCTCCTCTTTCGGTGAGAAAAAGTCCACCTCTGGTGTGTTCCCCTTCCTTTGAGGTCTTCATACAGAGGCAGGATGACTTCTTGTAAGGTATGTCACGTGGGGAGTACTGTAGAGCGTGGTGTTGGACAAAGGGACTAAAAATCCTGCCAGCTTTCAAACTGTGATTTTGTGAGTTAGGGAAAAGACTAGTCTTTCTCCAAAACTCTAAACAATAAAGGATAGATCAAATCAGTTCAGAGTTACTTTGTTTGTGAAGAAAAATAAATAAAAGGGGAAGGGAGGAGGGAAAAGAGAATTGAATACATGTGTGTGTGTGTCCATAGATACGCATATAACATGAATTATGAAAAAAGAAAGACATTGAACAAAGCAAATCGCAAAACAGGAACATTCAGAGAAATACCAGATGTCAAAGAGAAGAGTGATGCCAAGGCTGGCAAAACCCACAAGTATCTCAAAAGGCAAATTAGGGAACAATGGAGATACACCATGCCCTATGCCTCCCTCCCCTTAAAAAGAATAAGCTTTTAATACAAATGGGTGAAGCCATCTTCATTGGGTTTCTATTAAAAGTTTAATTTGCAAGATGCTCAAATGCTGGCTCTATTTCCCATTTTGGAGGAAAGTGATTGATCCCCTGTCATGCAGGCAATACAGGTTGGGGGTGGCGGGGGGAAGAAGAGGGTCATTTGTTTTTGCCTGTGACAGGAGGTAGACCACAGCAGCAGCTGCAAGCGTGCATGCCCCCGACACTCAGACCATTTGGGACACTGAAATGAATTGATTGTACTAAATGATTTTTTCACTTAGCCTACCACAGCATCTTAATGGAGAATTCATAGAACTGGGAAAGGCAGTTACTGCTGAAAGGGAGTAACTAGAAGGATGTCAGTGAATATCAAATTCACCAGGGCTCATTGGAGAATGGAACAATTTTGTTTCAAGTAAAGTGCATCGTTGGAGAAGACATCAGTATCCACATGGCCCCTTTTGGCCAAATCTCCAGAGGTAAAACTGCCATTTGTCCTAAATGTCCACCTCTTGCCTTGGCATTCCCTTATTCTTATAAAAGACCATAGAATGAGAGAGTTAGAGGTGCAACTGGCCTCAGAAAATATGGAGTCTAACTCATTCATTTTACAGTTGAGGAAACTGAGGACCAGAGAATTTAAATGACTTTCCCAAGGCCACAAAGAGGTAGAAGCTGAACCCCAAGAGGGAATACTTGTTCCCCTTTCTTACCCTTCTCAAGTGATAGTTTAAGTAGATGAGGTTTGGCTGTATATCATACAGAAGGGACCCCCCTCAACCAGTTTTATCCTTCTCTTCCTTTCCAATGGATGTCAGAGGCCAGACTAGAACAGAGGTCTTCCTGGCTCTGAGGGCAGCTTGCCATTTGCCTGTGCCAAACTGCCTGACTGCTCCTCCTTCCTGAGCTCTAACATCACAGCAAAATCTCTAATTCTTATGGATTCTCTGGGCAGGGTGGACAGGAACTCAGAGAGAATCGAACTTTTACAGCGTTTGCCCTGGAGGGAGAACAGAATGCCTGCATTCCTGAAATAAACACTTCAAAATTTGGTCTGAGTGTCTGAGACCCAGAAAGAAAAATGGTGGAAATGCTGGGAGAGGCACAAGCTGAAATTCAGAAAAGGGAACAAAGGAGAATTTTAAAACTGGCACGGGCCATCTTGGGAATGGGGGGAAGGGAATAGGCACTTATGTGATGCCTGTTACATGCCAAGAGACACCAAGCTTAACACTTTACAAATGTTTTGTTGTTCAGTTGTTTTCAGCCATGTCTGACTCTTCGTGACCCATTTGGGGTTTTCTTGGCAGACATACTAGAGTGATTTGTCATTTCCTTCTCCAGCTCATTTTACAGATGAGGAAACTGAGGCAAATAGAGTTGAAAGACTTTCCCAGGATCACATAGCTAGTAAATGTCTGAGGCCAGATTTGAACTCAGGAAAATTAGTCTTCCTGACTCCAGACCCAGGGCTCTATATACTGCTGTGTCACCTAGCAGCCCTTAATCACAAATACTACTTCATTTCAATCCTCACAATAACTCTGGGAGGTGGGTGCTGTTATCATCCCCATTTTACAGGTGAGGAAACAGAGACAAATAGAAGTTAAATGACTTGCCCAAGGATCACCCAGTAACTGTCTGAGGCTGGATTTGAATTCAGCCCTTCCTGATAGCAAGTCCAGGGCTCTATTCCCTACACCACCTGACTTGTTTTACTGATGAGGAGACAGATGAGGATCGTGGAAGGAAGTGACTTGTCCAAAGTCTGCCTCTCAAAGTGAAACGTCTGATCTAATCCAACCAAATATTTTTATAGATGAAGCAACTGAAATGAAACATTTTAAAATGACTTACTCAAGGTGAATAACTCTTAATTATTTTCTGATACCAATTGTAACAGGCACACAATGCTGACCTTTTAGTATTTACATGTGAATGATAAGTACACATACGTGTCTGTATGTGTACACAGATAGATTGATGTATATGTTCATTCATTTATCCGACAAGCATTTATTAAGTGAGGCAGCTACATGGCTTAGTGTTTAGAACACTGGATTTGGAGTCAGGAGGACCTGAGTTCAAATCTGGCCTCAGACACTAACCCTGGACAGGTCACTTAACCCTGGTAGCCTCAGTTTCCTCATCTGTAAAATGGGGATAATAATAGCAGCTACCTCCAAGGTGTTGTGAGACTCAAATGAGATATTTGTAAAGCTATTTGCTAGACTTAAAGTGCTATACAAATACTATTATATCTACTCTGTGCTGGACTCTAGATATGCAAAGACAAAACCAATTCCTGCCCACAGGGCACTTACATTCTTCTGGGTAGATATACCAAGTACATAAGGACAAGCATCATGTCTTATGAGGGGCCCTCTCCTCAAGAAAAAAAAAAGCCATATTTTGAATAATATAACCAACCTATCAAGAGAGTCGCCATGGCAGAGTAAAGAGAGAGCTGGCCTCTGAGTCAGGAAGATCTGCATTCAAGGCCTACTCTTGACCCATACTGACTGTGTAAGTCACTTAAAATCTTAGTGCTAGAGTCAACTTTCTAAGGCTATAAGGTGAGGGTTTTTTTTTGCCTTTTTGGAGGGCAATTGGGGTTAAGTAACTTGCCCAAAGTCACACAGCTAGTTTTTTTTGTGTGGGTGTTAAGCGTCTGAGGACGGAACCAAACTCGGGTCCTCCTGACTCCGGGGCCGGCGCTTTACTCACTGCGCCACTTAGCTGCCCCATAAGGTGTGTGTGTGTTTTTAAAAGGTGGCAGTCTGTCTTGTTACAAAGAGATCCCTCATCCTAGAGATCCCACAGGCCCAGGTCTTGTCCCAAGTAGTTATCATTACTTCATATTACATGTATAGGTATGTACATGTATATTCATTTGTTTAAAACATCATAATTAGCATCCCTTCCATTTCCTTTTCACATTAAATTTCAAAACATTTTATATTCATTGATCACAACCATCACGAGGGGCAGATAGATAAGGCAAGTCTTCTGACCCTCATTTTATAGGAGAGGAAACTGAGTCACAGTATAAATGGTATAAAGGCAGCACACAGTGTAGGTGAAAAGGGGGCTGGACCTTGAGTAGGTGATTGGGCTTTAAACCCCGGCTCTGGTCATTATTAGCTAGATGTTGTTGCTATTGTAATTGTTGTTATTCTCCCTTTTCTTCCCCTCCCCCTCCCCCCCCCTCCTCCTCCTTCTTCTCCTTCTCCTTCTCCTGTCATTTCAATCATGATTGACCCTTCTGACCCCATTTGGGTTTTTCTTGGCAAAAATACCAGACTGGTTTGCCATCTCCTTCTCCAGCTTATTTGACAGATGAATAAACTAAGACAAAAGGGTGAAGTCACTTGCCCAGGGTCATGCAGCTGGTAAGTTTCTGAGACTGGATTTGAACTCAGGTCCTCCTGGCTCCAGAACTAGTACTCTAAACACTAAGTCACCTAGCTGCCCCATTAGGTAGACCATAGCAAAAATCACTTAATACCCTGTCTTAGGGTCCTTCTCTGTAAAATGGTAAATAATAATAGCTGTCCCACTATCACCACTGAAGAAAGTCCTTTGGCAGCTCTGAATCATTATGGGAATGTGAGGTGTGGTAAAAAGCCTCTCAAGGATAAAGAGATCAGAGACTAGAATCCAGGCCTTTTCACTTCCAGCACTTAAACTGCACTGGCCCATTCTGCCTATGACAGACTGAGACCCTCAGATGATAAAGACTAGAAAATATCAAATCTCTACAATCCTTTTGAATCCAGATTCTCGGCATGAAGCCACCAAGATATAACTAAGACAAGGCAACCTGGGCTTTTTCCCAAAGCACCAAAATTCAGAGATGTTTTGGGCACTTGAAGTCACTTCACCATCATAGAAACAACTGAGCTCAGCATTTTGTAGCAAGAATAATCAGTTAATTGGGAAGCTGCTAAATGACACACCGATGGTTGCCTTTCAGGGAAGCTTCCCCAGACTCCCAGTATGGGAAGGTGCTTTTTATTTGGTTTGGTCCTGGCACTGAAATTACTAACTACAACTCTACTAGGGAGAAAGAAGAGGAGGAGGAGGATGAAGAGGAAGATAAATAGTAAAAGAAGGAGAATGAGGAAGAGGTAGATGAGGCAGAGGAAGAAGAAGAGAAGAAAGAGGAGGAGGAGGAGAGGCTTTGTCTTCCTCCGACTAGACACAAGAGCCCTTCTCACGACATGGAATTCAGCAAGGCTGGCTTAACAATGGACACACTCACTGAGCCACAAGGGGACAAAGAATCCTGCTCAGATGTAGCGAGTCATGAGCTTCATGGAGTTTTCTAGGGATTGGTGCATGAAGGACCCTCATGAGAACTTGGAGGCTCTGAAATGTTCTCCTTCTGCCTCTGAGCTTTCATGGCTTCCTTCAGGTTTGAACCCAAGTCCCACTTTCTGCAGGACTTTCCTGATCCCTCCAGCTGTTAAAGCCTTCCCTCTGAGATTACTTTCTCTATCTTAAATTACTTTATCTCTATGTGTCCCTAGACATGTGTGTATGTGTGTGTTTATATACACACATGACCTTAGCAAAAATCACTTAAAACCCTGTCTTAGGTTCCTTATCTGTAAAATGGTAAATAATAGTAACTGTGTTACAATCTACAGTTATAATAACTGTATAATGTGTATCTTAGATTACTTTATCTCTGTGTCTCTAGACATATGTGTGTATGTGTGTTTATATGCATATACATATGGAAGGTAATTTATTATATCTCTCTCTCTACTCTCTATCTCTACTCCCCCTCTCTCTCTACTCTCCCTCTATCTCTACTCTCCCTCTACTCTCTAT
>NW_027187400.1:20276666-20283433 GCF_028583685.1 Petaurus breviceps papuanus
TCTCTACTTTCTCTCTACTCTCTCTCTACTCTCCCTCTATCTCTACTCTCTCTCTCTACATCTACTCTGTATCTATCTCTACTCTATTTCATCTCTATTATTCTATCTATATCTTGTATTTTCCTATTGTTTACATGTTGATTGCACTCATTGGAATGTGTACTCTTGAAACCCTGGGTCATGCGACCAACAAGATGGCGGGTCAGACATTTTGTCCAGCCCTATTAATTCTCAGAACCCCTCAAAAGAGGAATTATTCATCAAGTAAAGAACAATTATAGCTGTATTCTATTGGTAGGCTAAAATATCAGGGACCTACAAAATAAATTTTTATCTTGAATTATACCTTATTAATTAACAGCAAATAATGCTGATCCCCTTCAGGTTCACTCAGCAGCCCACCACACTTAAGAAAGGCATAGAATCTTACCAACCATCTCATTTTCTGTGAGCCTCCCAGCAATTTCCCTGTTGCAGCCGCCGCTGCTTCTTGCAGCAAGCAGAGGACCTCATTTCTTTGCAGCCATTTGAAGTGGGGGGGGGGGGGAGTAGAGGAAGATGGGACTCTTCTGCACTAAGCCAGAGAACTAAAAAGCTGAAGGACCTGGTTCAGGATGCCAGCGTGTGTGGCTTGCACTTGGCCTGAAGGAAAGCAGACTGACACCTATCTGAGGCCTACCTGGTCCCCCCCGATGTTACTTGGGATGGGATTGGGGACAGAGAAATGTGAATCTGCTCATGTAGGAGGGGCCTGAGACAGCTCTGAAGTCTAGTCCCCAGAAGTAAACCCACCATCGAAGGAGGAATTGGAAAGGGAGCCATAGGGGAGAGTGATGGGAAAATGATTAAAACAACTGAAGATTTCAGGAGGAAGAAAACATTTAAAAACCCTGGAGCACAAGCAGGGAAATCCAGAGGGCTTAGGGTGAAATGGCTTCTCCACCATGCCCCCACACAGATACCTTCTCTCCCTGATTCCTTCTCCTCTGTTGGTCAGCTCCCTTTCTGCATTAACAATCCCCATTAGAATTTACATTTCTGGAGAGCAGGGACTGTCTTTCCTTTTGCTTTTATTTATACTTTCAGCAGTTATTCTAGAAACTGTCACATAGTAAGTTTTTGATAAATGCTTATTGACTTGTTGACTAAGATCAAAAGGAAAGATAGCTACCAAGACATCTAAATAGTTGCCAAAATCTCTAAATCAATATTGTAAGACCAAGGAAATGGAGCCAACACCTGATGAAACAGAAAACCCTGTGGATTCTTGAGAAAGCATGGCACTGAGACATGATGTTGCCATACGGTTCAAGGGAGAAATTATAATCTTGAAAGAAGGAAAAAATGGCAGTTTATGGTCTACATAGAAATAATTAGAATAGAAAAATTGAGTTGCCTCCTTAGGCCTATGTGTGTTTATACACAGGCACACACACACAGTTATACAACAGACACACATATATGCATATGAATATTGAAATGGTTGAAAAGGAATTCTTAGAGCATTTGGGACAAAAGAATGTAAGTTTTAATGTGTAACTGGATCTTTAAAGGCTGCCCTTGATCATCATTCGTTATCTAAGTGCTAACCCATCATTTCCCCAAACAAACCAGGATGGTAGAGCCAGTGCACTCATCAATTCTCCCACCTTCCAGTCCATGGAAGCAACAGAGGTTGTCAGGGGCCCTTTTAGGGAAATGGTTTGCAAACCTGACTCCTGTAACAAATACTAATGATGTCATTAGGCACAACATGGTCTTGAATGAAATCAATAGTCCAGGCATTTTGTCTTCCTTAAAAAAGATAGAAAGAAAATATATTCTTTTGTGTTCATTTTCAGGGCATCTCTGATAGGCAACATTATAATGTGAAGCAAGAAACCAAAAGTGAGTGAATGAAATGTTTGCCATGGGAAGATGGAGCCAGCAGGGCAAGATGAGGAAGGAAGTGGGGACAAGGTGCTTATTTAGGGTGCACCTCTCTGGGGTGTCTTGTAATTCCCAGTAGAATAAAAGTTCCTTGACAGCAGTCAGTGTTTTTTTCATTTTCATATTCCCAGCCCCTAGTACAGTATTAGGCACATGATGAGTGCTTGCTAAATTTTTTGCCGGGTGAGATGAACACACACACACACTCACATACACACACTTTCTTTTTTTCCTTTCTGATAGAAGGGAAGTAGGAAGAGAAAAAAAGGAGAAAGTTAAGGGAGAGAGGGAGAGGGACAGGAAGAGGGAGAGAGAGGGAGAGAGAGAGAAAGAGAAAAGAGAGAAGAGGGAGAAAGAGAAAAGAGAGGAGAGAAGAGGTGAGGAGATAAGAGGGGAAGGGAGGAAAAAAGAGGGGAGGGGAGAGGAGGAGAAGGGAGGGATGGAGGGAGGGGAGAGAAAGAAAGAGAGAGAAAGAGAAGGGGAGAGGGAGAGAGAGAGAAGAGGGGAGAGAGAGAGGAGAAAAGAAGGAAGAAAAAGAGAGATTATTCTCTTAAGTAACATTCCATCTGAATATTAGATATATAATCTTCATTGATAATATGTAACATGTAACATACAGTAGAAGGGAATCTCCTTGAGGGCAGCACTGTTTTTTTTACCTAGCATGAAGTCTGGCACATAGTAGGCACTTAATAAATGCTTGCTGCATCAAATTTAATCTACAATGTCTCACACATGCATAGCCCCAAGTCCGAAGAGAAGGTGATGCAGCTGCATCTCATTTGGGAAGCTGTCCAGTCCTTTCAATGATTCCAAATTGCTTCCTGCCACAAAAGCCCATATCCTCAGAATGGATGATGGTATATGACCACAAGCAATCGAACCCCAGGATCTCAGCAGAATCACAATTGCAGGTGATTCAAAGGGCAATGGGAAGAGCCACGTGGGCACAAGTGGGCTGTGGAATATTGCCAACGATGATTTGTGCTCAAAAAGAGGCATAGAAGACATCGTCAAGGACAGAGGCAACTGGACGATGCTGTCCATGCAGCCATGGCAAAGGATAATAAAGGGACTCTGATGGAATCCAAGAAATACACAAAGGGTTAGAGCAAGGCTTTCACTAGTATGTGTAGAACCTCTATGGAAGATTATAGAAAGATATGGATTGGAATCACCCAGGATAAGGATGTGTGGCCAAGCTATGATCTGCCCTGGGGGAAGGAATACCTCCCCTCTTGATGAACTTATCAGCTCTCATTGTCTTTGAAATATAAAGCAAGAGGCTGAGGCTCTCATTAATGGCCTTCACAATCTGGTTCCTACCTAGTTTTCGCATCATTTCATATTAATCCTCTTCATCCACTCTCCGTTTTAGTCAGACTGCCTGATAGCTTTTCTCCATACAGAATTTTCCATGTCCTCACCCTCTGCCTCCACACAGGTGCTTGTCCCCATCACTTTGACCTCCTGGAATCCCAAACTTCCTCCAGAACACAGCTCAGGCATCACCTCCATCACCTCCTTTCCTGTCCCCACCCCCAGTAACTGGTATTCTCTCCCTCCTGAAGTGTGTGTGACTTTGTGCACACTACTCTCACACCCAGTGACACTGGCCTCCTTTCCATTTCTTGAATAAGAAACTCCATCTTCCAACTCAGGGCATTTTCCCAGATGACCCTCATGCCTGGAACTCTCCCTCCTCATTTCCAACTCCTTGCTTCTATGCCTTCCTTCAATCCCAGATTAAATCCCACCTTCTGCAAGAAGCCTTTCCTGGTCCCCCTTAGTCTTAGAGAACTCTCTGAGTTACCCCCAATTTCCCCTGTATGTATCTTGTTTACCCTGTATGCATCTTGTGTGCATATGATTGCTTGCATGTTGTCTCCCCATTAGACTGGGAGTTCCTTAAGAGCAGGGACTTTTTTTGTTCTATTTTGGGTTTTTCTGTCTTTCTTTGTATCCATAGTGCTTAGCACAAGGCCTGGCATATAGTAGGCACTTAATAAATGCTTCTTGACTTGAATTGACTTGACTTACCTCTATACAACTATAGAAGTCGGTAGCTCCGCACTCTATATCTCAAGTAGAATGTGAGTTCCTTGAGAGCAAAGATCATTCCCAGTCCAATCCAAGAAACACTGAAGTGCATATTTGCTAGGCACTGTGCTAAGTGCTGGGGACACAGTTAATAATCATTATTTTAGAAATGGTCCCTGCTTTCAAGGAGCTTACAATCTAATGGGAAAAGGGAGAATTCAACACACAAAAGGAGGCAGGGAGAGGGGGGAGAGAAAGCAGGGGATGGCTGGCATGGGGGGCGTCCTGCTCTGTGGAGTTGAAGCCAGGCAGAGAAACAGATGCAAAGTGGAGTGAGATCAGTCCAGTTTCTGCCTTCTATCAAGGAAGGGAGGAATTTGGTGCTCCATCCTCCAGCCTTTCAAACAGAGGGAAAAAAGGTAGAGGGAGGTGGAGTTCATCAAAGCTTGAGTCAGCACCACGGTATCCTGGCCTGGAGTCAAAAAGTCCTGGGGTCAAATCTAGCCTCAGATACTTACTAGCTGTGTGACCCTGGGCAAGTCACTTCACCCTGTTTGCCTCAGTTTCCTCATCTGTAAAATGAGATGGAGAAGGAAATGGCGAGCCACTGTGGTGTCTTTGCCAAGAAAAGCCCAAGTGGGGTCACAAAGAGTAGGGCATGACCCAACAACAATAGTGAATTTAAAAGTGATGAGATTATCTAGGAAAGGGCATCTTATTCCATGGAGTTGAAACCATTCAGATGGAAAGTGGAAGGTTTCATTCCTTTTCTTGCATCCCCAGAACCTCATACTTTACTGAGTAGGCCTTTAATAAATGCTATTTAATTGAACTAAAAAAACTAAATCTCAGTAAGGTCAAGTGCCTTGTCCAAAGGTCACGCAAGAGGTAATTGACAAAAATGTGATTTGAATTGAAGTCTGACTCAATTCAATGCTCATCCCCACTCATCATGCTTCCGCTCATCCACCCAGTCCTGAATAAATCAGGACTGGCTTGTGACATGTTTCTGGCACATGGACATCATGGCATCATAGTCTAAGAGCTGGAAGGGACCTTAGAGGTTGTCTCCTCCAACTGCCTTGTCTTTCAGTTGAGAATATCAAAGGGCAGAATAGTTAAATGTCTTGCCTTCCACCTTTCCCATTCTTGGAGTGACTTCTTAACTGTGTGAGGGTGGGGAGAGGGGTCTCAGGATTCCATAGGAGGGGGAACTTGGAATGTTACCCCTTTATTGAATCTTGCAGAAGAGAAGTCATTAATTCTAAGACTTGGTTTAGAAACTGTTGTAAGATGGATTTATTTTTAAACAATGATTAGAAACTTGCGTTAATGTGATTGGTGATTATTAATATAACTAATTTTCAGGACAGGATTGTTTGTTCTTTAATCCCTGAGAACACTGAAGAACAAGGTTTGACAGAAACATAAAAGACACAAGTTGTAAGTCTCCAAATTTCATAAAGGCTGAGGATTTTAAATAATCCGAATAATTTCTGTAAGATAGGGAAATCAAAAGGTAGTAAGAACTTCTAATAATTAACATGCAAATCATATTAAAACTGACAGTTCATTGTGTCCAAGGTAGAGTACTAATAAAAATTTTTTCTCTGTCTCTTTGTCTGTGTGTGTCTCTGTCTCTCTGTCTCTCTGTCTCTGTCACTCTCTCTGTGTGTGTCTCTCTGTGTCTCTCTCTTTCTCTGTCTCTCTCTGTCTCTCTCTCTCTCTGTCTCTCTCTCTCTCTCTCTCTCTCTCTCTCTCTCTCTCTCTCTCTCTGTCTCTCTCTGTCTGTCTGTCTCTGTCTCTCTGTCTCTCTCTCTCAGCCCTGCCCCTCCAGGTGGTTCAGTGGATAGAATTCTGGGTCTGGAGTCAGGAACACCTGAATTCAAATCCTGCTTAAGACATTTACTAGCTAGGTGACCCTGGGCAAACATCTCTTTGCTTCAATTTTCTCAACTAAAAAATGGGGATCATGAGAGCATTTACCTCCCTGGGTTATTATGAGGACCAAATAAGATACCTATAAAGTACTTAGCATGGTGCCCAATGCATAACAGACATATATATTCCAGTTATTATTTATCATTATTTTTATTTTCTTATTCTTAAAAACAAGTTCCCTGACCATGGATTCCAACTAAAAAACTGATAAGAAAAATACAAGGTCACACTGACATTTCTTAAATGGCTATGATTTATTTAAATAAACCAAAATACAGTTAAGAGCTATATCCAATATGAAATTTTTCTCAGACTAATTTTCCCTCTAGTCAGTTCAGTCATTTTCAGTTGTGTCTAACTTTTTGTGGCCCCATTTGGGGTTTTCTTGGCAAAGATACTGCACTCGTTTAGCCATTTCCTTCTCCAGATCATTTTATAGATGAGGAAACTGAGGCAGACAGTGTGAAGTGACTTGCCTAGGATCACTGAACTTGTAAGTGTCAGAAGTCAGATTTGAGCTCCGAAAGATGAGTCTTCCTGATTCCAGGACCAATGCTCTATGCACTATGGCGCCACCTATCTGCCCCATCTTTCCTTTGTAGATAGCTGATAATTGCTGCGTTCTAAATTAAAAACCTTCAGTGTCTCCTGATTTCCTGAATAAAAAAGTCAGACTCCTTGACCTTGATTCAAGGTCTTCTCCAATATGACACAGTCTGTGTTAGTGCCAACCACACATTCTAAGGTGTCACCAAAGGGCTCCACACACTGTCATGTCCAATTTCCCATGTCTCAACTTTTGTGCTTGGTGTTTACTGCCTCAATCTCTCTCTCTCTCTCTCTCTCTCTCTCTCTCT
>NW_027187400.1:20283533-20292094 GCF_028583685.1 Petaurus breviceps papuanus
TCTCTCCCTTCCTTCTTCCCTCCCCCCTCCCTCCCTTTGTCTCTCTGTCTCTTCTTACATAAAACCTTAAACCCAGTTCACTCTGAATCTCATACATTGGACTACAATAAGTCCCTTGACTGTATTTTGGGCCCTCCACACTTAAAGGGAATATCAATAGTAACTATTTCTCTTTGTAAGGGCAACCCTGAGGGTCTTCCCTCCCAGCTTGTTTTTTTTTTTTCCCCGAATTAAAGAGGCCATCCCTTCTGCGTCTCCCATTGCATCCTGGCCCATCTCCAGTCATCCGGATGAATATCTGGTCACTGGACCCAGATGACTCTGGAGGAGAAAGTGAGGTTGGTGACCTTGCCTAGTCCTCCCTCACTTAAATCAAAGTCATCTGCAAGCCATGTTATCATCTCCCTGATGCTGTGGTCCTCTTCAAAAACGAAGGACAAACAAAAACTTTTGGGTGCTCAGTTCCTATTCTTCAAATGTCCTTTTCCTTTCCTTATGGCCATCCACTAAAACTTGATTCAAATGCTTTTTCTTCCAAGAACCCTTCCCAGTCTGATCTACCCACCCCCCCCCCAGGCTCCTTCCACTCATAAATAGTTTTACCCATTCATTCTCCCTTCTCTTAATACGCCATTTTGCACTACTCCAAGGTGTTTATGTATGATGAATCATAGCTGCCTGTACGGATGGCTTCTCCCCTTACTAGACTGAAAGCTTCATGAAGGCAGCACTCTGTCTTATCTAAATCTTACATCTCACCCAGTCTCCTCTGTGCTGCCCAGAGAGAACACAGTGAGATGGTAAAATGCTAGGCTTGGAAGATCTGGATGCAAATCCCACCCAACCCTTACTAACTATGACACCACATATGAGAAGATTTTTAGGTTTCCTCCGTCTGTTTCCTCATCTGCAAAATGGGGGGAATACTGTGGTTCCTTTTTTAAGGCTCAGATTCAGGTGATATGTGCTGAATGCTTTGCCAGCTTTAAAGAACTATGCAAATATGAGTTAACATTATGATTTTTGTTATGTAGACTTGGCATTTCATCCATAAAGAGAGTTCCTGGCTGATAAATCACCCTAATATTGCAAATGGTACCTGCTATGCAATTTCCTTTTTTTCTGGGTTGTTTGTTTTCTTAGAGAGCTACCTGGGGCCATTAGAAATGAAATGATTTGTCCAATGTCATATAGACAATATTTTGTGCCAGTCAGAACTTGAATTCAGCTCTTCCTCACTCTGAGGCTAACTCTCTATCAATTTCCCCAATGCTGCCTTATTCTAAGAGGTGCTTAATAAAGGTACCATGAATGAATGAATCACCAGATGCAGCACTAACTTTGTAAATCAATTCCTGCACTATAATTAGTGGGAAACTCTTAAATAGCAAAGGAAGCATTATGAGGACATGGTCTAGTATAAGTAACCTATTTTTAACTACTGTAATCAATATAAGGGTTGTTTCTTTTAAGTAACTCAAAAAATGGATGAAATTCTAGGCCCATTATTTTTTCCCTTAGCAGCATTGGCAGTGCAGCCCTGTTGTGCTGAAAGATATTGCTATTAAAAAATACAACATTAATGGAGTCCTAGAGATTTATTACTGGCAAAGGAATGGGTGGGAGGAGGGGAAGGAAGCAAGAACACTGATGTCAATCAAGCAAGAAGCCAAAGACAAGAGGACAAATGGGATGTCTTTCCCAGCAGAGCGCAATTTCAGAAACAGAACCTCAGATTCGGAAAAGAGATTGGCCTCCAGCAAGTCTGACCCAGGCATCAGCATGAGTTCCCTTAATATCCCATACATAAGGGCAGCTAAGTAGCCCAGTGCATACAGGAATGGCCTTATCGTCAAGAGGACCTGAGTTCAAATCCAACCTCAGATATTTACTAGCTGTATGACCATAGGTAAGTCATATGAAAAAGAATTGTTTTAAAAATCATACACATGTACTGAGAGAGGGATCATGTATTATATGGGAAAAAACAGCACCAGGAAGGGGAGCTTGGGCTGGGCAGCTGTATGTAAACCATCCTAGTGACGGTGCTTGGATGACTCATTTGTTTGTCTATTTTATTTAGATGCCACGTCCATTTGGTTGAGATGGTGTTTGGCAGAGATCTGGTGGTAACATAATGCTTACCATAAAGGCAAACCATCACATGAAGTTCCCATGTATTGATTTGGATGGAAATTCCAAGCTCCCCTGGAGGATCCCAGGAATATCACTAAAGCCCAATATGAATCACTTACAGCCTCTTCTCTCGCCTTTGTAGTTCACTCAGTCATGTCCAACTCTTCATTAACCCACGTTCCTTGGCATGCCAGGCCCTTCTACCCTCCAGTATCTCATAAAGTCCATACGGGTTCATGCTCCTTGTCTCCATGACTATCTAATCATCATCCTCCACCATCCCCTTCTCCTTTTGCCTTCAATCCTTCCCAGCATCAGGGTTTTTTTCCAATAAGCTCATGAGGCCAAAGTAATTAAACTTCAGTATTTGACCTTCTAGTGAATAGCCTGAATTGATTTCTTTAATTAATTAATTTCTTTACTTCTCTAGCATCCTCTTTACTATAGGACAGAGGCTAGACCTGTGCCATTATTGGCACAGAGGACTCCCAGGTAAGGAAATGCCCTCCATCACTGCAGGTCCCTACCACCACTTGAACCCTTAAACCACTACAAGCCTGAGAAGTCAAAAGACTCAGACATGCTTATCTATATGAGTGGCAGGATTTGTACTTGGGTCTCCTTGCCCCTAAGGCTGACCCTCTATCCATTCTGCTATCTGCTTCACATAGTACATATGTGGTTCAGAGGATAAAAGACTTGGCTTGGAGTTAGGAAGTCTTGTGTTATTCAGTTGTTTCGATTGTGTCTGACTCTTTGTGACTTTTTTTTGGCAAAGATACCAGAGCAGGTGACCATTTTTACAGATGAAGAAACTGAGCCAAACAGGGTGAAGTGACTTGTCCAGGGTCTCACAGCTAGTAAGTGTCTGAGGCTAGATTTGAACTCATGAAGATGAATCTTTCTGACTTCTCTATCCACTGTGGTACCATCTAGCTGCCCAGGGTCAGGAAGACTTGAGTTCAAAACCTGCCTCAGACACTTGTTATTTGTGTGACTGTAGACAAGTCACTGAAATCAGCTTCCCCATTTGCCAAATGAGTAAGTGGCACTCAATAGCCTCTAAGGTTCCTTCTAGCTGATAATTTCATTGCAAAGTTGTAGAATATGGTGGTATATGAGGTATTGGCTGGGGAAGTCACTGGTAACTAGAGGAAATCAGGGGAAGTTTTCGAGAAGAGGTGGCATTTCAGTTGTGTTGAGCTTTAACAGGCGGTCACGAATCCCGCAAGTCAGGCAGGTAAAGGCATTTGTTGTTGCCAAAGTGCCAGGTAAGTAAGGGATGAGTGGGGGGAGCCTACCAGTGCGCTACAAGGCTCCCTTCCAAGGATATGTGGTTCCTCTCTCCAGAGGGAGCTACATCTTCCCTAAAGCTCTGGGAAAGTCTTCAGCCCCTTCTGTTTCTCACTCATGCCTGTTGAAATGCTGCAGTGGGACTGAATTTGATTAGTGAGCCCTAATGATGATAGGAAATGTCAAGTGCTTCTCTCTTCTAATAATACTCACCTGGCCCATGTCCCAGATGATAATCTGCTCGTTTTCCTTTGATTTACAGTTGGAGAGACAGCAAGATGGAGGAAGCAAGAACAAACCAAAAAAAGAAGTGGCAATCAGGTGATAACCAACCCAACACAGACCCACACCATGCAGCAAGGAACCCAACAATCATCATACATGTATCAAACAGTGAAAGCAAAAACACATGCAATCAAGATGTGGATCAAACCTAGCCCCCTGCTGTGCAGAAGCAGGGTCTTGGTGCATTCCCAACTCTACTGGGGAATTCCAAAGTCCTCAATCTGGCATGCAAGGCTCTTTTCAGCCTGCCTTGTTCTCTCCCAAGACTTACTGGCATGCCAATGGCCCAGTGAGAGGAACATTGGAGTAGTATCCAGGAGATCTGAATTAAATTCCTAGTTCTGATCTTGAAGAACTATATGACCCCTCTTGGGAGCACAGTTTCCTCATCTGTAATCTAAAAGCATCCATTGTGTGCAAGGTATCATGCAATGTACTATAATTACAAAAATAATTGATTGATTTAATTAAATAGCCATTGCCTTCAAGGAGTTTACATTTCACTTGGAGGATGCAATACGTACATACATAGCAAAGTAAGTCCAAGGGATGTTAAAGAGTGATGATGAGATGTCTGAAGCTCAAAAAGAAACTGACTTGCTTACAGCTGCACAGTTTAGTGTCAGAGGTAGGATTTGAAACAGATCCCTCCTAGCTCTGCATCCAGCACTCTTCCCACTATATTAGGCTTTCTTAATCTTTTTTTTTCTATCATGGCTCCTTTTAGCAGTCTGGTGAAGTCAATTGACTACTCAGAATCATGTTGTTAATCAATGGAAAGAAATACTAAATTTCAGAGTCTAGTGAAAAAAAAGTAATATTTTTCCATCCCAGTTCATGAGTCACTTGAAATATATACATGGACCACATTTTAAGAACTTCTACACTATACTAAACAAAAAGAAATAATAGATTTAGAACTGAGAGGGACCACTGAGTACACTTCTCCAATTCTGCACATAAGAAAAATGAGACTGAGAGTTTAAGTGACTTGTCCAGGGTCATAGAACTAGTGATTATTAGAGGCAAGATTTGAACTTGGGTCTCCCTGACTGCAAACCTAACATACTAACTATCACACTACCGAGATGCCTCTGGGGGAAAAAAAAACTACTATTTTTCAGGGGACATAATTGAGAAAGAGGGAAAATACTCCCACCTTCCTTAAGGAAAAATAGGAAAGACCTAAGACAGAGTCTTGCACACAGTAGGCACTCCTAGAAAAAAGAGCAGGCAGGTGCTCATGAGAATGTACTCTCTTTGAAATTGCTTTATCGTGTATCCAGTGGCAACAAGTAACATCATTTCATGGGATGTTGGGTCAGCTTGTATTGTAGCATGCCTACTAATTATGTGAAAAAAGACCATCACAAACATAATTGCAGTTTATTCCCCAACATCTGTTGCTGAGCAAGAGAGAGAGAAAATTTTTTACAAAGAACTCAATGAACCCCTACAAATAAAATCAGCATACACTCAGATACTGGAAGCCTCTGATGCAAAAAGTAGGCAGTGAGAAGGATGGTGAAAACCAAGGTTTGGGAGGAAAAAACAAGAGAAATCTCTGTATGTGGAATCCTCAAGCCTATATATCATGATTCCTTTCTTGGAAAAAAAGAATTGGGAGGCACTGGATTGGCCACGTACCACATAACAAAATAAAATTATTTTAACTGACAATGAAACAGATTATGAATAATGTAGGATACATTGGGGGATCAGTTGTCTATATAGTCAGAATATTGTTTTTTTTACCAAAGATAAAAATTAATACAAACCTTGGATGATAGATTTTGAGTGGGAAGTGATCTTAGAGATCATTGAACCTACTCTCTCATTTTACAGATGAGAAAACTCATGCAAAGAGAGGTTAAGAGATTTTCCAGGGACAATACCTGGTTATTATCTAAGGGATGTGGATTCAGGTCCTTCAAATTCCAAACCCAATTAAAATATTTCCAAGAGTAGTGGGGAAGGGGATGAGAGGGGGGACGATGGAGGGGAGGTAAGTTTGGGGGGAAGGGAAGTTGGAAGCACACACTTTTGAAAAGGGACAGGGTCAAAGTAGAGAATAGTACAAGCAGGGGTGGGATAGGATGGAGGGAAATATAGTCAGTTTTTCACAATATATCCACTATGGAAATGTTTTACATAGCTTCACATGTACAACCTATATTGAATTGCTTATCTTCCCAGTAAGGGTGGGTAACGATGGAGGAAGGGAAAGAATATGGAATTCAAAGTTTTAAAATCAAATGTTTAAAAAAATATACATTTTTTTCACATGCAACTGGGAAATAAGACATACAGGCACTGGGTCATAGAGATCCATTTTGCCCTACTGGAAAGTCAGAGGGGGGATGGGGAGGATATAGGAGAGAGTAGATTGGGTGAGGGGGTATTCAGTGGGATCGCTGTTTTAGGGTGGTGGGTTGAGGAAAGATGGGGAGAAAATTTGGAACTCAAAATCTTCTGGAAATGAATGATGTAAACTAAAAATAAACATAAAATTTTATTCAAAAATAATTTTAAAATATTTCCAAAAGTATCTATTGGAAAGAAGCAATGGATGACCAAAAAAGGGGGGGGGGATTAATAGAGAAACAGATATTGATACTGATCATTAACTCCTTCCCAAAGAAGTGGGGCAGCTAAGAGTCAAGAAGACTCATCTTCATGAGCCAAATCTTGCCTCAGACACTTACTAGCTGTGTGACCCTGGGCAAGTCCCTTACTCCTATTTGCTTTAGTTTCCTCATCTGTAAAATGATTTAGAAATGGCAAACCACTCCAATATTTCTGCCAAGAAAACCCCAAATGTGATCATGAAGAGTTGTGGCTGTGGTTTGTGACTTGTCCTTTGTTTTCAAAGAGGACCATGGCATCAGGGAGGTGCTGCCACGAATAGCAAGTGAATTGGATTTAAGTGAGGCAGGGTTATGCAAAGTCACCAGCCTCACTTTCTCCTCCAGAGCCATCTGGGTTCAGTGGTCAGATATAGATCAGGACAACTGGAGATGGTCCAGTCCATGAAAAGTCAGATACAACCGAAAAACAGTAACAATAAAGAAATGTAACCAATGTAAGCTTCCTAGCTGCCCCACTTCTTCAGGAAGGTGTCAATGATCAGTGTCAATATCTGTTCCTCCATTCATTTCCCTTGTTTAGTCATCCATAATTTTTAATAAGAAACTGAAAATATTTTAATTGCACTGGATAGGACACTGGGTTTAGAATCTGAAGGACTTAGATACTTACTAGGTATTTGACCCTGGTAAAAGACATAAAAGGATATTTTTAAAAGCTTAGTATCAATTCAGTCAGCAAACATTTAATCTCCTTGTCAAACAGAGATATGACAACCAAGGGCAACACCAGCTAACACCCTACAAAGAAGGATGGTGGGAGATTATGTGCAGCATAATCTCAAAAAAAAACCCACTGAGAAGTAGTGGAGGAAAAAACAAGGTGAATTTTTGAAAGAGCATCATCCTGAGGCCATTTAAGGATGAAACTAGAAGAGTAGTAGACAGAAAAAAATAGAAAATATCTACAAACTTGTTTAACAACAAACTCTTTTTATCATCAAGAACATTGGACGTACCACATTTAGACTCTAACATCAAAGTCCCAGATATGCTTCAAGAGAAAGTGGAAATGGCATTGAGGAAAACAAAGATGGGAAAGGCAGCTAGACTAGATTAAGTGTACACAAAGGAGGTAAGTGCTCAAGCTGACATGATTTTTAGGGCATTAAGGAATTGATTCCCAAAGGATTGGATGAAGGGAAAATGCTACAAAGCCTGTGGAGGAAATTTTCAGACTTCATTATCAGAAAAACCTCAACCAAAGAACATCAATAACTACTTGATCTTATGCCTCCTTTATCACATATGCAACATATTTATGACAAAAATCTAACCTTGTATCAAGGGCATCCTTGATGATGGAACGAGAAGAGAAAATAGTAGGCTTTTACAAAACACCATAGCTTTACAATCACGTGCATGCCTTAAAAGTAAAGAGAATATAAGATGCCACAGTATTTGTTGTTTGTTGACTATAAAAGCATTTGATTTGGTAGAGCAAACCATAAAACCACTCTCAAGTCTTTCCTCCAATGAGGAATCTCCTGTATATGCCTCAAAATTGAAAAGATTTTTGAAAGATATAACAATTGAAAAAAATGTGTTCCACTACACGGATTATTAATATCAAGTGAGGCACGAAACAAGGAGATTTATGCTCACCAAAGGTTTTTTGCTGTTCAAGGACAATCTTTCACACAGCACCCAAGTTAAAGAGGATTTCCCTCTCTTAATTATATTCAATTTGTCCTGCAGATAGTTCGTTTGTACATAATTTCCCACATATTGTCTCCCCCACTAAACTGTTAGCTCCTTGAAAGGTGGAATTGTCCTTTATTTTTCTTTCTATCCCTAGCACTTAGCCAGTGCCTTGCACATAGTAGGTGTTTAATACATTTGTTGACTGACTGGCTCTAGGCATTCCCATTTGCATATTGCATGATGCTGATTGCATCAAATCCCAGAATGCTGCAGTCTCCCTGATGAAATCTGTAATCTTACAAAAGAGTTCAGTTTAACTCTCCACACACAAAGAAAACAAGTGGATGAAAAGTGTCTACTATCCAGAATATGATATGCAATAAGATGCATGGCCCATAGATCTATCAGTGTGCATCTATCAGTGTGTATGTGTGTATGCTTGTAGGTATGTGTGCATATACATATATACATATACATACCAATAGATAGACAGACAGACAAGTAGATAGATGATAGATAGATAGATAGATAGATAGATAGATAGATAGATAGATAGAT
>NW_027187400.1:20292104-20300947 GCF_028583685.1 Petaurus breviceps papuanus
GATAGATAGATAGATAGATAGATAGATAGATAGATAGATAGATAGATAGATAGACAGACAGATAGATCTAGATAGGTAAGTAGATAGAGATACACATACACATACACATGAATGAGACAAATCCTATGAAGGGAGAAGATGGGCTCCGAATTGACTAAAATGGATTGACTTTTTCCTCCACTGCCTTTAGAAATTATATGGTTCTTACAGTGATTCCAAACTCCTCTCTGAAGCAAACTTCTCCTTTAGAACACTCAAATTCTCCCAGCAATATCACATAGCTGCTCAGTTGTAGAATACCCCAGACTCTGAAGAACTGATGTTGAGTATAACACCAGGTAAACAAAAAAGTACATGACAGACATAAAAAGTCTGTAATACATTACAGTTAAAGAACCATACAGGAGAAATGGCATAAAGGATGTTATCATAAACATGTACAACCAGAAGAAAAGATGGATTCATCATATAAGGAAAAGCAGAGGAAAATTAATGGACAGTTCATGAGTTCCATTTATATTTATGAAATCAGAAGGTCTGGAGGAAGGTCTCCAACATGTTGGATTCCACCCACCCTCCATGGAAGACTTAAAGGAAAATGAGGATGAGAGTCACAGAATATGAGTAGGAATGGAAGGAAGAAAATTTGGTCTTGAACCCAGGAAGGACCCAGGAAGTTCAAGTCCTATCTCTGATAACCAGGAAGACCTGAGTTCAAAACCTACCTCAGGCTTTGTGACCCCCAGAAGGTAACTCAACCTCACAGTCCTCTAGGCAACTCTCTGAGAGTATCAGTTTCCTAGAAAAGGTCGATTTGCATTGGTAGAGAGAGTGTCCTCACCTGGGAGTTCCTTATACCAGTTGAATCACAGGGATAACCCCTATCTGGTCAGCTAAATGGTGCCATATTGTATGGAGCAGGGCTTCTTGAACTTTTTTCACTCTTGACCCCTTCAGCACTTCTTAAACTGTGGGTCATGCTAGAACACCAGACTTGGAGTCAGGAAGACTCATCTTTGTGAATTCAAACTTAACAGCAGACACTTACTAGCAGTGTGATCTTGGGCAAGTCACTTAACCCCATTTGCTTCAGCTTCCTCATCTGTCAAATGATCTGGAGAAGGAAATGGCAAAGCACTCCAGTATCTTTGCTAAGACCACCCCAAATGGAATCACAAAGAGTCAGACTCACCTGAAACAACCCAATTACAACATGGCCTCCCCCCAATTTATATATATATATATATATATATATATATATATATATATATATGTATTATTTATATATGCAAGTGTGTATATGGCTGTTTGTGACATAGAATTTTTGAATTGATTGTGTGACATGGGAAACACTGGCACAGGATCACCCACCATGGTGTGCCCTCATCAGAGAAGGTGCCATGCTCTATGAGCAAAGCAGAACTACAGTAGCTCAAAAGAAACGTGAGATGTGCAGATTTAGAGAATCAACCCCAATGTTCATATGAACTATTTGTGCCTGACCTGGGGTAGAGCCTTCCAACCTTGTATGGGTCTGAGCAGTCACAGTCAGACACAATATAACTCGACTCTAACATAGTGATCGCATTTTGATCCTCTTCGAAAACAGATGACCACTCACCAGCATATGGGTGTATGTATGTCTGTGTGTATAAATGTGTATGTATTTATGTATATACACATATATGTGTATGTATATACACACACACAAACACATACACACACAGAAATTCCCAGAGGGGAGCTGGTAGGAAAGAAGAGGAATGATCTCCAGCAGTTCATCCAAGATAAGAACATCCATCTCATATTCGGAAACCAATTAACAGGGCTACTAAGCTGCCAAAAGTGAATGATTTTTTTCAGGTCCCACAGGGACAAGTGGGTGCTTTGGAATGCTCAAATTGCCATCTCTCTATTAAACTGCTGTAAAAATGTGATTTACGCAGAGAAGGAAGAGAAAGAACACGGACTATTGGCTTGAGTTGGCACCAAAAAGACTCTTTGGCTCTGCTCCCAGGTCTACCACTGATTTAAATGAGCATTTTTTTAAGAATGCCATGCCTCAACTTACCTGGAAATGGGGCAAAGATTGACTCAGAGTTTAATGATAGTGAAAATTAGGAGGTAAACATCATAACTATTTACTCCAGGGCATCTGCATTCAAGGGGCACACTTCTTCTTGCAGCAAGTGTCATCCCCACACTTCAGTTCGTGGTCATTTGCTGTCTCATCTAGCCAGGCCATGTATGGTTCCACTTGCAGCTATACTTGGCCCACAGCTACAGGGTTCTGTCTTAATGGTACCTCTCCTTGAAGCCACCTTCCACTTCTCACCTTCTCAAGGGTGAGACGGCCTCTGTTTCCAACTCCAAATAAAAAATAATAACAGTTGCAGAGGACCTCAAAATGCCCAGAACTATACACTGTTAGAGATCGAATGGGCCTTAGAGACAAATCTGGTCCAACCCCCTCATTTTGTAGAAGAAATTGAGACACAAAAATGAAGGAGGATGACTTGTTCGAAGTTACAGTTACCTGGGGAGTCCAGGGCTCTGTGACTTCCCATCTATTGTGTGGTGATCTTTCTAAGAAGTATGCTATGTTTCTATGAGAGGGAGAGAAAGAGAGAAAGGACAAGAAGGAGAAGGAGGAGGAGAAGAAGAAGGAGAAGAAGAAAGAAGAAGAGAAAGAAGAAGAAGAGAGAAAGAAGGAGACAGAGAAAGAGAATCCATTCACTAAGGACTTCCTATGTACCAGGCACTGTGCCAAACTCTGGGTATACAAATACAGAAAGCCAGTCTTCTGCCCTCAGGATGTTTATAGTGGAAGACAGCACACAAAGCACTTGAGCACTAGCATCCAAGGCAGGACTGGAGCGGAGTTCCTCCTGACTCTTAGGTCAGCCCTCAGTCCCCTTAGAGTCAGTACCTCAAAGGGAATAATAACACTGAATGGCAAATGAAGTCATGTGTATACGGGATGGAAGACAATTTGACACAGGGGACAGAAAGGCAGCTCACACCCATAACGATCAGTGACCAAGCCCCTCTCTGAGCACGCTGGCCGGGTGACCCTGGGCACTCATCCTCCAGGCGCTCTAGACAGCTCTAAAATGGTAAGGTGCACTAGAGAAAGTACACTCATCTGGAAATCCTCTATCCTAATGAAGTCGCAGGCCCAGTCACCATTCCCACTCCTGCATGGGAGTCCTGAGGGTTATACAAATGTCAGGCACCAGTGATCACAGACTGCTGGGTTTCCTGCCCCCTAGTCCAGGACTCTAGAGCTTAATTACTCCATGGTAGTCAGGCACCAAAGGCAAATGAAATGTATCCTCGCTTTGAGTCTTGCCCCAAACCACATTGCTGATCACACAGTTAATATGAATGCCCCTCGCAGGGCTTAGAAAACTGATCTAAACCAGAAACTAAGGGTGCCATGCATTGAGGAATGGGCAAACGAATTATGGTACATAAATGGAATAAGAAATTGATTAAAATAAAAGAGGCTTCAGAAAAACTTGGGAAAACCTGCATGGACTGATGTAAAGTGAGCAGAATCAGAACAATTTATATAATAACAATACTGGAAAGACAAACAATTTTGAAAGACAGAAGAAATCTCATCAATGCAGTGACCAACCAGGCCTCTAGAGGACTGATGATGAACCAGCCTCCTGACAGAAAGTTGATGTATTCAAGACACAGAATGTCACAAACTGTTTTGGAGATGGCCTATACAGACATTTGTTTTTACTTAACTATGTCTCTTAAAACAAAAAAAAACAGGAAGGAGTCTTCCTTTTCTTTCTTTTTTTTTCCTTTGCCAGTAGGAGTGGTGGGGCTGAGAGAAAATGAACACTTTTTAATTGAAAAAAAATTAAATTAAAAAACTTATCTTACAATGGTAGCACAGCTAAGGCCTTTCTATAATGAGCTAAATAAATAAACAAACAAATAAATAAGCCCAGGAATAAGCTAAGCTGTGAACAGAGCAATGGCAATTCAATTCCTCGCCTTCCATTTTTCCTATATGAGGAGAGCCGCAGCTGAGCCACAATAATTGATGGGATGGGACCTTCTACCTGGCAATGCCTGCGGGTTTCATTTCATCAAATACTTTTAAAAGGTCAGACCAGCCGTGGCTGAGCAGAAAGCGGGTTTGCAAGGAGTGCGGACGAACGGCTTTGAGCCGGGCTGGTTCCATAATTTCACAGTCAGAGAATGGGATATATGTGTTGCTTTTAAAAGTGTTTTGGGAAAGGATGTGTAATGGACCACACATATTACCAGATTGCTTGAGGGCATGACCTGAGACTCCCTTGAAGGGTCAACTTAGTGTTTTATCTTTCTGGTTAGAGAAAATGAATTCTACAAGGCTTGCTTAAATGTTTTCTTGCCTGGATGACCTTTCAGAGCTGGAGGTTGGCTTGCATTCATAGGTTTTCAAGATGCCCTGGGATCAGTTTCTTAAGAGAAGCAGCTTCAGGTAGTTAAGAAAGCATTGGTCTCTAAGAAATGAAGACCTGGTTTAATTCCCACCTCTGACATGAACTGTGTCTGTGTGACTCTGGGTAAGTCACTTATGGCGTCTCTCAGTGACTCAGGCAATTTTCTAAGTCCCGCAGCTAAGTTATAGATCCAAATCGGTAATGAAGAACTCTTTATATTGATGAAATCACAGTTTCAGCCATCTTTTTCCTTAAAATTAAAGTTATCACCTCTATTTCCTAGGTCTGATTTCAAAGCTTCTTCTTTACTCTCTCACATACTATGCAAGAGTCGCATTCCACCTCCCACATTAATATCACAGTTCAAGTTGTGGTTGTCCTTGTTGCTTGTCCTTCATTCTCCAAAAGAACCAGAGACAGACATCATGAGCATGATACCTGAGTTGGATTTGAGTGAGCTACACAGAGCCCTCAGCCTTGTTCTCTCCTCCAGAGTCATCGGGATAAAGGTCAAGATGACTGGTCATGGCCTAGGACACAGTGGACTACACTGGCCTTTCTAAATTAAGGTCTTTCCCAGGTCTCAGTTTGTCTGAGACCACACCCATTCAATGACAAGGGCTAGTTAAAAACGGAGACCAAAGATGACCCGATTTACCATGCCAAAGAGATCCGTCTGGGTAGGAAAGATCCTCAGAGATTCTGGACAGAATAGAAAAAATTGCCTTTTGCACTCACTTAAAACCATCAATGTTCCAAATGATTTCCCACAGTTCAAGAGCCAACAAGGGAAAGCCCAGCTGCCATCTCTGACCTTGACTCTTATTTAAAGGGCCATCGCTGATAATTCTGACTAGATCACCCCCCAGCTCAAGAAGTTTGAAGGGCTCCTATTGCATTTAGGAAAAAAAAAATTAAAATAAAAAATTCTCCCATTTTGCATTTAAATCCCTTCTGAGTCTGACTAACCTACTTTTCCAGACCGATTTTACATTACTCTCTTTTGCACACTCTACAATCTAACCAAGCTAACTGATGTGATGTTTATAGAGCCTTGAAGTTGGAAAAGACATCTGTGGCCATCCAGTTCGAGCGACACTTGAAAAAATCTTGTTACAATGCCTCCCAAAAGTGGTCATCTGGGAGTGGTTTTCTTGAAGACATGAAGGGAAGGGAATCTGCTCTCTCCTGGGACAGCCCACTGCATTTTTGGACAACTTTTGCGGTTACAAAGTTTGTGTTTTGTTTTGTTTTCCTGACAAGGATTGACTAACATACCTTTATTTGTATCCCCAGCCTTTAGTACAGTGTCTGGCATATAATAAGCTCCTAATAACATGCATTATCTGACATCAAGCCATCTCCCCACTGTATCATCTACCCCTTGTTACTAGCTCTGGCCCCACATGGGATGTTCCATCCACCATCCCTGTGCCTTTATCTCTGTTCCCCATTCCTGGAACGTTCTCCTTCTCACCTAGATCTCCTAGAATCCTGAGCTCCCTTTGAGGCTTAGGTCAGACACGAGCTCCCTCATGAGGACTGTCCTGATCCTCCCCCAAATTGTTAGTGCCCTTCTCTACCCAAATCATTTATTTTTTTTTCCTTAGCTGTGTGTGAGAAGCAGCATCACAGAGTAGATAGAAAGCTGGCCTCGGAGTCAGGAACACAAGTTCAAATCCTGCCTCTGACACATACCAGTTGCATGACCCCGGGCAAATAATTTTTCAATATAGGTATAACTCATTTTGTTGAACTAAACTTTATTGCACTTTTTACAAAGTGAAGGTTTGTGGCCACACCACATTGACTAAGTCTATCGGCACCATTTTTCTAACAGCATGTAATCTCAGAAGGTCTCTGTCATATTTAGGTACTTCTCACAATATTACAAACTTTTTCATTATTATTATTCTATTTGTTATGGTGATTTGTGATCAGTGATCTTTGATGTTACTATTATAATTATTTGGGGGTATCATGAACCACACACTTATAAGATGGCAAATCAATAAATGTCCTGACTGCTCCACTGACTGCCCTTCTCCCAGCTCCCTCCCTCTCCTTGGGCCTCCCTATTCTCTGAGACACAACAATATTGAAATTCAGCCAATTACTAACCATTCAATGACCTCTGAGTATTCAAGTGGAAGAAAGAGTCGATGGATGCAGCAAGCTCTATTGTTGTCCTATTTTAAATAATCTCCACAGCCACCCCAACCTTCAGCAACCACCATCCTGATCAGTCAGCACCCATCAGCATCAAGGTAAGGCCCTCCACCAGCAAAAAGATTACAACTCACTGAAGGTTCAGGTGATGCTTAGCATTTTTATTAATAAAATATTTTTTTTCATTAAGGCATGTACTTTTTTTTTACTTGTAATACTAGCACACTTAATAGACTACAGTAGAGTGTAAATATAACTTTTATATGTACTGGAAAAGGAAAGAAATCTGAAGTATTTCTGAGGTATGTCTGTATTCTAGGCAACTCTCTAAGATGGTACCCGTGTTTCCCCGATAATAAGACACTGTCTTATTATTTTTTTGGACAGAAAAACACCAGAGGGCTTATTTTCAGGGGAGGGCTTATTTTAATGAACATTGACAGCAATTTTAATAACTAGGTAAATGTGAACAAAAAAATGTACCTTTATTCAATAAGCAAATCACTGGGGAAGAACAGGATGACGCGTTCACTGCTGCAGCTCTGATTGGATGCAGCTCGGAGCGCAGCGTGTGTTTCATGGGGGGGGGAACGGTGCATACAGAGGGCACTGTAATGTAATGTGTAGCGCAGGGGATCACCTTCACTACAGTAGCAATCTCAATAGGGCTTATTTTCGGGGGAGGGCTTATTTTAGAGGAATCTTACACAGTAAGGGAGGGCTTATTTTTGGGATAGGTCTTATTATCGGGGAAACACGGTAAGTTTCAGGGAAGGTGCCAACTTATATTGGCAGCGGGAGTTTCTTTACCTGGGAGTTCCACATACAAATGAAATCCCAGATCTAGTCCCTATCCTTTATCTAAATATATGGTGATTTTTAACAGTAGAATATAAGCTTCTTCAAAGCAAGCAATCTTTCCTTTTTTCTTTATATCCTCAATGTCTAAAATTGTGCTTGGCACATACAAGGTGCTGAACAAATGCTCCTTGAATTGATTCATCTTATGTAACTTCAGATCAGCCAGGTATCTTTCAAAGGTTTTCCCCAAGTGAGGTCTGTTCCTTTTCCCAGGCTATCAGTGGGACATTAATAAAGACATTCAAAAAGTACATTGTAGTTATAATTCTGAGGACTGGTAGGAATAATGATAATATTTACATAGTGCCCCCTATGTGCTAGGTGCTGTGCTGAGTGCTTTAGAATTATTATCTCGATTGATCTTTACAACAAGTCTGGGAAGTAGGTGCTTATTATCCCATTTTACAGGAGAGAAAATGGAGGCAGAATACCCAAGGTCACACAACTAGTGAGTGTTTGAGATCAGGTTTGACCTCAGGTCTTCCTGACTCCAAGACCAGCACTCCATCCACTATACTACCTAGCCTCCTCCAAAATGAAAAATCATCCAATCCAATGTCCTTGTTTTACAGAGGACTGAAGTCCCAAGAAGTTAACTTACCAAAGTCATGGTTATTAAGTAGCAGAAGCAAAATTCAAACCCTGACCTTCTGACTTTAAAATAAAACTTCTTTCCACCATACCATGATGCTATAAGGACCCATTAGAGGAAGCTTAAGGTTCATCTAATCCAACCAGTTCCATCCTTGTAGAGAGGAGGAGAGTGGGCCCCAGAGATGTTAAGTGGCTTATCTGGTGATACACAGGCAGGAAGCAGCAGAGGTCTTTTGACTTTAAGGCCAAAACTGGTTCCTCTCTGCCCTATTGGCTCCCAGAACAATTTAGTAATGGTCATGTGCTACCCACAGTGTGCCATTGAATTTAGAAAATACTTAGATACTTTAGTATTGAGAAAATACTTAAATACCTTGAATACTTAAAAGTGCTGGGCAACAGGAAGAAATCATTTTGGAATATGATTCTGTGATGTGTGTGTGTGTGTGTGTGTGTTTGTGAAGTATTCTACTCCTAAGGTCTTCTGCACAAAAGGTGATATTGTCTGGCAGGACCAGAGCTCTTCTAGTAAAAAATCAGATATAAGTTTTCCTATCCAAACCACAATTCATCAAGATCTTCAAAAAAATCTTGGCCGAAATAGTCTTGGTTAGACTCTAATAGTGTGGCAGAAAACTAGCCCAATAGTATGCATTATGCAAAGTCCCTTTCCTCCGTCCTTCCTTCCTTCCTTCCTTCCTACCTTCCCTCCCTCCCTCCCTCCTTCCTTCCTTCCTTCCTTCCTTCCTTCCTTCCTTCCTTCCTTCC
>NW_027187400.1:20300957-20322624 GCF_028583685.1 Petaurus breviceps papuanus
TTCCTTCCTTCCTTCCTTCCTTCCTTCCTTCCTTCCTTCCTTCCTTCTGTCCTTCCTTCCCTCCCTTCCTACGTTCCCTCTCTCCCTCCCACCCTTCTTCCTTTCTTCCTTCCTTCCTTCTAAAAAGTAGCCCTCCAGCCTCTGCATTAGGAGTTCTTTTCTGGGAGCTCCCTGAGGGCAGGGACTGTCTTTTGGGCAGGATGACTGTTCAGTCCTTTAAGTCCTGTCCAACTCTTTGTAGGGTTTTCTTGGCAGAGATACTGGAGTAGTTTGCCATTTCCTTCTGCAGTTCATTTTGCAGATGAGGAAACTGAGGCAAACAGGGTTAAGTGTGCCCAGGATTAAACAGCTAGTCAGTGTCTGAGGCCAGGTTTGAACTCAGGTCTCCCTGGCTCCAGGCCTGGCACTCTTTCCACCATGCGACCAAGCTGCCCTCACACAAGGAGCAAGCACTAGAGATGCAATTTGAACCCAGTTCTTTTGACTCTGAGGCCAATGCTCTTTCAACCAAATGGAAAAATCATGTTGCTTGCCCCAAAATAGTCAGTTCTTTGCTTAATAAACAGCATGCTATCTTTGGGGAGAGGAGGAAAGAAAAGAAATGCCAGTGGGAGATTTAATTTGCTGTAATCAACGCCTTTTAGTATGCAGAGTCACACAGCCTGAGTGTAAAGAATTCATCTTCTCCCACAAAGTATCACCCTCCCTCCTCTAAATGTTGTGCATCTCATCACCGTGGCCTGAGTCAGCAATTTTGTTGGAGACTGAGTCCTGAAGAGTGAAAGACACCAAGTGAAGTTTCTGAATCAATCCAAACATTCCAAGTTCTTCGTTCTAGGGTTCTAGGGTTTTCGGTGAGATATGGGTGCAAAGGAATGTAAATAGGGGCCCTTCACCTTCATGATATGGTCCCTCCTTATTATCACTGCTACCAGCCTGTGGAATATATTAAGGAAGTGAATAGGCCATCACCCAGCCTCCTTCACTGCCCCCTAAGAGATGTTATTCCTGGATCCCATTTAATTCGCAGGATCGTCAAGGCTGTCCATCACTCCCAGCACCCCTATTATGCTGGGAAGATATGTTTGCTCTCAGCTCTAATCCTCAGTGACAGAATTTTGTCGCCTGGCACTCTCAGATGCTGACTCCTTTCCTAAGCAGGATTTATTGCTTCCAAGACAAATGTGACTTGAATGAATGACACCTTTTCCTCCGTCACACTTGGATCTGCCTCTGGGTTCTGGGAAGGTGTTTGTGCTTGACTCCATTCAGGTTGTAAGCTGATGTCAGAGTGTTTCATCATCATCAATGCTCTTAACAGACTTTATAAGCATGGTGCTAAGCTTATTATGGGACCAGGCGAAGGAATGGATTCTGTGACTGGCGGTAGAAGGGCTTACGGGCTCCAACAGAGAGATCAGGCTTGCCTCAAGAAGGCAATCCAAGAGGCACCTGGAGCTAATGGACATAATTGTAACAGCCCTACATCAGTCCATCAATAAACATTTATTAGATCTCTGCTATAAGCCAGGTGCTGTCCTATGTACTGGGGATACAAACACAAAAAAAAGGTAAACTGTTCCTGCCCTTGGGGAGTTAAACCTGTTTTGAGTGGGACTTCTCTTGCTAGTCTGGTTTGAAATGAATTAAAAATACATAGGATTTAAAAGGACACCTTTTGTGTTAAAATAATTATCAAAATATAATTTAAATCAAGTTTACTGACCCCCAGGTTGAGAACTCCTACTAACCTAGGCAAAGAAAATGTGTATATATTTTATAGAGATACAGAAATTGAGATATATCCTTGTGTGTGTGTAGATATAAGCACAGAAATGTATATATTAAATATCTACAGAATATTACGTACATATATAATATATACATATTTGTATAGAATGCGTGCCTACATATTGTGTATACATATGCAAATATGTGTGTATATATACACACACATGCATATACACATTGAATAAATACAAAGTGGTTTAAGAATGGAATTATCATAGGTGGCTCAGTGAATAGAGCCCTAGACTTGAAATTGGGAAGACTCATCTTCCCACTCACACATTTACTCGCTGTGTGACTCTGGGCAAGTCACTTAACTCAGTTTGATTCAGTTTTTCATCTGTAAAATGAGCTGAAGAAGGAAATGGCAAACCACTCCAGTATCTTTATCAATGAAATCCCCAAATTTGGGTCATGAAGAGTCAGACACAACAACAACAATTTATGCATCATGGATCAAGAACTAGAAATGATTTCGATGCCATCTAGTCTAACTGACTTGTTTTACATATGAAGAAACTGAGGTCCAGAAGGGCAAGTCATCTGTCTGAGATCAGACCTATGATATGCATCAGAGGTGAGATTTGGACCCAAGATCCCAAACTCCAGGGCTGATGCTGTTTCCACTGTACAGATGAGGGGACCAGGAAAGGCCCCATGTAGGAGGTAGTGAGTTTTGAGGAAAACTCAAGCTTCTATGAGGGTAGTAGGTCAGTCATTCAGTCAACAAGCATGTATGGAACACCTCCTATGGGCGAGACATTGTGCTAAATGCTGGGGATTCAAAGGGGGGAAAACCAGTCCCTGCCCTCCAGAAGCTTATAATCTACTAGGGGAGACAATATGCAAACTACTACATACAAACAAGACAGAGATGGGGTAAATTGGGGACAATCAACAGGGGGAAGGTACATCAATGTATACAACATTTGCATACCTGATCTCCCATGAAATATACAATGCACTACCCAGAGTGCCAGGATATGCGTCAGGTTGGGATTTGAACCCAGGTTTCTTTAGACTTCCAGGCCAGATTTCTTCCCACTTTTACCTGACCTTGTTGCCAGAATGGCATCACCCCAGACATTTCTTCAGTTGTTAGTGCTTCCTTAAAGCTTTCATAGATTCCATTGTGTTCCTTTCAAAGTATACTTTCAGAATTATACAAGGGGACTCTGCTTATGAGGCAGAGAGACATCTAACCTTGTAGTCAAGAAAATCCCATTCGTGACAGGTATCAGGGACCCTGAGCAAGCCTCTTGATCTCAGCTTGCCTCAGGCAAACTCCCTAGGATTGTAGAGCTGGGACTGGAAAGGGACCTGAGAGGCCCTTATATTACAAGCCCTACATTTTACAAAGGAGGAAACTGAGGCCCCAAGAGCTTAGGCGATGTGCCCAAGGTCACCCTGGAGAGGAAAACTGGAATTTGAATGCAGTTTTTTTTGTTGTTTGTTTGTTTTTTTTTAAATCCAGTTATAGGCATCTTTCTACTGCATATTCTAGGCCTATGCTAGTAGGAGACTGACAGGCTGTAATCTGAGCTGGTGGAGGGCCAGGAGTCTCCCACAGATCTCGGATCCTCCTCATTTTCCTATGCTGCTGGTGATATGCTGAGTCTCTTGGCAGCCTGGCTCTCGCTGACTTCACCAGGGGACCCACAGTCAATCATAACCCCCTGCAATCTTTCAGGAAGTTAGCAGGCCTGGAAAGGAAGGACATGAATTGCTGTCTCTTTAGACTAAGGCTGACAGCAACCTCCTCAATCCTGTCTGGATTTGAAAGCTAGGGCAAATTGGAGAAACTCATCGCTATTAGAGTCTTGGATGTCATTACATGCAGCAATGGTGCCTGGAACTGGATTTCAACCATTACCACCACTCTCTCTCTCTCTTTTTTTTTTTTACAAATGTGGAACCTGAGTCCCAGAAAGGTTAAATGGCTAACTTCTACAGGTAACAGGTGGCAGACCCAAGATTCCAACCCAGATACTCTGACTCTCAGTCCCTGTTTTCTTTGCATTGTACCACTACTCATCAGAAAGAAGACCCTTCACAGACTTGAACTCCCAAGACAAAATGAGTTTTCATCATCATCATCATCATCATCATCATCATCATCATCATCATCATCATCATCATCATCATCATCATAACCAAGTACCACTGCTATCCTATGGATAACAACAGTAACCACCTCACAGCATCATCTAAGTCATCAGAGACAATGTGTGCAAAGAAAGTGATCTGCCAACCTTAAAGCACTCTAGGAATGTGTGTGTGTGTGTCTGTGTGTATGGAGGGAGAGACAGACAGACATATGTACATATATAGAGATATCTATGCATATATGTGCATGTATGCGATACATGTATATAAGTGGGTACATCTATATTTATGTTCATACATATATACACAGATGGGCTTGTTTATGCATATACATATACTGCATGTGGCTATGTGTTGATTGTGTGTTGTGTTTATTATATACACACATATACACATGCATGTATATGTGTGTATATGCACACGCATACTCACACACTTTCCTTCCTGACTTTTTACATCTCTTCCCAGTATGATGGGAACGTCAGCCTCAGTCCCCACTGTCATGGAGGATAGGTGACTCATAAAGAGTCCCCCCCCACCCTCCTATACCAAATCACTTCACACAAGAAAACAAAACAGCAAGAGGCATTGATTTGGGATGAGAGCAGAGATAACAGGATCTCTGACATTCCTGAACACCATTAAAAATGTGTAAATTCTAAGTCCATTATAATCGACTGAGAGAGAATCTTTCATTACTGAGATGGCTCAGGACTCAAGGTGCCAAGTGTGTTGATGGGGGTGGGGAGTAAAGGCTCAGTTTTCAAAGTCAAGTCCTAGAAATGAACAGGAATGACACAGTGCAGGAGAGGGACAGATGTGCCCAGTCATTTCTTTAGCTGGAAGCCTGGCAATCTGGGGCTCCGAGAATATCATTAGCAATCCATCCAGATGCTTCTCTCAAATGGAGAGGGCCTGAGTGTAGGGGATCTGTACAAGGGATAGCTAATCCTTTGGGAGGACAATTTGCTCTCTTTTATTGTGTAAATTGTTTAAAAATTTCTCTTTTCTCCAGGCTTTTAAATTGGCTGTTGTATCCTCAGAATACTTCCATTCTCTACCAGACTCTCTAGAGTAAAGGAGGGAGGCTGAGTGAGCTACTCATTGTAAAGGGGAGAGGAGGGGAGCTGTGAATAGCAATGAAAGGATTTGCATAATTTGGGGTATTTTCAGCACACAAATCCCATGGAACCCTCGTTAATGCTCTGGGAATGAGTAAAAGCTTTGCCCAGTTAAGAGGTAGAATCATAGACTCTTGGAGTTAGAAGGGATTTTAGAGGTCACCTTGTCCAACTCTGACCTGAAGCAGTAATCCTTTCTGTAACATCCCTGAAAAAAAAAAGCTAGACCTTACTGATACAGGACTCAGTTTACAGGGTCACTGGTTAAAAAGGAAAAAATAAATAAAGGTGTATGTATATACATGTGTATACATATATGTGTACATATACACATATACGCACACCTTTATATGGATACGGGTATCTATGTACACACATATGTATTAATTACCAGTACCACACAAACAAAAATACAGAGACAGATGTCAAAATTATCCACCCTGGAATGGAACATTGGTCTAAAATTTTTCATGGGAAAACATGGTGACAATTCCTTTCTTAGCAGTGTTCAACCAAAAGGAGAGCAGGGGAAATTGATCTTGAGTCAATTTGTTGGAAATGATAGTTCTCAAGTGGTTACAGCTGGAGACCAGAGAAGACTGTTCCACAAAGCTTTAATTTCATTGGGTTTCTCTACCATGAAAAACCATTACTAAAACACCCAATGTTTGCCCACCTGCCTCCCAGGGGAGAATTGCCCACCAACGTTGCTAGGAATAGGTATGTTGTGAATATTTTGAGATGCGCATGAAATATAAATGAAGCCGTTCATAAGATGTGTAAAAGGACAAAACCCAACAGCCATAATAGAAACCAAATAATATATATTAGCAAGTTAAAAAACAAAAACAAAGACAAAACCTTACCCACAGCACTGGTCTGCTGACTCACTAATCCATTCAATCTACCTAAAAGTCCTGTATTAGTTGGTTTGGCTTTCAGGTAGCAATATTTACTCCAAGAACCTTTAAAGGCTGTGACCTGTCAAGCTTGCAAGTAAATGGATTTTAACTTTTCCAGAGATAACAAAAGATTTGCTAGATTCTCAGAGACAACAACTGTATTCTTTTTTTTCTTTTAAAGCTCCATGACTTTGGCTTAAAAAAAGCTTTTTTAAACCCTGAACTTGAAACATGACCTATTCAACAATCTAATCTTCCATATCATAGAACGTCTCCTTCACGGCCATTTGTCTCACACCAGAAGGCAGCTATCAATGAATATGAGAGTTGTGCCTGTTCCTGCAGATCAGATGCCCAGAGAACAGCCTCCTCCCCCCATTCAGACAGTGGGGGAAAGGGAAGGGGGAATAAATATCCCAACGTTTCCGGCAAAGGCTTTTTCCCTGGTGCTTTGTACCTGGGCATCCATGAGGAGATGTCTCATCAATGTCATTGAGCTCTTCAAAGATTCTTTTTCTGTGGGTAGAAAGGGGTCTTTATCCTCCTCTAGGGTCTTCGACTTGGTGACCACAAAGTGGGAGATCTGGTCATTTAAGGTATGTAAGGACTGCACAGCTGTAAAAACAAAATACAGGAGACAAAGGAGAAAGGCATCGAATCAGGCCACTATTAGGGGAGAAGGCTCTATATTGTATACTTTCACTCCCCTAGATAGATTAGAAATTCTTTGAGAGCCAAGGGCATTTCTGAATTTGCCTTTGCATCCCCAGGATATCAGTACAGTGCCTAGTACATAGTGAAGGTTAACTAAATGTCTGTTGATTGCATAGTCAATTGTCTAGAACATGTCTTTGTCCCCATCTTTCACCACCTTGTAGTTCACTCATTTGTGTACATGTTCAATTTTTCTTACATGATTCCTCCAAGTGCTATCTCCTAGACAAAGCCTTTGCTGTTTCCCCCTTCCACTCATTAGTGTCATTTCTCTCTTTAAATCACTTTGTATATACATATATGTGCATATATACACATAAAGACACACAAAAAAAACATTTCTATTGCTATGTCATGGTATATGTGCATATGCGCATTATAGGGTAACTTGATGGCCCAGTGGATAGAGCATTGGGCTAGGAATCAGGAACACTCATCTTCCTAAATTAGAATCTGACTTCCAACCCTTGGTAGCTGTGTGGGCAAGTCACTTACCCTGTTTGCCTCAGTTTCCACATCTGTAAAATGAACTGGAGAAGGAAATGGCAAACCACTCCAGGATCTTTACCAAGAAAAACCCATACAGGGCCACAAAGATTCAGCCACAACTGAAACAACGGAACAAAAGCTGCAATAATATATGCATTTAACATGTGTGTAGATGTGTGTTATATAACATACATGTACATACAGATATGTCTGTATAGATACACTGTGTATGTATATACATCATGTGTAGGTTGTATCCCCAGTGGAATGCAAACTCCTTGAGGGCAGGGACTTAGTATTTTTTAAATCTTTGTATTTTTATTTTTTAAATCTTCATAGTTTGAAAATCTTTGCATTCCTAACACCTAGCACAGGGCTTTTGTGTATAGTCAGTAATTCATTTTTGTTGAACTGATTTTGATATCTCTAGGGTAGAACGTAAGGGCCTTGAGCCCAAGAATTGTGTCAGTTTTTTTTTTTTAAATCCTTAATGCCCCAGGGCCAAGCACTTGGTAGAAGCCCTCTGGCTGGGTCTCATACATGATGCTCTGCCTCCCATCTCATCAAGTCAATAAATGTTCATTAAACACTAATTATGTGTCCGGGAGTTAGGAAGGGGGGGGTGATTAAAAAATAGTCCCAACCCTCAAGCCGCTCACATTTTAATGGGAGAGAGAACGTGGAAGTAACTGTTACAAGAAAGAAACAGGGAAAATTGGAGATTGCCTTAGAAAGATGGCATTAATGGAAGGAAGGGAAAGATTTCTTGAAAAACCTCTGGAAGAAAGTAAGGAGAGTGAAAAGTTGGAAGGAAAGAGGGCATTCCAGGCATGGGGAAAGGGTAATGGAAAGTCATGGAGTCAAGAGATGGACTGTCCTATTGAAAGAACAATAGGAAGAGCCATATCACTGGATCCCAGAATATGTGAAGGAAAGTAAAATATAAGAAAACTGTAAAGATAGGAAGGGGGCAAGTTATGGAGGGTTTTAAAGGCAAAACAGAAGTTTTTGTATTAGATCCTAGAAATAATAGGAAGCCATTGGAGTTTATTGAGTAGGGGTAGTAACATGACCAGACCCACACTTTAGGAAAATCACTGATAGCTGAGTAGAGGAAGAGCTGATGTGGGGAAAGATGTGGGGGAAAAAAGACCAAACAGAAGGCTATTCTGATAGTCAAGGGATGAAATGATAATACCACCCCAAGATGGGGTGCCAGTGTCAGAAGAGATAAAGGGGCATATAAAGGACATGGAAAGGAGGTAGAAACAACAAGACTTGGCAGCAGATTGATTATGGGGTGTAAAAGAAAGTGAGGAGTTGAGAAGGACACCTACGCTGAGAGTCCTAGATGATTGGGAAGATGGAGGTACCCTGGACAATAACAGAGAAGTTAGGAAGAGGGAGAAACTGGGGTGGGGAAGCCAATGAGTTCAGTTTTGAAGATACTGAGTTTAAGATGTTGTAATGGGAATGTAAATGTTAAAGATCTTCCCTGCCCCTAGGCTAAAGTGCACCTGGAGCCTGGGGTGGGAGGCTTGTTTTTCAGTAGATACTTTTTGATTGGCCACTGGGTCCAGAAGGTTATTACATTTGCTGAGCCAGGAGAAGGCTATATAAGCCCTGATGTGTAGCTTTGTTTTGGGCTCACTTTGAGAAGTGTTCTGTGATTTGATATGGACTCTGGGAAGCCGTTGTCCAGAGCCCCTCGGCTTTGAAACCCAGATGTTGAAACCCAGATATTGATTGGGTATGGATGTAATGGCTGGACAGTTTGAAATCTGTCTACTTGATCTGTTTCTGTCTTGATAATTCTGTCTGCATACTTTGAAGTTCGGGGTGCTGACCTTTTTCCCCTGAACGAGGTAAACGATATATGTTTGACTGATTAAAGTAAGCTTGTTAACCCATTTTGAGATGCTTTCCTGTATCAAAGTAGATCCAAGAACCTGTGGTGGCAGCAAACCCTAAGGACGCTTGGGGTGCTTGCTGCTACAGATGTCTACTGAATATCCAATTCAAGATATCCAATGGACAGTTGGTGATATAAGACTGGGGCTCAGGAGAGAGGAAAAATCTGGATGAAAGATCTGAGAGTTCTCTGCCCAGAGATGATCGCTAGATCCAAGTAAGATGATGAGATCAACCACAGAAATAGTATACAGAGAGAAGAGGGAGCAAGATAAATTCTTAGTGTATACCCAGAGTTAGCGCATGCAACCTGGATGAACATCAAGCAAAGAAGACTGGAAAAGATTCATCAGATAAGTTGGAGGAGAACCAGGTGAAAGCAGTGTCACAAAAGCCTAGAGAAGAGAGAGTATGGAGAGGAATTAACAGTGTCAGAGACTACAGAGTGGTCAAGAAGCATGAGGATTGAAGGGAAAAAATAACTATTGGGTTTGACAATTGAAAGACTGCTAGTAACTTTGGAGAAAACATGTTCAGTTGAATGATGAGGTCAGATGCCAGATTACAGAAAATTAAGAAGAGAATGAAAGGAACAGGAGTGGAGGACTTGAGTGTATCCAGGCCTCTCAAGGAGCTCAGAACCTAGAGCTGTCTAGAATGCTCTCGCAACTTACACTCACCTTTAAGAATCCTTAATTTTGTTCAAAACTCTGCTCAAATAGCACCTTCTGCACGAAGCCTTTTTTGATTCCCCACTCAACTACTGATGCTCTCATCCCACCTAAAATGTTCCTTAAATTTATTTGTATATATTTTATGCATTTATTACTATGCATGCCTCCTCCAAGCCCCTCATAGGATATAAGCCCCACAAGAGTAGGAACTTCCATTTTTCTCTTTGCATTTCTAGTGCCTAGTACAATGTCCTTTGATTAAGGCTGATGGTTTGAACCAGTGTTTTCAAAAGATCATTGTGTCAACTATATGAAGGATGAATTAAAGAAAAGAAAAAAGATTGCAGTCTGGAAGGCCAATCAGAGGGTTTTTTTCAGTAGTCCAGGTGAAAGGTGAAAATGTCTTGAATTAAGGCAGTGACAATGAGACTGGGTAGAGGGGGATGGATGGGGAAACACTGCAATACACAGATGAAAGAGTAATGATTCTTGAAAAAGAAGACCTGAGTTCAAATCCTGTCTCTGACAATCATTAGGTGGTATGAGACCAGGTCAATCAATGTCCTTCAACGTCAGTTTTCTCATCTGTAATGTGAAGGGGTTGAATTAGGCCTAGGAGGAACCTTTCAGCTCAAGAACTAAGATCTTATGTTTCAGAATAGAATACAGAGGTTTTTCTAAATGCCTGAATATGAGGGCTAAAGGAGAGAAAGAATCAAATATGATTTAAAATTTTTAAACTTGAGTGCCCATGAGGATGGTGGTCCCATCAACAAAAAAGAGGAATTTGGGAGAAGGTTGCCTTTGAGATAAACAGCCAAGTTTCAGAGTTCAGAGATTTTCCCCTTAATAGGAGGGAGTTCTTGAACAGTAAGCCTTTTGGAAACAGAAAAAAGAAATTGTCATGTGGCCCCGAAAGCTAGATTAGCAGTGGGAGACTAAACCTTATAAATAAGAAAGCAAAAAATACGTGTTTTGCTTTCTGTTGTTACTGTGAATTCTTTGAACGGTATGAGTCTGGCTCTTCCAAGGGCCCTAAAGTGCATTTGCCTTCTGGGAAGCACAAGCCTGGGAAAAAAATCCTGTGTTTGGAGTTCAAAGTCCTTCATTACCTATCACTGCCTCCCTCCATTGCTTTATTCTTCTTATATCTTATACCTTTTCCCACCACTCTTTGACCCAGTAACACTTGCTTCCTTCACACAAGATCCTCCATATCCTGCCTTTGGTCATTTTCTCTGACTATCCTTCATGCCTGGAATGTTCTCCTGCTTCATCTTCACCCCCCTAGCTTCCTTCAAGTCCCAGCTAATTTCCCACCTTCTACAAGAAGTCTTTCCCAATTTCTCCTAATTCCAAAGCCTACTTTCTCTAGTGATTACTATAGCTTATTTGTACATGGTTGTTTGCATACTGCCTCCTATTTGCCTAGAAGCTCCTTGAGGGCAGGGACTGTCTTTTGTCTTCCTTTGTATCCTCAGTACTTAGCATAGTGCCTGGTATATAGTAGACACTTAATAAATGCTTATTGACTTATAGATTGTAAGAGTCTATAGGAAACTGAGGGAGAACTAGAGATTCTCCACAATATCAGGGTGTTGGCTCACTAGTGACCCCAAGTGTAGTCCTTTCGTAAATGGAATCCAACTACAGAGTGACTTTCAATTAGAAGGCATTTAAGGTGCTGATGGAAAAATGAGATCCCCAGAAAGGGCAAGAATGGTGACTGAATCCTTTATGTGTTTCTTATTTCAATTTCTGGATTCCCACGAGTCCTATGTACATCCTGTATTTTCTAGGAGTAACATAAAGGTGGCCCTCTACCAATAGGCTTATTACCCTGAATGCTTGAATGGGAATTGGGGACCCTATTACTCATAATTGAGAGCATCTAGACATGAGCTCCACATAAGTTATGGTTGGAGATTTCCCAATGTAAACTCCAGGTGGGATCATAATGAACCAGAAAGATATTGATCTTTCAGGATCAGCTCTCAAAATTAGACTGAGTCAGTGTTAGCCTAGAGCTTGGGTAGAGGTGGAGGGAGGATAAAGGAAAGGGAGACACTGAGTTATATGTGCAAGCATGATACTAGACCCTTGTCATATAAAAATAAGAATAAAAAGCACTTTATGGCATTAAGGAATTTATACTCTCCTGATGGAACACACTGTATATAGATTAAGTCAATGCAAAGTAATTTCAAGATGGAGAAAGAAAGGCCTTATATAATTAGCATAAATATGAGAGCACAGGTCAGGATAAGAAGGAAGATTGGAAGCTTGGTACTGGAATGTGCACTTCTTACCCCTGTAAGGAATATACTTTGAAAACCACAAGGCATCCCATAAATCCCAGTGAATGAGCATGATGTTCTGTACCTACTTGAGGCTTTGACAGCCTCCCTTAAGGAGCTGCACAGGTAGAAAGCCAATGAGGCTGATGAAATCACTAAAGACCTCAGGGCTGCTCAAGGAAATCAGGAAGCCTTACAATACCATGGCCTACATGCTCAGTTCTCATTTTAAATATAAAAATACCAACAGAACTCTCCTGTGTCAAGATTACATCATCAGCGACAAGTAGTTATCAAGCCCTTACTAAGTGCCAGGTACTGTGCTAAACACAAGAAATAGAAAGATAAGCCAAAAAAAGGATGGTTCCTGCCATCAAAAAGCTTGTGCTCTAATGAAGGAAAATAACATGAGAGCAGCTAAATGATGCAGTGGATAGAATATCCAGCCTGGAGTCCAGAAGACCTAAATTCAAATCCAAGCTCAGGTACTTACTAGCTGTGTGACCCTGGGTAAGTCGGTTTCCTCATCTGTAAAAATGAATTAGAGAGGAAAATGGTAAAACACTTCAGTATCTTTGTCAAGAAAACCCCAAATGGGATCACAAAGACTTGAACACAACTTAACAATACACAAGAAGTTGAAAAGCAAAGAGCTATGGGAGAAGGTACTTTCAAGAAAAGAAAGATGTCCAAAGAGTCAGGAATGGAATCCAGAGAGGAATGAAGGTATGAACATGGCTAGCCTGGGTACTTTTCTTTAAATGGAGGTTACTGGAGGAACTGACCAATCAGAGGAAGAGGATGAAACATGTGCTAGATGACCAAGTATGAGAAATTATTATTAATAACCAATAATTTGGGGAGAGAGTCACTGCTCTCCCATTTTTCTAGTTTTTTAAAAAGTTCAGTCTGAAGGACATTACTGACAATGAGATTACATTAAGTCTCCTGATCTTGGTCAGACCTCAACCAACCTTACCAGGAATTTAATCTAAGGTGGGGAAGTCCACTGCATTCTACTCAAGCTTGAATGGAGGCAGATCTTTTTGTCTAGCTAGCCCAAAGCTGGGAGTGGACTGGTATAGCTGGAAGTGGTCTGCTATAGAGATATTTTCTCTGTCTAAGGGTGATTTGATGACAGGTGACATCAGCCTCTCCTTGGAAGGGCATATAACTGTGAGCCTGCCGCCATGATTGTCTTTGGTCTGAGAGCGATGGCCAAATGACCGTCCTTTTATTAATAAACTGCTGGCCTTATTAATAAAATGATTAAATTACCCCAGAAACTATGTCTCTTGAATCTTTTTAAACATCACACAAGTAAATACACTTTCTTACCTACCTAAATTTGAGAAATTAACTCCTTTAAAACCGTTCTTTGGTGGGTTATTTTTTTTAATGGAACAGCAGTTGAATTTATTTTGCATTCTCTTGGTCTATGGCTACAGAAAACAAGCATTTCTATGCCAGGCTTATTTATATAAAGGAGATCATTTGAATCCCACTGTCCATTAACAAGTATTTATTTAGGGGCTACTGGCAAAGAAGGCACATTCATGTGCTGGAGAGAGGAATAAATTACAGATTTCAGCATTTTCGTTTCATTAGCAAAAATAGAATGTTCACATAAAATTCCCTAATGTTTCCAGGAAAGGGTCAGGACAGTGACAGCATACCAAGTGGTAGCCCCATTTCCTTTCATCAGACCTGGTAGAACATGAAATAATAATGTGACCCAAAACATTCATTTTAGGGAGGCAAATCTAGCTGTCATCTGGAATGGCTTTCCTACATTTTTACCAAAAGGTATACCAGATTATCAAAGAATAATACGCATTCCCCCAACCCACAGCTTGGAAATGTTAGGACTTTCATGGATTCATCATTCTAATGATCCATGGATGTGAACTAACAGACACATTTATCTCTGAGTTTTAAAAGACTTTTTCTTGCATCTGAAATTCCACAACGAATTCTGCATTCCAATGCTCGCAAGTTTCCAGTTTGCCCCTAAATCTGGTTTCATTAAATAAATGGAGCCTAAATAATTCATGCATTTCTTTAAAAAATAAATAATTTAATAAAATAAAACTGAATGAGGGAATAAAACTCTCCCTACATATCTAATGCTGATGAGAGAATGTTGTGGGCCCCCTCCCCACAGCTAATAATGAAAATTGGTAGCTCTTGGTGTATAAAGACAAGACTAGTAGAATCTCAACAAGGTTTTGCCCCAGGGACAGAAATTTAGAATGCACTTTCACTCCAATTATCTACTTCTTTGGAAGCACAGAAACAACCATGTTTTATTGTTGTTCTGTCTTTTCTTCAGGTCCTGTCAGACTCTTTGTGATCCCATTTAGGATTTTCTTGGCAAAGATCTTGGAATGGTTTGCCATTTCCTTCTCCAGTGCATTTTACACATGAGGAAACTGAGGCAAATAGGGTGAAGTAACTTACCCAGGGTCACACAAGCTGGTGTCTCAGATCAGATTTGAACTCAGATCTTCCTGACTCCAGACCCAGAGCTCTATTCACTGCATCACCTAGCTTCTCCTAACCCATCAATCAGCAAGCATTTATTAAACACCTATTATAAGCCAGGCACTATATAGGTGCTAGTGATATAAAAATTAAACAGCTCTTGCTTTTAAAGAGTTTACATGCTATCAGGGGATAGATTGTAGGGCCAAGAGTCATGAAGATCTTAGACACTGGCTGTATGATCCCAAAGCCTTAACTTCGATCAGCCTCAGTTTACTCATCTATAAAAAGGGGAACAATAATAGCACCTACTTCCCAGGGTTGTGAGCAAAAGATGAGATAATATTTGTAAACCACTTTGCACACCCTAAAGTGCTATAAAAATGTTGGCTATTATATTTACATTACAGAATAATTATATACCTAAAAATGGGATATAAATAAAGTGCAGCTAGATATAAGGTAATTAAGGAGAGAAGGCACTAACAGTTGAGGGGAGGGCATCTGGAAAGCTGAGTATTGAAGGAAGTCAGAGATTCTAGGAAAGGAGAAAAAGCAGGTAAAGCAGGAGTACATTTCATCTATGAAGGAACCAGCACAGATGCAGCGATAGGAGAGAAAATACCATTTATGAGGTACACAGAGAAGACCAGGTTGGTTGGATCTCAGAGCCCGGAAAGGGCAGTAACATACAATGAGGGGGATAGATTGGAGTCAGGTTGCATAGGGTTTTAAAAGCCAAACAGGGGGGTTTACATTGTATCCTAGGGGCAATAGAAAGCCATTGAGATTTGTTGAGTAAGGGTGTGACATAGTTAGATTTGGGATTAAGGAAAGTCTATTGGAAGCTGTGTGGTGAAGAGATTGTAGTAGGGCAAGACTTGGGGCAGGTAGATGGGATAAGAGGCTGTTAAAATAACTAGGCATGAAGTGATGAGGGCCAGCACTGAGATGAGTGATCAAAACATGTTTGGGGGCCATTGTGAAGAGCAAGTGAAAGAATTTTTAAAATTAGGAACTGATTTATGCATGTGCACATGTACACACATGTCTGTATGTATGTTTATATACATATGCATATATGTGTGTGTACACACGCATGTATATTGAATGCAGTATATATTTATATATTAAATTGTATATATGTACTATATGTGCCCAGATGTGTATATATATTATGTGTGTGCATGGTATAGGTTCATGGGTATATCACATATATTATGTGTGTGCAATTACACACATGCATTTATGTGCACATGCAAATATGTATATGGGCACAAAGTATGTTTGTATAAGAATATGTATATGTGTATTATATGTTTGTGTATGCATATGCATTTAAATAATGTGTATGTAGACATCATATGTCCATATATAGTGTGTTTATGTATACACGTGTGCAATTTTGTGTGTCCGCATATACATGTAAACACATGTGTGTGGCATTTGTGAGTGGGTGTGTCTATATACACACAGAAGAAGGAAGAGGGAGGAATAGCAAAGGAGAAAGAAGGAGAAAAATGCCCAAATGATGACAATAAGAGACTGGAAGGATAAGGGTTTCTTTGACAGAAAATAATGGTAGTTCAGAAGGATTTGTTTGGTGGGAATATGAAGTGGAAGATAATGAATTGACTTTTCGAGTTTAGAATGAGCCTGCAAGAAGTCCAATTATGAGTGCAAAGTAGGAGTTGGTGATGTAGGACGGAGCTCAGAAGAGCACCTAGGGCAGGATATATGCATCTGTGAGCTATCTATAGGAAGGCTATTAAGGTTAGGGGAGCTTGGTAATGAGATCACCAAGGGAGAATGTACTGTAGAGAGACAATAGACAGACACCCAGGACAGAGAGTTGGAGAAATTGATCAGTAAGGGAGCATGATGCAGATGGTTCCCAATGAGATGGTGTATCTAATGGGGGGAATCACAGGGAGGTCAGTGTCAATTGATTGCAGAATACATGGAGGGGAGTAAGTAAGGTGTTAGAAAACTAGAGAGAATGAAGGGGTCAGAGTATGAATGGCTTTGAACTGAAGACAAGAGATTTCATATTTGATCCAGGAGGCCAGAGGGAGTCCCTAGAATTTATGAATGGGGGAGGGTGTATGGAGAGGACATGGTCAAACCTGAATATCAAGATAGATTTGGCAGCTGAATGGAGGATAGACTGGAGCAAGAAGGGAGTGAAAACAGGAGGACCAACCAAGAGGCTGATGGAGTAGTTGAGCATGAGGTGATTTAGGGCCTGCCCCAGGGACTTGTGTCAAAAGAGAGAACAGGGCAGATGTGAGATATATAATGAAACAGCAGGTCATAATGACAGAATGAATGGGTGGGAGTAAAGAGATGAGGGGTTGAGGATGGCACTTAGATTGTGAGCCCAGGGTACTGGGAAGATGGCAGCACCTATAACAGTAATAGGGAAGGCAGGAAGAGGGGGGCATCGGGCTGTGAAATGCAATTTACATAAGGAAAACCCTAAAAATTACAATTATCCCAGAGTACCGTGTTTCCCCGATAATAAGACCTATCCCAAAAATAAGCCCTTCTCTTACTGTGTAAGATTCCTCTAAAATAAGCCCTCCCCCAAAAATAAGCCCATTGAGATTGCTACTGTAGTGAAGGTGATCCCCTGCGCTACACGCTACATTACAGTACCCCGCGCTCCGAGCTGCATCCAATCAGAGCTGCAGCAGTGAGCGCGTCATCCTGTTCTTCCCCAGTGATTTGCTAATTGAATAAAGGTACATTTTTTTGTTCACATTTACCTGTTTATTAAAATTGCTGTCAATGTTCATTAAAATAAGCCCTCCCCTGAAAATAAGTCCTCTGGTGTTTTTCTGTCCAAAAAAATAAGACAGTGTCTTATTATTGGGGAAACATGGTAGGTTAGGCAGCTAAGTGGTGCAAAGGATAGAATGACAGTCCTGGAGTCTAGTTTCAATATGACCTCAGAAACTTACTAGCTGTGTGACCCTGGGCAAGTTACTTCACCCTGTTTGTCTCAGTTTCCCCATCTGTAAAATGAGCTGGAGAAGGAAATGACAAACCACTCCAGTGTCTTTGCCAAGAAAACCCTGAATGGGGTCACAAAGAGTCAGACAAGACTGAAATGACTCAACAATATTAACAGCAGAGTAGGATGGGTCAGCCACCCTACTGGTCAGATTTATTTCATTATTTCATGTAATTTAGTCTCCATTCCAGTCAAACCAGCCTAATTGCTGCCCTCCAAACTCCATGTGCCATTTCCTCGCTCCATTCTTTGCCCAGATAACTCTCTAGACCCAGAGGGAACCTCATCCTCCCATCTATATCTCAGAAACCTAGGCTTCCTTCAATTCTCAGCTCACTGGCTTGCGTCTATGATGCCATCCCTGAGCCCCCCAACAGCTGTTAGAGATATTTCCTTCCTGAAATCACTTCATTAATCTGTCCCTCCTCCCCTTTGCCAGCTCAGACCTGACCCTACGCATTCCTCCAAGAGAAATTCTGAATGCTGCAATGCTTCTGGGTGAGCCTGATGATGGGAACAAGGTCAAGTCCATTTCATCTTAATGAAGATTAGAAGACAATAAATTGTAACAAAATCGCCTCGCATGAAAAAAAATTATCACATAGCCTGAAGAATTACCAGGGCCGAAACCAAAATTTTCCTTTGAATCCGGGTAAAAGCTATAATAGGAACACTGATGTTGGCTCCAGTAGGAGGAACACGGGGCCAAGGGTATATAAACCCCAAAGTGACTGAAGATTTCATATCTTAATGGTGGTACTTAGAGAAAAGCACTTTCCATACCAGTGGCCGAGATCTCTCTCTGTACCAATAAACACTCAGGAAAAAAAAGCAGAAAATCTATCAGAGTTTGATATGGTTCAGACACAGTTCATATCATAAGTGACCAAAAGTTTAATGACTTGGCCTGACTTCCTTTGGATGGTCTAGGACTGTTCTTCCTGACCTCTGGTTATCAGTAGTGCATCCTTTCTTCTTGCTCCTGCCATGGTTTGCCCACATCCACCTCTAAGCTTTTGCCTTTCCTAGCTTTGCTGTGAGCTACATCACAGTGTAGGGGATAAAAGGTTGGATTTGGAGGACTCAGGTTCAAATTCTGTTTCAGACATATACCAGTTGTATGACTGAGCAAAGAACCACACTTCTGAGTCTCTGTTCACTTATAAAATGAGGACAATCGCAGCCTTGCAGAGTTGTAAAGTTCAATGAAATAATTCATATAGGGCTTAAAACATCATGCAAATTATTATCAAGAAATATGGAGGTTTTAGCAAGAGACAGCCTATGGAAGTCCCATTTAAAATAACAATTATACTCTATCTCTTTCAGATTTGCAACATTATCTCAGCTCCTCTTGAGGTAGGTGCTATTACTATACCCATTTTACAGATGAGGAAACTGAGACCCCGATCAGTTAAGTGATTTGTCCAGGGTCACACCAAAGGTGGGATTGGAATGTATATTTTTCTGATTCCAAGGCCAGAACTCTATCAGGTAATCCCCATTGCCAGTTGTGATGCCTTAGGGACAGCCATAACAGCATGAGACCTGCTCACATTTACACAGTAAAATGGATGTTTGACTTGAGTGGAGAGCCAGGCCTGCCAACAGAATTTCTTTGCCTGCCCTGACTCAGTCCATAGGATGTTACATTATGGATGATGAGAAGCCAGAAGTTCCCAAGAACTGCTAATGAAAAGCTGCTGTTCAGAAATGCAAGAAGGAGATGAGGGGAGGAAGGATTTAGTGAACCAGAGGGTGGATAGGGACAGATCGTGGTTTTCTGCTTAGGAACAAGTAAAAATCAGGAAAGGCTCTGACACCCAGGAGGGGTCATAGGCTTCAAGTCTGGAAACCAGATACAAGCCCTCCACAAATCTGGAGAGATGCAGTGAAAAGGCTGGAGGCATTTTGTATCTTAGGACAGTGTGGCATCACACAGCTCCAGACCCAATATCATGATCATAAGCTGGGCTTCAAAATTCAAATGTAGAAAACATGTATTAAGTACATATTTACAAGATGCTGTGTGGAGGGGGTGGGGGGGTAGGGATGCAGAGATAGAAGAAAAAAGGCAGGGAGAGAGCCCCTGTCTTCAGGAAGTCTCTCAGAGAAGCAGTATGATTTGGTGGACAGAGAGGAAGGCTTGAATTATTGAGGTACAAATTTTGCTTATAATTTAGAATCCACGTGACCCTGGGCAAGCCCCTTAACCTCTCTTTGCCTTGGTTTCCTCCTCTGTAGAAGGAGAGGATTGGATCAAATGGTCCCTCAGCTCTATTTCAGCTATAAATCTGTTGTCTGAGTTCCTATCCTCCATTATTACATTACTGCCTAAGAGATATTTTGAACTGGATATCCGGTAGGCATCTCAAAGTCAACATACACAAAACAGAGCTCATTATTTCTCTCTCCCCAACCAAATCCTTCTTCTGAACTCCTCTGTTATTATCTTGATTCTCAAAATCCTTTTTGAGCTCTTCCATGGCCTGAGACCAATTCACATTTTCCTTGGAGGCTTTGGATGTAGGAGTTTTGACTTTATTATCTTCTTCTGGCCTATGCTGTGATCTTCTTTGTCACCAAAGTAAGATTCTATAGTCTGAGATTTTTCATGCTGTTTGCTCATTTTCCCAGTCAAATACTTGACTTTTTAACTCTTTGTTAAGGTAGGATTCTGCTTCCAGTGTGGAGGGTATATTTCAGGGGTTTTGTGCAGTTGTTTTCAGAGATACTTCTAGGGGTCTGTAAATCTTCAGCTCTTCCAAGGTGGTATGATCAAAGGAGAGGTGTTTTCTCCTCTCCTGGTCTTGTGTTCTTATCTGTGAGTGATCACAAGCACTCTTTTCTGCCTTGGAACTGTGAGGATTCCCTCTCCACCACAGCCACAAACTCCACAACAATGCTCCTCCTGCCACCCAGGACAGCGACCCAAATCCAGGCAGGGTAAAGCAAGAGAATCCTGCCTCTGTACCAGTGAAGAGATCCCTGCATTTCCTCTCTGATCACCTGCTCGACCACCCCTCCCCACTGTCTGGAGGCCAAGAGCTCCAGAAGCAGCCGCTGCTGCCTCGGTCCCCACTGCCACCGACACCACCCCACGGCTGGGGCCGGACTCATGTCCAGATAGACCTTCCACACTGACCCTCTAAGTTTTCTTTGGCATTTGTGGGTTGAGAAATCTGGAAATTGCCACAGCTGCCAGTTATTCAGTGTCCTGAGGCCTGCTCCAGCCCCATCTGTGCCACACAGCCCATGATGGACTGCACTCCTCTCCCAGCCTGGTACAATAGAGCTTTCCTATGAAACTTCCAGATTGTCTTGGGCTGGAGATTTGTTTCACTCTGTCATTTTGTGGGTTCTGCTACTCTAGAATTTGTTTAGAGGCATTTTTACAAGTGTTTGGAGGGGTTTGGGGGAGAGCTCAATCAAGTCCCTGCTTTTACTCTGTCATCATTATCAAGGTGACCACCTCAGTGTCACCCAAAATTCCTCACACTCACTTCCCCATACAGCCATTTCACTCTTACTGGTTTTCATTCGTTTGTTCTTTACCTCCACACATCTCTCATATGTGCCCCACTCCCCCTCCATTCACACAGCCACCCACTAACATCTTGCCTGGACTATTACACCAGACTTCTATTTGATCTTCTAGGGGTCTGTAAATCCAATCCACCTTCCATAAAGTCATGACAATGGCTTCCTTCAAGGACAGGTCTGACCACATCCCTCACCCCAACAAATTCCCATGAGTCCCTATTGATTCTGGACCAATTATAGAAACTCTTTTGTTGTTGTTAAAAGCTCCTCCCAAGTGGATCCCTTGCTATCTTTCTAGTCATTACACATTCCTCCTTTCCATGCTTTCTGAAGTCCAGCAATATTGGCCTCTCTGCTCCATCTGCCAGTTCCAAGCTTCTTGCATTGACTGCGCACCTCTCCTGGAAGACTCCCTTTCTCACCTCTATCTCTTGCCATCCCTGGCTTCCTTCAAGACTCAGTTCAAGCATGACTAATTACAGAAGGCTTTTCCTGCTTCCCACCCACCAGCCTCCTAAACGATGATGACTTCTTCCCCAAGGCTGTGTTACTTGATTTTTATATATCTGCTTTCCATCTATCTATCTATCTATCTATCTATCTATCTATCTATCTATCTATC
>NW_027187400.1:20322634-20325476 GCF_028583685.1 Petaurus breviceps papuanus
ATCTATCTATCTATCTATCTATCTATCTATCTATCTATCTATCTATCTATCTATCTATCTTGTTTGTCCATCTTCATCAGCATTTTCCATAAGTCATCTCATTTGTGTCTCAAAACAACCCTATGAGGTAGGTACTGAGGCTGAGAGAAGATAAATAATTGGCCCATCATCACATAGCTACTTGGTAAGAGTCCTAGGCAATATCTTAACTCAGATCTCTCTGATTTGCAAGTCCAGAATTCTATCCACGATGCCACCAACATCTGTAAAAGTAATAGTAACAGACTGGTTCTGTTTTCTCAGAACTAGCTAGAGAAGTACAGAGAGGCTTAGCAGTAGACTAATCATTTGGTGATGAACTCTTTGCCATGGCAACACATGAAACCAAGAAAAAATCAAAATTTCATGTTGCTAAATGAAGCTAGAGAAAATCATGAAACTGTCAACTGAGTCCACCATAAATGTATGTTACATAATCTCAACTGGGTTCTCACTGCTACAGGGTAATACTTTTACATCTAATTAACTCAGTATCCATTCTCCACAGCCACTCTTCCAAAGCTTTTCATCCCTTCTCAAACCTCCCATGATTCCCCTACACCCCCATCCTCTCAGCTGAGAACCTGTAGCCTCATATTTCAATGAAAAAATTGAAGCCATTTGCTGAGAGCTCTCTCCCTCTCCTCTCCTCTCCTCATTCTCCTCTCTCTGTCCTCTCCATTTCACATTACTAAAATACACATCTTATCCTGCAATCATCCCCTTTACTCTGGTCTCACATGAAGAGATAGGTGGTAGCTCCCTTACTTGCCAAAACAAACCCCTTGACATGCACAAGTGATCTCATATCATACCAACATCTCCAGCAGATTGTCCCATGTATCATAACCAACCTCTCACTTATCTTCAATTTCTCCCTGTCTAAGCCACATATCCATTAGGAGCTAACCTTGGCATATAGTATGCTATGGATAGCTTTCCTCTAAGTTGCCTCCTAGATCTACAGGAGGAAATTTTAGAAAATTGAAAATAATGGGTACCACCTAAGGGCTAAGAGGATGAACTCAATCTGGAGGAGGCATTGGATCAGTTCTTTTCCTTTTTGGGGGTGGGGGATTGGGGTTAAGAGACTTACCCAGGATCACACAGCTAGTAAGTGTCTGAGGTCAAATTTGAACTCAGGTCCTCCTGATACCAGGACCAGCATTCTTTTCACTACACCACCTTCCTGCTTGAGTTCTTTTCCTTTTAAATGGAACGTGGGTTCTTTTAGGTCACAAGCATGCTGTAACTGTGTTCTTCAGATGACATAATTTCTTAGATATTAATGGAGCATGCCTCTCTCTAGCTATACCGACTACTAGCTATACCAACCAGCACTGAAATCCCACCAATCCACAGATTTTATAGCCCAACTCAAATGCCACCTCCTACAGGAAGCATTCCCTGATTTTTCCCATCAGTAATGACCTTCCCCATCTGAGCCTCACTCTGTCCTTTACTTTATACCATAGCACTGTGCAGAATTGCTGGGTTGTGTCTTCTTTCCTTCCTAGGTTCTAAGTTCCTCACAGCAGATATCATGGTATTTAACCTAAACTTTCTCTCCCAGTGCCTCAACATGGCTTTTGCATAAAGTAGGCATTTAATAAATGTTGAATACATAGGGATAGGGTTCTATAATTTCATTAGTATAGGGAACTTCTGGTTCTACCAACTTCTACCAATACAAGTTGGCACTTTCTCTTTAAGTTATTATCTAGAGAGTAGCATGGGGGAACTCAGTTTAAATGACCAGCTGTTCCAACCAATGTGTGTCAGAGGCAGAACATAAACACAGATCTCTGTAACTCTGAGGCCACCTCACTATATACCTCACAGAGTTGTTGTGAGGATGAAATAGTATTTTTAAAATGCTTAGCACATTGTCTAGCATATAGTAGGTCCTTAGTATATGCTTGTTTCAAGTCATTACCCAAATGATAAATGGTTAAAGGATATGAACAGGTAGTTTTCAGATGAAGAAATTAAAGCTATATATAGTCACATGAAAAAATGCTCTAAGTCACTATTGATTAGAGAAAGGCACATCAAAACAACTCTGAGGTACCACATCACACCTATTAGATTGGCTAACATAACAAACAGGAAAATGATCAATGTTGGAAAAGATGTGGGGAAATTGGAACACTAATGCATTGTTGGTGGAGTTGTGAATTGATCCAACCGTTCTGGAGACGAATTTGGAATAATGCCCAAAGGGCTATAAAAATGAGCATACCCTTTGACCCAGCAATACCACTTCTAGGTCTGTATCCTAAAGAGATCATACAAATGGAAAAAGAATCCACATGTACAAAAATATTTAATAGTAGCTCTTTTGTGGTGGCAAAGAATTATAAATTGAGGGGATGCCCATCAGTTGGGGAATGACTGAACAAGTTGTGGTGTATGAATGTAATGGAATACTATTCTGCTTTAAGAAATGATGAACAGGCGGACTTCAGAAAAACCTGGAAAGACTTGAATGAACTGATGCTGAGTGAGAGGAGCAGAACCAGGAGAACATTGTACACAGTAACAGTCACAATGTATGATGGCTAAGTTTGATAGACATATCTATTCTTAGAAATGCAAGGATCCAAGACAACTCCAAAGGACTCATAATGGAAAATGCTATACACATCCAGAGAAAAAACTATGGAGTCTAAATGCAAATCAAAGCATATCATTTGCTCTTTCTTTCTTTCTTTATCCTTTCTTTCTTTCTTTCTTTCTTTCTTTCTTTCTTTCTTTCTCTCTCTCTCTCTCTCTCTCTCTCTCTCTCTCTCTCTCTCTCTCT
>NW_027187400.1:20325486-20325828 GCF_028583685.1 Petaurus breviceps papuanus
TCTCTCTCTCTCTCTCTCTCTCTCTCTCTCTCTCTCTCTCTCTCTCTCTCTCTCTCTCTCTCTCTCTCTCGGTTTCTCCCATTGGTTCTAATTCTTCTTTACAATATGACTAATGTGAAATATAGGTTCAATATGAATGTATATGTAGAGACTATATCAAATTACACACAGTCTTGGGGTGGGGGATGGGGAGAGATGGGGAGAAAATTTGGAACTCAAAATCTTATGGAAGAGAATGTTGAAAACTAAAAATAAATAAGTAAATCAAATGGGTTGGAAAAAAAGAAATACTTTTTTCCTTCCTTCCTTCCTTCCTTCCTTCCTTCCTTCCTTCCTTCCTTC
>NW_027187400.1:20325838-20340838 GCF_028583685.1 Petaurus breviceps papuanus
TCCTTCCTTCCTTCCTTCCTTCCTTCCTTCCTTCCTTCCTTCCTTCCCTTCTTCCCTCCTTTCTTTGCTTTCTTCCTTCCTATACCACATTGTCCTTCATCTCTACTTTGTAGATGGAGTGATTTAATTCCCGATTGGTTTTCTCAATCCAAACCCCATCATCTTCATTGCACCATGCTCCTTCCCTAAGAGCAACAAGTCATATGTTGAGTTTTCTGGTACATTAAGAGGTTAAAATGACTTGCCTAGGGTGTCAAAGTCAGTAAGAGTCCAAAGCAGGACTTGAACCCAGATCTTCCTGGCTTTAGCAAATATGCCACGTTTTCTCTTAATATATGCCGTTAGAAAATATTCTTTCCATGTTTCTTCATTTGTTAGCCAAAAAGTGGCCGGGAGAAAAACAGCCCCTAAGTATGTTGGGGAGGGGGAGCAGAAGGAGAAGATAAGTTGGGTGAAAGAGGTGGTTCTTTGAAGAGTCCCAAGTACCACGAGCTCACTGGAATCTTGGTTGGCTTGTGACTGGCTTTTGCAACATAAGCCTCCAGTGCCATTTTCCTAATGGGTGTGACTGGCCATCTTTAGCTACTAATCTTCAAAGGTGAAACCTGGAGGAAAATGTCTGGTCCCCCGATCTAGTTTTGGTCCTGATCTCAGCCGAGTCAATGACCCTCGCTCCTTAAAGCTGTTTTCCTTGCTCAGATCGGCTTTTTCGGAGGACTGTATCTGATAGTAAATAAAGGATTACATCCTTCTTCAGTTTTATCGGTGTAAATAATTCCTTGCTGACAAGAGTACTTATTTTTATAGCTTATTGGAATCTTGGCTGTTGTGTTGTGACTGGCCCTTCAAACACATAAGCACCGAAGCCATTTTCCTAGTGGGCGGGACTGTCCATCTTTATTTGGAAAGGAGGCAAAGCCCAGGCAGAATTAAGCAGCTGTGAAATGCCTGCTTCTCTCAGGGTATAAGGTTGCAAGGAGGATGGAATCTGTTGTCAAGATGTTGGAGCAAGGCCAAGGCTGATGAGTACAACATTATTCAAACCCTCATCCGCCTTCCTTGTGCCCAGTTCTGCACAAGGTGGGAGATTGCACCTTCCAGGAGCCAAGACTGCAAACATAACATTTGTTAGAAACAAATGGCTGAAAATTAAAAGAGGCCTACTAATTGAGCAAAATGAGGTAGTGTTCGCATGGAGGTCAAGATGAATAGGGAGGACCTGGATCTGACTCACTCAAGGGATGATATTATCGTAATTTTGGAAGTTTTGTTCTTTCCATCACAATCACTACTCAATAATCTCCCATGCTCCCATAGGACCCTCCCTTCTAGTAGCTAGCATTTATATAGTATTTCATGTTATCTCACTTGATCCTCAGAACAACTGCTACCCTTGCTTTACAAAAGAGGAAACTGAAGAAATGAGATGCCTGTGTTCACACAGTCAGGAAGTCTCTGTGGCAGGATTTAAACTTAGGTGGGGCAGCTAGGTGGTTCAGTGGATAGAGTAACAAATGGTGCATAATGGATGGAGGACTAGAGCAGTTCAGTGGATAGAGAGAGTACCCAGGCCTGGAGTAAAGGAGACATCCTCCTGAGTCCAAATATGGCCTTAGACCCTTAGTAGCTGTGTGACCTTGGGCAAGTCACTTCACCCTGTTTGCCTCAGTTTCCTCATCTGTAAAATGATCTGGAGAAGGAAATGGCAAACCACTCCAGTGTCTTTGCCAAGAAAACTCCAAATGGGGTCATGGAGAATTGGATACAATTGAAAATGACTGAACAACAATAACTTGTCAACCATAAGCTCAACACTCTATGAACTTTACCATTTGACTACCTCCCTAACTCTATCCCCCTACATATACACACACATTCACACGCATGCACATATACATACATGTACTCACATACATACACACACACACCACTTAACAGTTACCAAAACTACCTAATACCACAATATAGCACCTACAACTTACAGCCTCCAAAAACAACTCACTTTCCTTTGAAATATCCTGACTCTTTTTTTCTCATCTATTTCTTTGATGACATTTATTTGCTTTACTGTCCTTCATCATTTCCTTTTTGTAACACGTTATAGCCTGCCCACACCAATCAGGGCATTATTCCATTGGCCCAATATAAAATAAAATAAAATATAAAAGCATTTCTTTCCAGGTCCATGTTCTAAAAGCAAGTTAATGTTGACTTGCACCCCTCAGAGGCTGTTGAGTCCAACCCAGCTTGCCTTGAGCATCCCTGGTGAGGGTTCATTTGGCCTTTACTCAAGAGAAGGAGGAAGACCTCGCTTCAAAGAGGTAGCCCTTTCCTCTTTGGAACAGCTCTTGCTGTCAGGGAGATTCTATTTACATCAAGTCAAAATCTGCCTTTTCTCAGCTTCCACTCACTGCCCTTCCCTTCTATTCCTCCCCAGGCCAAGTAAAACAAGTCTGATCCCTCCTCTGTGACAGCTCTTCAAATACTTGATGACAGGTGGTATAACCCTACAGAAGGCTCTGTACTTGAAGAGACAAATTCATGGGATCATAGATTGAGAGATAAAGACATACTCACAGTCAACTCATCCAAACACCCCATTTTATAGATTGGGAAACCAAGGCCCAGAGAGGTTTTTCCTTGGCCAAGATAATAGAAATAGCAACAAGAGCCATGATTTGAACCCAAATCCTTTTGACCCTAACTCCAATTCTCTTTTCATTATATCAGCATCAGAATGAACCAAAGTACATGAAGCCACCCTCCCTTGACCTTTCTCTAGAATAGGGGAGGAAATCTCTGGGCTTCAAAGGTCCTTCTTGCTAAGGTAGAGGATGTATGCAAAATAGGATAAACAGTGGTAGTCTGGGATCTTCAAAATTCAGATGGATCTCTGGTTTTCTTTGTGGATATTCTCTCCAATGATACAGATTGAAACTTATCTGTACCTACCCGTCTTTTGTGACTCTTGTCTCCCATCCTATTATACATTAGTAACAGTGGATGTACCCCAAATACTGGGCATGGGATGGGCTGACCTTGCTATCTCTAGCAGAACACAGACTATTCAGTGGTTCTCTCTCACTCTCAACATCTTCTTTTTTGATCATACATTTCTTTGAAGACACCCTTTCCTCTAGGTGTTCCTAGTACTTACTTGTAACATGCTATAGTCTACATGTGTGTCCCATGGGCCTTTTTACTGTTCTTTGAAGGATTATACTAATTTTAATTCATCCATGAACATAGTATGCCATGATTTATAGACATGCAAAAATAATTGGACAAATACCATTATTTTTTTTTTAAATGAGTTTTTGTTTCTTGGAGAAGTTTATGGTCATTGAAAGAGTTTCACAATTTTCAAAAGGCAATCTAGTCTACCCTTCTCCTATTTAATTCTAGCTCCAACATGTTTTTTCCACTTGCAGTTTCTGTCATATATAAATGGATGAATGAGCTGTATAGGTTATTCATCTAACTACATGTTATAATCTGAACAAATGAATTCTTCATCCACTTCTTTTTTACTGTGTGGATAGCCAATTTTTTTGGAGTAACTGGAAATGTCATCCAGGAGATTCTAGAATCTTTTAGGCCTTGATATACCTAACCAGAATCGTATTCTAAAACACAGATGTCTATACAATATCATCCTTCATAAGGAATCTCTCTTCCACTTGGTATCTATATTGGGTTTATTCTAAGATAGTATTAAATTCCATTGGTGAGCAAAAATCTCCCTTTTTGACACTTTGCTTAATATTGTTTGTTTATTAATTGATGGAATGTTCAGACAAGCATATCTCTGTTTGTTTTGCAAAATTTTGAATAATTTTGACATTTATGAGAGATACTTTGGAAGAAAGCCTTTGTTCTACAGCTTTTAAAAAAGCCCAACAAACATTAAAACTGTAGAATTTTATATTCTGCATCTTGCAGTCAGGTTGGTGAAAGTGGTTTACTGTAGAATATTGCTTAGGTAAACCTGTATGTTTCCTACTGGCACTTTAACTGAGGATTTTCTGGATGTATGTATAGATTATTCTCATTCAAAATGTATATGGACATTTGCATTTGTATATGGACAGTAGGCACTCAGGATGGTTGAGTTGCCTTTTCTTGGTATTGAATTCTAAGACTTTTGCCCCATGTTTTTGGAATATTTCCCTTCTTCAAGAGAAAATTGATCTCTCAATGTGATCCCTTTTGTGAATTGATCCTTCTGAGAATCCTGCCTCCTGTGAGATGGACTCATCTGGGAATACTTGGTCTAATCTATCTGTTTTCCTTCTCTTTGTTCTCTTCAGAACAAATGAGTTGAATAAGTAAAGAGCTTAGCACAGTGTCTTGTGTAGAGTAGGCACTTGATAAATGTTTGTTCCTCCACCACCATCACAGTGACATTTCTATCTATTCTACAAGGAAATCTGGGTCTATTTCGAGTCTGAGTTGGGTACTTGAAGGTGAAAAAAGAGTGATAAAAAATCTTTGCAATTTTTTTCATTATCATTCTGTTTGTATGCTTCTTCTATTTTCATCCTTAAATTCCCTTGGGATGATTTTGCTTAATCGATTTTATTGCCAACTTTTCTCTGGATTGGTTTTATTCTCTACCATGTCTCTTTGTTTAATCAAGTGATATTGCCTTTGCTAGATCTTACAAAAGAGTGGTTTTTTTTTTCATTTTAAATTGCCATTGCCCTTGGCTTCCATATCTTTCTCATTGGCAAGTAAGCCAAGTGTTTCCTACAAAAGACACTTTTAAGGTTCTTTGATCTCATGCTGGCAATTTATTTCCATTGGTTAAATTTCCATATGAAATTATTGTAATCTGTGTCCTTTCTTTCATCTATATACCATTTTCCATCATCAACAACTTAATTAAATAAGTTAGCATGGAGTTATTTTAATCATAAACTATATACTTTTTCTTATTCTTTGGTAACATTTTCTATGAACTCTTCCTCCAACTAGCACTCTGACTGGGTGCTCAAAGTGGAAACTGTTGCTCTCTGATTCAGTAAGAAATCCTGTTAGTGCCTCCTCCTCCTCCTCCTGCTGCTACTATTACTACTACTACTACTACTGCCACTACTACTGCTACTACTACTACTACCACTACTATTGCCTCTACTACTACTACCACCACTACCACCACCACTACTACTGCCTCTACTACTACTACCACTACTATTGCCACTACTGCTACTACTACTGCCACTACTACTACCACTACTACTACCACTACTATTGCCACTACTACTACTACTACTATGATAATAGCTTGTGAGCCTCCACTAGTGTGCTTCCCATTAAGAATTAGCCAATAAACTCTTATCAACAGTATTTAAACAACTCACATAAGCAAGAAACAATTGGTACAAAATATTGCCCCCAAAATCCTGGGGCATATTCTCCCACAAATATATACAACATCTATGGTTAGAGTGAATTAAAATTTAGAATACAATGGTAGTGAGGCATGTGTAGGATTATATGTATTGCAAAAGGTAACTCACAATTTCTGACATTTTATTGTCTAGAAGTCCTTTACTGAATCCATACTAATGGTCATCTTTGGTGCAAGGGGTCACATTCCTTGAAGTTGCTTCCTCCCTTGGGTGAATATTTTTTAAATATCCATGTCTCTGCTTGGTATGTCTTCTCACTCCTAGAAGAATGCATTACCTTCTACTGTTTCAGACTCCATGATATCATGATTAATGGAAATTTGGAGGAAGGGGAGTCTAAAAGCATCCTCTTCCTTCCCTCACAAGCAAGTTCCACTCAAGGGCCTGACTTTTTCTACTTCTGGCTCCAACTCTCAAAATTATATACTCCAAAACTAGAACTCTTCCATAGCTGTACTGGCCAAGTCCTGGGTTCACTGCTATTTTTCAATACATGGGTCTATGGGATATAAGTGATCCAACAAACCCAAATTTAAATTATTTCTTTCTTGACCCAATTAGAGAGGATTTACACTTGATAAAGTAATCAAGGGCAAAAATAAATCATTTACACATTATTGTCTAAATATGTTTGATGATATTTTTGTGAAGTTGTAGGCAAATACCTTACCATATCTACTATTTGTTTATTATTTTCTAGAATTAATGGATTCATGTGAGAGATCTGGTCCTTCTGTGATTATATTAATTACTCCAATACACAAACATTCACACATTGACAGATGTACATATCTGTCTCTCTGTCCATCTGTCTGTCTGTCTGTCTCTCTCCTGTTTTATTTTTTTTTTTACTAATTTTGTTTTTCGCTTCTTCAACAATTCTTCAACAACTAATTCTATGGTCTCAGGACAGCTGATTCATGAATGATTCCTCTATAAGCAATGAGTCATTTCCTGTTCATAAGGATATAATCAATTTATTCTTTCCCTGGTGGTATTATTTGTTGCAATGTCTTGTGATTCTTTATTTTGAGAAGAGTTCTTTTCTCAGGACTTTACAAATCCTCAGCCTCTCTCATTCCTGATCCATGTTGTCCAATATATTTATTATTCTCATTTATTCCCACCTTTACATTGAAGCCCACAGTAATCATAGCACAGGTTGATATAAATTAGAGCTTCTTTGCATGATTTCTTTATTGAATTTATCCACCTATTATCCTCTAAAACTTATATTGAAGCAAAAGCTACCATTATTTTCACAGTACTCATCTGAGTAATACCAGATTCACTGCAATATTAGAACCAGTGTCTCATGAAAAGGTGCTTCTTGTTCCCTTTGGGAGCCCAATAAAACCAACTCCACCAATTCTATCCTTCTCCTCTCCAGGGAAAACCAGTGAGCCTTTCTTCCATTTAGCATTAGCTTTCTTTTGATTTGGTTTATACTGAGAATGTCAAGAATGATACAATTCGGTTCCTCCATGTCACTGACGTGGGACAAGAATCCCAACTTTAGGGGCAGCCAGGTAGCACAGCGAGTAAGAGCACTGGCTCCAGTGTTTGAGAAGACCTGGAGATCGAATCCCGGGCTCAGACACTTAGCACCCACCCAGAAACACCTGGCCATGTAACCTTGAGCAAGTTACTTAACCCTGATTGCTTTAAAAAAAAAAAAAGAATCCCAACTTTAGAGTAACAATAGCTAAATTAAAGTGAATAGATGATATAAAAATCGTGTAATTCTTAGCACCTTCTAGTCCATTCCCTTCTACTCTGCAACTACCAATGCAGAAATAGAACCAGTCTACACAGACTTGTTCATCAATTGGTCAAAAAGCATTTGCAATGCACTAAGATCTAGGGATCAAGAGAAAGACAAAATATAGCCCCTGCTCTGAAGGAGCTCAGAGTGTAACTGGGGAGATAAAATACTAACAAGTATGTATAAATATATGCAGGAGCTGTTAGAAAGAGTCAACAGAGGGTAGGCATTATTAGCTTTAAGGGATAAGAAAGTCTGCTTTTAGAAGGTGGGACTTTACCTGGGACTTGAAGGAAGTCTCATTTCCAAGATGTAACACTAATTGATTCAAATTTATGGAATAGGTACCATTCCCCAGCTGATAAGTCATCAAAGTATGTGAATAGATGGTTCTCAAGGAAAACACCCTAGTTATGAATAATCACATGAAGAAACACCTCGAGTCAACGATAATTAGGAAAATATAAATTAAAACAACTTTGAGGTTCTAGCTCACACCTATCAAATTGACAAAGTTGCCAATAAAGAAAAAATGGCAAATGTTGGAGAGACTACAAAAAACAGGCATTTTAATGTACTTTGGGTGGAGCTATATATTGGTCTGGCTATTCTGGAAAGCAACTGAGCATACCGTTTGACTTAGCAATACCACTACAAGGCCTATACCCCAAAGAAATTAGAGAAGAAAAGGGCGTATGTGTTCTAAAGCATTTATAATATCTCTTTTGGTAATGAAAAGGAATGAGAAACTAGGGGGATATTCATCAATTGGGGAACATCTGAATAAACTTATTAAAATTTATGTTATTATTAATATTAATAATATAAATTATTAATTAATATTATGGATTATTATTGTGCTACAAGAAATGACAAAAGGGATGGCTTTGGAGAAGCCTGAGAAGACTTACATGAACTGATGTGGAGTGAAGTAAGCAGAGCCACAAGGACAATTTATGTAAAAACAACACTGTAATGATGAAGAACTTTGGAAGACCCAAGATCTCTAAACAACATAATGATCAATGATGACTTTAGAGGACTGATGACCTATGTTATTCACTAGAGGTTATAGGATAAGCGTACAGAATGAGATATACATTTTTAGACATGGACAATTTGTTTCCCTTGACTATGACTATTTGTTACAAGGGTTTTGTTTTTCTTTTTAACTGAAACAGGACATGCCAGGGAGAAGGGACAACTAGAATAAAGTGCCAGCCCTAAGAGTTAGGAAGACTCATCCTCCTGAGTTCGAGTCTGGCCTAAGACGCTTGGTAGCTGTGTGACCCTGGACAAGTCGCTTCACCCTGTTTACCTCAGTTTCCTCATCTGTAAAATGATCCAGAGAAGGAAATGGGAAACCATTCTGATATCTTTGACAAGAAAAGCCTCAAATGGGGTCACAACCAAACAACAACATGGCAGGGAGAAAAATGAATGATTTCTAACTGAAAAATAAAACAAAATTTGAAAGAGAAGTAAATACCACTGCAGTCAATTTGCTTAATAATAGCAAACCAAAGAACAAGGTTACTATGTGTTAAATTCACATTTGGGGACAAGGGGTATCAGTCGGTGAAGAGACATTTATTAGGTACTTACTATGTTCCAGGTACTGTGCTAAGCACTGGCAATATACAGATTAAATAGCCCTTGTTCTTGAATAATTCACAACTTAATGAGGAAGACAACAGGAAAACACAATAAATGAAAAGTGGTCTCAGTTCAGGGGTGGGGAAAAGAGGGAACTGGGAAAGGATTCCCAGGAAGTAGAAGTAGAAGGAAGGATGAGTCTTAAAGGAAGCCATAGAAACTAAAAGATGCAGTGAGGAAAGAAAGCACTCCAGGTATGGGGGACAGACCAAGTATCCTATGGGAGGAACAATAAGCAGGTTGGTATTGCTGGATTGTAGGTTGCATGGATTCAGGTATAAGAAGACTGGAAAGCTAGGAAGGGGTGGGATGGGCTTTCCATGACACATCTGTGAGATTAAAACATAATGACAAGACCTTAGAGACCACGAAGGGAATATAGAGGCCATCTCTCCCAGCCTCTTTGTTTTACAGAGAAGTAAACTGAGGCCCAGAGAGGTAAAATCATTTGGCAAGGTCTCACAGGTGGCAGGTGGTGAATCTACAATGCAAATTAAGGTCTTTTGACTTCAAAGATGAACACTCTTTACTCCATTGTAACCAGACCCAGTTTGTTGTTTTGGGTTTTTATTGCTTATATATTTCTTTAATGACAGCCTTTACTTTCCTTCTCTTTCATAATTCCCTGTTTACATGTGATACAGCCTAATCACACCCACCAGGGTGCCTCTCCATTGCTGTAATAGAAAAGTGGAATCGTCTCTTCCCAGACACAGGTTCTAACAATAGGTTAATATTGCCTTGTTAGGTGATACCATCTTTTCACAGGCCTGGGCCCTATTACCATACAAATGAGAGAGCTTCTCAAATCCCATGCCAGAGATAGAACCAGGCCCAGGGTGATAACTCCCAGGGAAAGCTAAGAGCACAGACTGAAAAGGATAGATTTCTGGGATAGAATAGACTTGAGAGTTCAGAGGTCATGTGGGTCTTTGTTGTAGGTTAAGTGAAAAGTCCTCCATTTGGTTCACACACGCATACAGAGCTCAATTCATTGTTTCTGGCAGCCAGTTACTACTAATGGACACACTCTCAGAATACTAAAACGAGAAGGGAAGTGTAGATGGTGTGAGGTTTCCACAGGGTTGGGACACCATTTTTACCTGAATTGGAGCCACTGTCAGGGGTTAATCCACCCTGTTCATAAAACCTGGACAATGGGAAGGAATGGAAAGAGCAGAGAGCTGGGATGCTGTTGTGCTATAAGACAGGGAAATACAAGGAATTCAGAGAAACCTGGGAAGACTTGCATGAACTGACACGGAGCAAAGTAACCAGTCAAAAGAATATATGAAATAGCCATATCAAAGTTAATGGCACATGGTGGATAGAGTACTGGACTCGAAGTCAGGAAGACCTGAGTTCAAATTCTGCTTCAGATACTACGTGAAACTCAGAAAGTTACTTAATCTCTGTGTGCCTCAGTTTCCTCATCTGCAAAATGGGGATAGTAACAGCACCTACTTCACATAGTTGTAAGGGAGAAAATACGATAACACGGAAGCATTTTGTAAACCTTAGAGCTCTATATAAATTCTAGTTACTATTAAATTAGTACAACATTCAAAGTCAACCTAAACTCTGATTAATTAGAATGACCAATCTTGGCTCCAGAAAACAGATGGTTAAGTTTAACTTCCTCCTCTCAGTATCTGTCTGTCTCACACTTTCCTTTCCTTCTTTCTCTCTTCCTTCTCTCCTCTTTCCTTTTTTCTTCCTTCCTTCCCTCTTCCTCCTCTTTTTCCTTCCTTTTCTCTTCTTTCCTTTCCTTCCTTCCTTCCTTCCTTCCTTCCTTCCTTCCTTCCTTCCTTCCTTCCTTCCTTTCTTATTATTTCCACTTTCCTCCCTTTTGTCCCCTTCCTTCTTTTTAAAGAACTAACTTCAGTGTTTCAGTTACCAAAAATTGCCATCTTCTTCCTCTTTCTTGTCTATCTGCTTTAGGACAAAGCATTTGGCAGCAGGTGCCCAGGCTTTTAACCTTGCAGTGTCTCAAGTATTGGCTTTTAACCTTGCAGTATCTCAAGTATTGAAACCAAACTATCTTCCTGGCTTTCCACCTTTAAATACTTAGAAAGCCTTGAGGGTGAGAAGAAAGAGAGAGGGGAGAATTTGAGCAAAGCAGTGAATGCTTACCAACAAAATAACTTCCCTCCCCAGCATATTTCTTTCAGTGTAAAATGAGCCCTTTATTCCCTAAGAGCTATTTGGAGTGGGAAGAAGGGAAAGGAGATAGACTCCCAGATTATAGGAGTTAAAGCCTGAAGTGATAATAGGATTTTTTTAAGTGAACCGGTAGGGAACTCAAGGCGAGGAACTCCATTTACCAGTGCAGGTCAGTACCTTCTCGGCAATTTATAATCTTAGAGAGTTATCCAGGACACTGAAAGGTTAGTAGTAGTAGTACCGTGTTTCCCCGATAATAAGACCTATCCCGAAAATAAGCCCTCCCCTTACTGTGTAAGATTCCTCTAAAATAAGCCCTCCCCCGAAAATAAGCCCTATTGAGATTGCTGCTGTAGTGAAGGTGATCCCCTGCGCTACACGCTACATTAGAGTACCCTCTGTATGCACCGTCCCCCCCCGTGAAACGCACGCCGCGCTCCGAGCTGCATCCAATCAGAGCTGCAGCAGTGAGCGCGTCATCCTGTTCTTTATTGAATTCATTATTGAATACAGGTACATTTTTTGGTTCACATTTACCTGTTTATTAAAATTGCTGTCAATGTTCATTAAAATAAGCCCTCCCCTGAAAATAAGCCCTCTGGTGTTTTTCTGTCCAAAAAAAATAATAAGACAGTGTCTTATTATAGGGGAAACACGGTAGTAGTAGTAGTAGTAGCAGTAGCAGCAGCAGCAGCAGCACTACTAGTAGTAGTAACTAGTATTTATATAATGCTTTTTGGCTAAGTGCTATACAAATATTATCTTAGTTGATCCTCACAACAATGCTGGAATGTAGGTGCTATTATTATCTTCATTTTTATTGATAAGTAAACTGAGGCAGACAGTGGTGAAGTCATTTATCCATGGTCAAACAGCTAGTAAGTGTTTGTGGCCAAATTTGAACTCAGGTCTTTCTAACTACAGGTCATGCTGTCTATCCACTTTGAGGTCTAGCTATCAATGTTAAGTAACTTGCCCATGGTTACATAGGTAGTGTCAAAGGAAGAATAACACACCCAGCTCTTACAGACTGCAAGCTGAGCCTTGGATTTGCCAAGGACACATCTCTCATGGTAAAGGAGGATTAAATATGTCCTTCCTTCCCTCCTTTCGTTCTTCTCCCTCCTTCCTCTCCCCTTGTCCCATAGGATATCATACAGGAGCTCTGCCCAGAGGAATGTAAATTTTGATCACTGAAACCTCACAAGATATCTTGGGATTTATGGGCTGGGTTTCTTTTTAAGGACCATGCCTTAAACCCAAATCACTTTGGTTCTCACTGATTGGTCAATGATAAGTCCCAATCTAAGCCTTACTTGGTCACTGTTTGGGCCTTCATGGCTCAGAATGAATGTAAATAGCAATTGTTTCTGTTTTGATAAAAACCCTAAGGATCTTCTCCTTGATTGATTTTTTTTTATTAGATAAAAGAGTCTGCCTCATTTCTTACCTAGCCTTAATCACTGAATGGGTATTGCCTTAGACAGAATGAGACCTGGGAAAGACTTTGACTTAAAAAAGTCAAGGTCTCTAACTGCATCCAGGACCATCTCCAGTTATCCTGATCTATGTCTTGCCTCTGGACCCAGATGACTCCAGAGGAGAGAGTGAGACTGGGGACTTTGCCTCACTTCAATCCAATTCACTTGCAAGTCATGGAATCACCTTCCTGATGTTATGTTCCTCTTCAAGAACAAAGAACAAACAATGATAAAAATTCAAGACTTAGTCAACTCACAGTGGTTGGAGTCTATAGCATATGCATGACATGCACATGCACACACATACACAGGGGCTCACCTAAAGGAGGCTTCCCTGAGAAAACTCAGATACTTCCTCTCAGTGAAGATTTCCAGTTTTCCTAGTCTTTTTTCTGCAAATTTTTAGACGTTGCAGTCAATGATGGAGAACCAGCTTGACAAGCCAACGCCAACCAACCTACAAGAAGGGAACTTGGGGCTGGCTGACCTCTTCACAGCCCCAGGAATCTTGGCAGTGGTCCTTTGGGCAGCTATGGGGCCCATCACAGCTGGGCTTGGTGAAGTGCCCAGAGTCTCAGGAATCACCCTCATTTATATATTGCTCATACTTCACATAAGGGAGGCTGGAGGGGTCATCTGGTAAGAACAAAGCCTCCTCTCTTCTGCCAAAGGATTCACTAGATATGTCTCTTTCCTCATTAAGAACCAGAGTCTCTCTGTGGCCAGCTCTCCATCATTCAAACGTGACTCAAGGAGAGACAGGTCTCAGTTCAATAGACCTTAAAATTGATAAGGTGAACTCAGAAGACAGAAGCTTAGACTTTTTCCTAATGATGCATTTTTATTCATTTTTCTTATTTTTGAGATAATCCATATTTCAAACCATACTCATCTTAGAGAAGGATCCCTTATAACAAAGAAGAAAAGAAAGTTTAGCACGACTAACCAACATTTCAAAGAAGTTCATGGTTCCATCTTTTCAAAGACATGGGGACTCAAGGTGGGCAGAAGGGATAAGACATAGATTAGGAATAATGGAATGACTTGGGAAAATCATTTCATCTCTAAGCCTCAGTTTCCTTCTCTATAAAATGAGGTGTTGGCCTAGGAGATCTCTAAGGGCATAACTTAAGATATCAATAAATTTTTTAACAATGATGTGAATCTTTGCTTCCCCTGATCCTGTATGTTATAATAGAAAATGTGCTGGCTTAAAAACCTGGTGAAGGATAGTGAAAGGATTTAGAGTTATTTTCTCTTGAGGAAAATTATGACCAAATGAATAAAAATGAATGTAGCTCAAGAAGTTCATTCATTCCAGGAGGCCAGGGAAAGAATGGAGAACAAAGGGAAGGAGAGGAGAAAGAAAGGAGGAACACTCACTTAATACATAGAAGAAAGGGATGGGACTGTGTAGGAAGGAGGAAAAGAAAACTGGGAGCCAGGAGACCCAAGTGGTATGACTGGTTCTGCTACTAATTTGCTGAACGATCTTTGTCATGTAATGTTCTGTCTGAGTTTCTTTTCCTGTAAAAATGAGAAAATTGTATGAGGTCCTCTCTAAGGTCCTCCCAGCTCTGACATTTTATGTTCTAAGACCCCTCCCTGCTCTGACATTGTCTGTTCTGTCTCTGACATTCCCTGTTCTAAGACTCTTCCCAGTTCTGACATTTCCTGTTCTAAAGCCCTTCCGGTTTTGACACTTTGTGCTCTCCCTCCCAACTCTGACATCAAGTTCATAAGTCCCTTCATGTTTCTTTCCTACTTGAACATGAACTCCCTAAGGACAAAGATCATTTTTATTTGGGCCTTTCTTTGTATTCTTGGAGCTTGGCACAGTATCTAATATATAATAAGTACTTAATAAAGGCTTTTTGTCTGACTATGACACTGTAGAATCATAGCATTAAATCTTTAAGGTATTTTTGCTTCAGGAGGAACAGGAACTAAAAGCAGGCCCCTTGAATGTTATGTATGGGTTACTATGGCATCTTTGAGCCAATAGGAACAGACATAACTGAAATCCACATTCCTCTGAATCAGGGCCAAGATTCATGCCAGTCAAAGTCCACTTGGTCCTCTGGTTCCACAGGGTCAGTGCCATCCACCCTGGGAAACACGGAGCTTTGGACCTAGAATCATACTTAAAAGCTGGGGCTCCAGCATTGCTCCCTGGGATGGTGTGCAGAAGTGGGGGAAGAAGGGGAAGGAGGGAGGGCAGAGACAGAGATCTCCCCAACCAGAGAATTTCAACGCTTGTTCCTCTTGGCTATTTTTAAGGCCAGATAGGAAGTCTTGGTTCTGATCCAAGATGGTCACTCTTCTGTTTAGATGAACTGAGGGAGGGAAAGGACACAAGAGATTTCCTATGGGCGTGGGTTGGGCCAGGAAAAGGACCCCTCCAACTCAGGCCTGGATCACCTCTGTAAGATAACCTGCCTTTTCCTTTGGTTTAGAATACTTTGGGCAATGGAAGCAGTGAAGGGCTAGTTCCTTCCCTTGAAGACAAAGAACAGAAATC
>NW_027187400.1:20342291-20357353 GCF_028583685.1 Petaurus breviceps papuanus
CACACACACACACACACACACACACACACACACACACACACACACACCATTTCCTTTTCTTTCTTTTAAAATCGGAGGACCTGGGTTTGAATGCCAAATCTACCACTTATTTCCTGTGTGACTCTGAGCTAGTCATTTTACTTCTAGGCCTCTTTCCTCCTCTGTAAAATGAGTTGTCCTAGAAGGCCTCTGAGGTCACCTGCAGCTCTCTATCTGTCCAAAAGCAATGACAGCATTCTTTCTCTCCTCTAATCCTATATAGTTTTGCTGGATTGGGAGTCAGAAGACCCAAGATCAAATCTGGGTTCTACCATTGTATGAATTTGGTTCTGGGGGCCAGCTGTGTGATCTCTCTGAGCCTCAGTTTCCTCTTGTAATGAATAAATAAGAAAGAGTAGATCAGATAGCCCCCAAGATTGTTGCCAGCTCCAAATCTATGTTCCTGTGGTCTTATCAAAAGTACGGAAAAAGGAACTCATTTGTTGTTTACTTCAAATACACCAGCATAAGCCACAAATCAAACCCAAAGATGCCCTTTAGAGACACATGGAATTTGATCAAAATCAGTCGTGTCCTTCCAAAGCGATTCCCGAACTGAGGCCCACCAGTGAGAAATGCCAAGTGGTTGAGTTGAAAGGAATCTTGACTTTATTCAGTCAATTAACAAGAAATCAAACAGCTTCAGAGGAAAACTTTAAACTCCTTTAAAAGGGTCCTGGGGAGAAGGAGCTTCGTTATTGAACAGGCACTGGGGAGATGTCAACAGCCTGTAGCCTCTAGAGTTTGCAAGGTTCCCGAAATTTGGGAAGGACTAAATTTAGCTGTTTTCATAAACATTTCAGACAGCAGGCTGCTAATTTTTAATCCCCAGAGAACCACGTGCAATGAGATGGTGGGGCCAGGAAGGATGTCAGATTTTCAGAAATATCGAGAGGCCTGCCAAGACAGAGAGCCCAGTAACAGCCAAATCAGAGCCCTTTAAATCCGAAATAACTCAGTCATCTTTGGAAAAGAAAACAAATCACAGCAGCATAATGTATATAGGCATATGTGAGTGTGGGATTGAAGGGGCTTGGCAGTGAGGATATAGATTAGAGAAAAGCAGAAAAGATTGTTGTTCAGTCATGTTCCGCTCTTCGTGATCCCATTTGGAGTTTTCTTGGCAAAGACACTGGAGTGGTTTCCCATTTCCTTCTCCAGCTCATTTTACAGATGAGAAAACTAAGGCAAACACAGTTAAGTGACTTGCCCAGGGGCATAGAGCTAATAAATGTCTGAGGCCAGATTTGAAGTCAGGTCTTCCTTACTCCAGGCCCAGCACTCTATCCACTGAGTCACCTCTGCCCAGGACTTCTTGGAACACTTACTAGCTCTATAACCTGGGCAAATAATTTAGCCCTTCTTAGCCTGTTTTCTCATCTGCAATGTGGACATAATAATAACCATAGAGAAGCAGTACCATATAATAGGATTAGATGTGGAATAGATAATATCTGGATTCAAGTCCCACTTCTGACACATACTGTGTATGGTACCCAGAGATAGTCACTTAACCTCTCAATGACCCCAGGCAATTCTCTAAGACTAGAAATTAGAGAGGATACAACCTGAATTAGTAGAGAAGGAGTTTCTCATCAGGACTTCCTTGACTGTAATGGAATCTTGGTACTACATGTGTAAACACACATATGTGTGTTTATATATACAGACACATATACATATATATACAAATATACAGACATAGATACATAGGTATGCATTTGTATACACATATATGTATACATATATAGGAATATAAGAATGTTTGGTTCTGTATATAATATACAGTGCGTATATATGCATACTTAAGTGCACACACCGTGCATGTGCACACATGTATCTGTATGCATATGCATAGATACATGTGTCACATATGTGCATGATGTATCTTGATGTGTGTATCACACATGTGTGGTGCATGTATACACGCATGTGTTTGGCATCTGCAAATTTTGAAAGATGACCATCATATTTGCCCTAAAATGTTTCTTCTCCTCTGCCTTTAGCAATTTCTCAGAGCAGAATCATAGAATCTCCAGGATGGAAGAACCATCAAGGGTCATAACCTGACATCATGCAATGAAACATGAAAATTCCCTTCAATATTTGAAACAAGGGTATCTATCTGGCCTCCATGTGAAGAACTTCAGGTACAAGGAACTTACTATCTCATGAAACAGTTTAAAAAAAGCCATAACTTCAATGACTGACTCTTTTCTCCCTTTTGTATAGAGTGTGTAACCAATAAGGCCAACATTTCTTGGGTGCTTGCACACTCACCTACGGCCAACCCTGCCCAGTTACTTGGTTTTGCTGTATTTCACTGAACCCTAGTCACATGGCCTTGGCATAATGGCGTTGCTTCATGGCAGGATTAGATGAAATATGCTAAACTATATGCAGTGTCTTATCTCCTGACATAGGGATAAGGAAAGTAATAAATCATATAATACATAATAATACATCTGCCACTCAGTTCCATGTCCACAGCATTTCACAAACCCAGGCAGTATTCAGAGGGTGCATTAGCTGTTCCCAGCCTGGGAGTTTGGGGAAATACCCAGCACAGTGTGTTCAGTATTCTGATTGATAGACAATGCAGCATAGTTCATAACTGATATTTGCCTTGCTCACCAGGCGGGCTAGTCTTTAGATAAGAAGTCAGGAATCTATAATGCAGGACCTCTCATGGCATGGATCGTGGATTTAAGATCAAGCGTAAATGGGAGCTCTCAATGGCCAGTGATTCTCTGTTCAGTGCCCCATCACTACCCACACATGGTAAGATGCCTGGCACACAGTAGGCACTTAGTTATTGCCTGTTGACTTGACTTAGTACAGCTTGTCATCCCATTTGGTTCATTGTGGACCAGGGAGTACAGATGTAGTGACAAGCCCTAGCAAGAGAAGTTTGTCACCATTCCACCCTAGTGTCTTTCTTATATCTCTGACCTTGAGACCTTAGGCAGACTCTTCCTCCTTTTTCTGCATAGTCTCACTTTCTATTTTATACTTCCTCTCTCGCTCTCTTACTGCTACAAAACCCATGTGGAATTGTGCTAGAGAGTCAGTCAGGGAGGTGTAAAAGGACAACCTTCTAGGCTTCATTTTTCTTATCTGCAAAATGAACATGTTAAACTAGATGACCTCTACAATACCTGCCATCTCTGCTTCTATAACCCTAAGATTACCATGCAGCAGTGAAGACCCAAATGAAGTAGATAACACAGTTTGAGTAGACTCAGTTGAGGTTATCTATTTGGCAGAAGGCAAATAGTAGTAGAGAAAGTGGGTAGATGGTGGGAGTAGCCTAGAATTGATTTTTGACAAGGCATGAATGATGATAGGATGAAAGGGCAAGGGATTAACGGATAGAGAAAGGTGTAAAGTTGAACCTGTTAATTATAGGGTCCAAAATTTTGAACAAAGAAAAGTGGGTCCAAAGCAGGCATCATGGACTGGAGGAGGGAGTGGTACAGAAAAAGGATAACATTTAGGAAGGTCTCAGAAAGTATAAAAGTTCGAGAGTGGAGATAGATAGTTTTCATGCAAAGGAAAGAATTTCAGAATTTTGCATGTTGGAGGTCAAATGGTTAAGGGTAAAGGTTAAAGGACATTTTTCACCATTCCATGTATAGCTGGAATAGAATAGAAGATTTAAGCATGGGAGTTGAGGAGGTTGATGATTGAGGAAGACAGGGAGCTTGAAAGGACAATAACACATAGATTGAAATTATCAAGTATGAGAGTGGGATTGGACCGGAGAAGAATACTGTGTTAAGCCCCTAGAGAAAGGAGGGAGAATGATGCAGACATGGGGTTTGGATAGGATAATACAGGTGGATAGAATGAACCTAAAAGAAAATTGTTTTTTGAGTGATGGAAGCAGGGAGAAAGTCTGGAAGTAGCATTTGGGAATGATTAATATGTCTGCCCCTTGAGATTGTGTGGCATAATGGACTAGGCGAAGACCGTTTTCAAATCTTATTTCATATACTTACTAGCTATGTAATTTTTGTGCCTCAATTTCCTCATTTGTAAAATAAAGGGGTTAAACTTGATGGCCTCTTGGGTCCTTTCTAGCTCCAACTTTGTGATCCTACTTTGTGATTCTACTGACCCAGTGTGCAGGAGTGGGTGTACAGGAGGAGAAGCACCTATACTGGAGAGGTGCTAGGGATTCCATATCTCCTATAGAAAGGCAGGTTTCTGGGAGTATAAGATGCTGGAAGGAATATGATACGAAGAGGACAAAAATGAAGGGAAGGTTGTTAATTATTTGCCCATTCCAAATAATTTGGAATTTATAGCAGCAAGATTATAAATATTAAATTATATAATATATTCTATAATATATCAATATTAATTACTCTGATGTCTAAATGTTTGGAAGATAAGTATAGTCAAGGGTGATCATTGAGTGACCAATCAATAATAAAATGTCATCTCCTTGGGGGCAGGCTCTCTTGTTTTTCCCTTTGAATATTCCTAAAGAGTAGTAACTTAGTAAATATTTAGTGAAATAAAAGGAATTTTCAGGCTACACTGAATTGACACTTGGATGGATCTATGATTTCTTAGGAATGGGACCTCCCTCCACTGGTACAGGTTGCACCCCATCCATGCATTTTCATCCTGGACAGTTCTTGTCCATTTCTCTCCTAAACCTGCTATGAAGGAGTCACCTAGCATTGAATGCTAACTTCTGTTGCTATTAATGTTCCATGGGTGCTAGAACAGTAGTTGGGCTATCCTTCTATCATTTACTTTCATGAAGTGGAAAGGTAGGTTATGAAAGAAATATCTAAGAGCAGAAACTTAGGATAATGGGAGGCTGGTGAGGGACCTCAGAGGTCATCTCCAACAACCCCTCTAATTTACTGAGGAGGAAACCGAGAGAGATTAAGTGGCTTACTCAAAGTCAGGTAAGTACTGAGGATAGAGTAAGTATTAAATAAAGGCAGGATTTGAACCTAGGTTCTCAGACTCCAGAACCAGTGGTCTTGCCTCTATACCAGACTGCCTCTGTCAGTCCCTCTTTGCTATCGTTGTGATTTTATCAATATTCACACTCCTTCCAAAGAGATGGATTGCAATCCAACCATGCCTACCCATCCTGAGTGACTCTCATTCATGTTCTCCCATACAACCTCCATGGAGATCCAGAAACCTGCTAAGAGCCTTCCTTTGGCTCTCCTGACATTTCACAGGTACTGATAGAACTCATGGTCTCTGCATCACTTGTCCCTCCTTCTTGCTTACCTTACATGACTGGACTGCCCCCGCCCCTTCCAGGTATCCATCTCTCTATTAATATCTTGATTTTTTATTGATAGCTTAATTCAGCCTGCTTATACCCACCAGGCACCTCTCCATTGCCCTCTGGGTGACCCTCAATTTTAATTCCTAAGAGACCATGGTCTTCCATCACTTGTGGCCATATACGGCGCCAACCTGAAAATTATTGTTTAAAAAGATGGGTGCTTTTGTTTTAGGTTGAGGTCTTAGGTCATTAAAAACATTGTGCAATTTTCCAGGGGCAATCTAACCCTCTCTTTCTCCTCCTGCTCAACCCAGAACTTGTCCATTTGCAGCATCTGTGCAAGATAAATGTCTCAAAGGACCAGCCATACACATTGTACATTCAAGAAACTATGGGGCTGGGTTGGTGTCTCAATGATTTTAAACTGAAAAAGCTTTTAATCATAGTGTGACAATTCAGTTATGGTCAGCAAAAGGAAAGAAACTGGCCGGCCCACCGTTGTAAAATGTAATTGATTCGGTCTCCGAATCCCATTCATTAAAAATGTGTTCTGCTCCGTAAGCTAGCTCGTGCACTCAAATTTGCTCTCCTCTACCTGTTTGTTCTTTCTCCTTCAATTATCTGCATACATAAAACGTGACACAACTTTTCTTCTCTTTTGATTTATCTCTTTCTGATCCCTTAGTCTTACTCATATCAGACTGAATCTCAGCTTGAACCATTTTCCTTGGATGGAGGCCGCCGTTGCAATACACACGCAAATAGCAAAGCTCACACATCTGCCAGAGCTTTTTGAGTTTTGGCTTTTTGTGGTTTGGGTTTTCTTTTTTTTTTGAGAAATGTCATTTGTTTGTTTTTCCTCAATCGTGTCTTTCTCCTCTCTGATGTAGCCAGGAAAAATGAAAGGTTTGTACTTCAGTGACAAGGCATCCCTTGTGAACATGAGTGGAATGTATTGGTGGAGGAGCCAACAAAAGCTTGCTTCCTGAGATGTGTAACCCTGGTCTCTTTTCTCTAGAGTTAGAGCTCATATTCCACACCACTGTGGGCAGCCAGTGAAGGGCTTTGACTTCTCTGTGCATCCTTAGTACAGCAGAGGATTCTGGGAGTGGCCTTTGGCTGGGGCCACTGTTTCTATCTTTTCTATCCCTTTTATTCAGGTCTGATGGACTATTCCTGGATTTTTTAGCTGACAGGAAGCATTCACAGATAAACAGTGTTTTCCATGATTTGCAATTTCAACTGGATAGAATCACAAGACTAAATTTGCCAGGAATGCTATAGGATAAGATTGGGGTTGTGAAATGATAAATTATGAGCTAGAAGGGACTTGAGGGGCCATCAAATCCAATTGTCTCATTTTACAGGTGAAGAAATGGAGGAACATGGATACTTGTCTGTGGAGGGATTTGAACTCAGGCCCTTCAGACCCCAAGCTTCTATCTAAGGTACCATCTAGAGAGCAACTGCTATAGAATAGCAGCCCATGTGTCTGAATGATGAAAAATTATTGGTGGCCTTCAATGTAACTGTTTCCTTTTCTTCTAACAGAGTTTTCCAGCTCTGAATATGCACTTAAAGAAAGACAATGATACTCTGGAGAATAGAGAAAGGCAGCCAGGCTGTGAGAAGGAGGGGAGGGAATAGCATTTATATAGCGCCTACTATGTGCTGGGCAGAAATATCTCATCTAATTCTCACAACAACCCTGCGAGGCAAGTGCTACTATAGTCCCCTTTTTACAGTCGAGAAAACTGAGGCAAACCAAGGTTAAGCACCCTGCCCAGGGTCAAACAGCTAGTGTCTAAAATCATGTTTAAACTCAGGTTTTCCTGCCGCTAGGTCTAGGGCTAGTGCTCTATCCACTTCAAGTTGAAAGAATAAGTTTTGTATTTTTTAATATATAAATTTCCTATATGCCTGCATTAAAATCCCAATAAAGAAATTATTTTAAATTCAGAGAGAGAGGACAGAAGGAAGGAAGGAAGGAAGGAAGGAAGGAAGGAAGGAAGGAAGGAAAGGAGGGAGGGAGGGTGGAGGGGGGGAATGAAGGAAGAAAGGAAGAAAGGAGGGAAGGAGGGAAGGATGGAAGGAAGGAAGGAAGGAAGGGAGGGAGGGAGGGAGGGAGGGAGGGAGGAAGGGAGAGAGAAGTATTTATCAAATAACTACTATATATCAGGCACTTGGTTGAGAGCCTCACAAACATCATTTCATTTAATCTTCCCAATGACCCTGAGAAGTAAGTGCTATGATACCAAATGAGACAATAACTGGAAGGTGCTTAGCATAGTGCCTGGTAGGTATGTGATAAATATTTATTCCTTCCCTCCCCCACTGGGAGACTGGGGGAGGGGTGTGGTGTGCAGCCACAGTCTGAGGGGCTTCCTTCCCTGCTCAGGAGGGCACAGAGCTCCCTCCTGGATAAAGCAGCCCTCCCGAGGGAGGTTTGCCCTGCTAATTTCCATGTGGTCTAACTGGACTTTAGGAAAAAGTCATGTCTCCTTTTGTGACAGGAACCATTGTGGTTGTGGAAGGGCAAAATGACGGATCAAAGTAAAACAAAGAGGTGAGAAAGAGGAGAGTAGAGACCCCTGGAACCCCCTCTTTGTGAAAACACTGGATTTCAGGGAAAGTGATCTGGAAGCTCTGTGGTGATGGATGAGAGGAAAGAGGAGGGGGACAAGGAGACAGTGCAGGAGATGCTGAGGTGGAATGATGGGATCAAAAGGCTCTCTTAGCACTGAGTGGGACCCCAGAGACCATCAAGGCCAACCCCCTCATTTTATGTATGAGGAAACTGAGGCTCACAAGGGTTAAAAAGACCTACTCAAGGTCACACCGATAATCATCATCACAGTCAGAATTTGAACCCAAGACTTGGGACTCCATGATCAGCAATCTTTCCACCAGACCATACTATCTCCTACAGGTAAGGATGCAGAGGAAACATGTTGTTTTAGGAAGTCTGACAGTTCTTATATTGTCTCTCCTGTATCTGTTATCCAGTTGAGATTTTTTTCTAATGAGACATTTATGATTCTCTTCTATTTCTTTCTAGTTTTATTATTTCTTGGTATCTGGTAATGTCCACGCTGTCTCTTTTTTTTCACATTTGCAACAAGTAATGTGTCATTGTTAATGGTACCCAATTTCCCACTTGGCCATTGTGGGTTTTTCTCACACCTCAAGGCCCACAAGAACCTTGGGCTCTTTGTGTCTAAAAAGCACACCTTAGGCCATGAAGGAGTTCCCTGTGATGCTTTTCTTAGCTACAAGGACCTCATAGAACCTCTATTTCCTCTGAAGTGGTTTTTGTATCCAGCATGGACTCCCTTGACCCCTTCCCTCTGTCTTTTTTAAAAATTGTATTTGTAACCTTTACAGTGAAACGAGTCTGAGTCGAGACAATGGAATACAACTTGCCTAAAGGGCAAGAAACAGTGTGAAACCAAAACAGGAGTCTTTTCAGGTTGGAAAGAAGTCTCTGGGAGTAAAGAGTTGGTGGGAAACAGGAGGAGGGCTTTTAAGAGTTAGGCTGCCTTGTTGGCATTTCCTAGACCCCAAGGGAGAACAGCCTAGCAAGGGATGATTTACTATGTGGGCTTCCAAAGCAGGACCACAATACACACACACACACACACACACACACACACACACACACCAGAATCATACTTAACCACATCAATGATCCTAGAAGACCAATTCTGGATCCCCATACTGGCAATTATTTCCCAAGTAACCTTGGGCAAATCACTGCCCCTCTTGGCCTCAGTTGCCCCCTCTATAATGAGGGGGCTTGACTAAATGGCTTCTGAAGTCCTTTCTAGTTCTAACCCTATGATCCTGTAACAGACCAAAGCCTGATCCCATCATTGCTACTTAAACCCTTAAACATCTTTATGGTCCTCAGTTCTGAATTCTGCAAAATGGTGGACTCCATCAAAATTCTAATGTCTCTCCAGTTCTAAATGGATGTTCCTAGGTCCCTGCATTCTCCAGGCTTCAGTTTATTCAGCTGTCAAATTGAGGGAGTTAACTAGATCTCCTCACTTCCCTGAGAGAGGGACAAGGAATAACAGGGGAGGAAGATGCAAAGTAGCACCTTTAGGCTCAATCTTATTAAATAAAAAAAAACTCACAGTAGCACAGTCCAGAAGGAGAATGGTCTGCTTGGGCAATAGCAGTTTTCACTCACTAAGAGGCTTCACGTGAATTGGATTCCCATGTTGGGAATTATATAGAACAGGGCTGTTTTATGGGTGTTGTGGACCCTCTGGCAGGGTCTGGTGAAACCTACAGATCCCTCCTTATAATAATGTTCTTCAATGTGCAAGATCATATATGTGTGTGTGTATATGTATACATATATAGGATTAAAAAGGAAACTAATGGTTAGTAAATACAAATAGATCTCTATATGGGAAAATTTATAGATTATAGATATATACAGATAGAGACATCAATATAGATAGATATCTAGATATTGGTTTTTGGTTGATTGTTGTCCTTCGTTATTGACTTCCAAGGTTTCTCTGAAGAACTTTGGAATAGATTGTGGGACATGGGAGACACTGACACAGAACCATCCAACATGGCGGGCCCTCATCAGAGAAGCTGCTGTGCTCTATGAGTAAAGCAGGATTACAGTAGCTCAGAAGAAATATGAGATGTGTAGATTTAGAAACATCTTCCCTCCAGATGTTCACATCGACTATTTCTGCCTGACCTGTGGTAGAGCCTTCTCACCTTGTATTGGTCTTATCAGCCACAGTTGGATACACTATCCCTTAACCCTAACATAGTGATATCTACAGACACAGACACACACACACACTCACACGTGTGTGTGTGTGTGTATGGGGAGAGAGAGATTTTATTCCATCCAAGTTCACAGATCCCCAGAAATCTATTCTTGGACCCCAGGTTTTATAATAGATTAAATTCTTAGGTATAGGTTTGATGAGATTACAGCTAATATCTCTTGCACCTCTAGAATCTAGGGCTTCTGTGACTAGATGGTCTTTGAGTCCCCTTCCATGTCTCTCTTCCTATGATCCCACTTCCTGGCCTTCTCCTCACTAAGCTGCCCACATTCCGGCCATCATTCTCATCAGACCCACACCCCCATTCATTAGACTATGCCCCTGCCCCTAGGATGGGTGAGCATCTGCCTCATCTTGCCTGGAAGCAGGCCTCCATGCTATTTCCTAGTCACTTCAATTCAATCCCCCACTCCCATGATTTCCAGCATCTCTTTATGTGCTGTCTTCCTTTATTAGAATGCAAGGACCAAATGACCCATCCAATGTCCACTAAGCCAGAATCTCAGGGTACTAATATGTTAACTCCAATAACCCTCCTCATTCCCCAGTGAAATTTTTGGATATTCATTCATTCAATCAGGAGTTTTATTACAGAACCATGACAAATGATTTTCACTCCTGGGGCACACAATAAACCCTACCTAAGGCAAGTAGCTTGAAAGGCAACCCCAAATCAACTCTTTAAGGCTCCTTTGATTCAGCAGGAGGGGCTCAGGGTGGGCTAGGCTGGGAAGGGTCCAGTTGGAATACAACCACTGGAGGGAAGGGAGGAAAAAGAGCTATCTGGTAGCTACCAATTTCAACTAATTATTCCCCCATACATATGTATTCTAATTATAGTTGAATGATTTGTCTTGCCTTAGGACTGGAAACTGCCTGCAAGGTAGGAAGTGCTTCTGGGGGTTTGAGGGAGTCTCATAACTTGTATCAAGATAAATCTCCCGCCAAATTCATCATGCCACTGTCTTGGGCCACATCAATTGAACCTGAATCTCAGGGATGAATTGCAAACATTATGATCACCTGCATTTTACTGATGAGAGAGCTGGAGCCTCCTCTTCTTTTTCTTTTTCTGAAGATCTGTGAGCTCCTTCAAGTAGCTGGTCCCTTCAGGGGCACATATCATGACCCATTTTCATGGTGCTGAAAGCTGATGCTTTCTTGTCCCTGTCCTCCCACAAATCATCCATTGAGGCTTGCACAGTCATAATTAGCCTGAAGCTTCCCTCTAGGATACTGAACATTCTATGGGCACCAGGCAGCTCTCAAGCCATCTACACATGAGCCTTTATTCATTGCCAGACCAGCCCTGCCTCTTCTTCTGATTACACATTTCCAGAATGAGATCTTCTGTTTGTATGAAAGTCACCCCTGGCACCTAGTGCACCTTGAGTGCACTAAACCAGGATGGTACAATGGGGAGAGCACTGAACCTGGAGTCAGGAAGGCCTGAGTTCAAATTCAGGCTACAATGTTTATTAGCTGGGTAATTTCAGGCAAGTCACCTAATCTCCTTCTGCCTCAGTTTCCTCACCTGTAAAATGGGAATTATAATAACACTTCCTTCCTGTGGTTGTTGTGATTATAAAATGAGACAATGTTTGTAAAGTATTTTGCAGACCTTAAAGCGCTATACAAATTCTTGCTGTTGTTGTTGTTAATTATGTACCACATCCCTTAAAACACTTCTTTCAGGCATCTTTTGGGAACCTCACTGTTGATGGGTTACTCATGAGTAACTGAAGGTTCACCGAAAGGGACCTGAACTCTGAGTAACTGTCAGGAATGATCTTGGTCCCAGAGAAAGCAGATGAGGAAATAAAGCACCCAGGTCTTATTGGGGGAGGAAGAGGTGGGCCTCAGGTGCAGAATGTTGTATATGTCAGACCAGGTCAGCACATTGGCTTTGTTTTGTTCTTAATCGTGTTTTCTTTGTTACAAAGAAGAGCTCAGTGGACGTGGATGGGACATGTCTGAAAATAACTGTGATATAAAAACAGAATGCATCGATAACGTGTGTGTGTGTGTGTGTGTGTGTGAGAGAGAGAGAGAGAGAGAGAGGGAGAGAGAGAGAAGAGAGAAAGAGAGAGACAGAGAGAGAGAGAGAGAGAGAGAGAGAGAGAGAGAGAGAGAGAGAGATTGGTAAGAGAGACAAACACAGAGATAGAACAAGAAAGGAAATAGGTTGGGGTGGGGGGAGAAAAGGACCTGAAGTTAAATGTCTTTCATGTAATCCCAAGGCTAATGGGATTCAGCACCTAGCTTGTTGTCTGGCACATTTTAGGAGCCTAAGAAATGGCTGTCAATTGAATGATTGATCAACAGATTCTCAGCCAGGTCCTCTGACTCCTTCCACTCCCCCCAAGCTGTAGACTGAGGAGGAACTCACACTCTCTGAAAAGCCACAGAGAGCCATTGTAGACTTTCATCAGGGGAATGACTTGATGGATGCAGTGGTCTGGGAAGATTAATCCACAGTAGTTCATAGAAAGGGTTTTTGAAGGGGAATAAATGAAGGCAGGAAGAAGAGCTTGCAATAACCCAGCACGAAGTCATCCAAGCCTGCAAGACTAACCCATTAGGGTCCATGCTGGGCTGGTGGTCTTGGGAAACAGCCTCTCACTACTTCTGGCTACACTTTCTCTCTTCTTCTCTCTCTGCTTCCCTTTCTTTCTTTACTGCATTCCGGAGCCTGACTCCCTCCCACGTAAATTGGAGAGCTCCCTGGGGGCCTTTTCTCACCAATCAGGCACTCAATTCCATTGGCTGCTGAGGGGAATTAACAGAGGTGGTGGAAAAGGGTGACTGAGCTGACTACATGATATCTGCATATTTCCCAGGCTGACTTCTACAGGACATTTCTGCTTCTCTGCAGCATCAGAAGAACCCCACAATAGTTGTATTTGCAGACTTGGTTTACAGTTATAACATTCATGCTGAACGAATGCAGCTTTAAAAAGAGGGGGGCAGAGGGAGGGAGAGAGAGAATTTAGAACTCAAATTATTTTTTAAAAGAATATCAAAAATTACTTACATTTAATTAGAAAATATAAAATTTAAGAATTTAAAACAAAAAATAGGGGGCAATTTTAATTCCTATCATGAGTTTAAAAAAGATGGTAACACATCAAGGAAAAGACTTAAAATAACTACAAGATGTATAAAATTCTTGGGAGTCTACTTACCAAAATATATATAGTAACTATATAAATGCAACTAAAAAATACTCTTTTTGAAAAAAAGACTAGTAAAGACAAATCCAAATAATTGGGGAAATTTTATTTTTGCTTTTTTTTTTTTTGGAGGGGGGAAGGCAGGGCAATTGGGATTGACTTGCCCAAGGTCACACAGCTAGTAAGTGTTAAGTGTCTGAGGCTGGATTTGAACTCAGGTCCTCCATGATTTCAGGGCCAGTGTTCTATTCACTGTGCCACCTAGCCACCCCAACTTGGAGAAACATTAATTGCTTATGGGTAGGTTGAGCCAATATAGTAAAACCTAAAGCAATTTACTTAATGTATTATACCAATAAAACTATTTTATAGAATCAGGAAAAAAAAACAGTAAAATTTACTGGAGGAAGTTAAGAATCTCAAGGGAAACAATGAAAAAAAAGTGGTAGATAAGGGGCCTACCAGTGTTGACCCCTCCTAGATTATTGCCTTATCTTCTAGGAGGGGCTTGTGTAGTTCAGTGAAACTCTGAGCTAAGCTGTGCAGGATTACCCAAGACAGATAGATCATACTGGAGAATTCTGATAAATGGTTATCCCCATTTTAAAAGATGAGAAAAAGTAAAACTTTGACAAGTGGCAATCTACTGAAGAAGGAAATGGCTAACCACTCCAGTGTCTTTTCCAAGAAAACCCCAAATGGGGTCACAAAGAGTTGGACACAACCTAAAAAATGACTGAACTTTTTGGGGTGAGAGGTCCAAGGTTTAAATTCCAAATCTGCTACTTACAACTCCTGTGACCTTGGGCAACCTCTCTGGGCCTCAGTTTCTTCACCTACAAAATAGGACTAGGTAATTGCTAAGGTCCCTTCCATTTCTAAATCCTATAATCCTATAATAAAGGTGTGCAGCATAGCAAGGAAATCGGAGACAGTTGAAAGAATTAGGAATATTTAACCTGGAAAATAGAAAACTAAAAAGGACATGGTCACTATTTTCAAAAATCTCAATGGATAATTATTTGTTATACTTGATGATAATGGGCAGAATAAGAAGCCATTGTGGGGAAAAATTACAGGGAAGTTTATATAGATACAAGAAAAAAAAATCTATAAATGTGGCATATAATGCCCTGGAAGGGAGATGGCTTCCCATCACTGGAAGCATCCAAGCAGGAACTCAATGATCACTTGTCAGGGGTGATGGCTGCTTGGGCTCTGGTCACACTACACGGTGTCTGAGATCCTTCCCAGGTCTCAGGTCCCATGATTCCTGTTTTCTCAAAATGAATGAGGAAAATCTAAAGTTGAAAGAAAAAAACCTTCTTGAAAGTTATTTATACAGGAAGAAAAGATGCGTCTTGAATCTAAGTGAGGAGGAAAGCGTATGTTGCCCAGCAACAGTGACAACAGATGAGCAGGACAAGTTTAGCTCTAGAAAATCTTCTGCATTTGCACTTTGGGGCCACCAACAAGCACGGGAGCCTCCAGGTTTAATGCACAGCGTTTAGGAGAGTTCTAAGCAAATGAAAACTGATGGAGTGTGTGTGTGTGTGTGTGTGTGTGTGTGTGTGTGTGTGTGTGTGTGTGGAGAGAGAGAGAGAGATGGAAAAACGGAAGAAGGAGGGAAGGAAGGAAGGAGGGAAGGAAGGAGGGAAGGAAGGAAGGAAGGAAGGAAGGAAGGAAGGAAGGCAGGCAGGAAGGAAGGAAGGAAGGCAGGCAGGAAGGAAGGGAGGAAGGAAGGGAGGAAGGAAGGAAGGAAGG
>NW_027187400.1:20357453-20370736 GCF_028583685.1 Petaurus breviceps papuanus
GGAAGGAGGGAGGGAGGGAGGGAGGGAGGGAGGGAAGGAAGGAAGGAAGGAAGGAAGGAAGGAAGGAAGGAAGGAAGGAAGGAAGGAAGGAAGGAAGGGAAGGAGGGAGGGAGGGAGGGAGGAGAGAGAAGAGAGGGACAGAGCAGGAAAGGGAGAGAGGAAGGGCTAGCTAGCTTAAGGCAAACTTTATAAACATGACCCTTTTTTTTTTCATTGTATTAGGTGTTTTTTCTGCTTAAAATCCCCAGGGCTCACAGACTAGAAAAGAAACCTTTTTTAGATGTAATTACTCATCATTTTACCACCAGAAGAGGGATAATAGCAGCTGATGCTACTATTAGTGGAAACAACTGTGGGGGCGCCCTCCTGGAGAGAAAAGAGGATACTGACAATGTCTGACAGAGAAAAAAGGACCTGGGCATGAGACAGGGAGATAGGCCAGAGTGGGATGGGGTTAGAGATGGAAAAGACCAGAGTCAGAGATTTGGAGCTGGGACTGACCTTGGAGGTCATCTAGCCCAATCTCCTCAATTTACCAGTAAGGAAACTGAGGTACAAAGAGAAGTGAACTGTACAAAGTCTCCTAGTCAGTAAGCAGTCGAGCAGGTATTAGAGCCCTGTTCCTCTAACCGCAGAGCCAGGGCTCTTTCCACTGTGCTGCCATTAGAGGTCGTCTCTCCTACTTTCCTCATTTTACAAATATGGAAACTGAGGCATAAAGAGCTTGAGTATATTTCTAAGGGTAATTATAATATTATTTTATAATTAAGTACATAGGTATATTAAGTGTGTGTGTGTGCATGCGCATGCATGTGTGTATGGAGGTCTTAAATAAGTGATTTAATAAACATAATAAAGGAGATTCCTATGACTCCAGGTCCCGTGCCCTTTTTTCTATCATACCTTGACACCTAAGTCACAAGAAAAACCAATGATTAAAAGCCCATCAAAAATATTTGTTAGATATTATATGAATAATATTTATAGGGTGTCGAGAGAGATGGGGAGGGAGGAATAGAAAGACAGAGATAGAGAGTGAGGGAAGGAGGGAAAGGTAAGGGGAAAGGGAAAGGGAGAAGGGAAAAGGAAAGGGAAAGGGAGAAGGAAAGGGAGAGGGAGAGGGAAAGGGAAAGGGAGAAGGAGAGGGAAAGGGAAAGAGAAAAGGAAATGGAGAGGGAGAGGGAAAGAGAAAAGGAGCAAAAAGAGGCAGAGAACTAGTGAGATAGCCACTGAATAAAAGATTCTTAACCTGGAATTCATGAAGTTTTATAAGCACACATATGTATATGTATACATGCTATATACTTCTATTCATATTTATGTACATATATAGCCAAATTCACATATTAACAACTGTATTTCAATAAACCTGGTTTCCTCTGTAATGCTTGGTGTTTTACTTTGGGTATTTAACAAGATAATTCTGGGAGCTCCATGGGTTCCTCTGGTGTGTGGGGAGGCAGGGCAGGCAGCACACAGAATACAGCAGCCACTGCAGTGATGGAGGGGGCGGGGCTGGCGTTGGCATCCAGAAAGCCTGGGCTCCTGCCTGGCCTCTGATGTGCACCAGTTGTGTGACCCTCGGTAAGTCACAGGAGCTCACTGGCCTCAGGACCCTCTGGACTCTGGCTCCTCAGGTCATTGCCAGCACTGAGTCTCTCTTCTTCTGGCATTGGCTGTCTCAGCCTCCTCTCACTTCTCTTTGAAAATTCTTTTTTGACTTCATCCTAAGGTCTTCCTTATTCTTTTGAGGTAACCAGTGGCAGCGTTCCATCAGCCACACACACCCCGCACTCACACACACACACACACCTTAAAAGTTTTCCTTATATATGTTTATGTATCTGTATATATACATATGTGTATATCTGTAAGCATGTACAAACATATAAACACATATATCTATGTACATTATCACATACGTGTCTAGGTATACATGTATGCATATATCCACACGTGTACATTATATACTGTTTACATGTTCCCTACCCCCAATATAATGTTAGCTCCATGAGACAGGCACTGCTTATTTGGGCTCTCTCTCCAGTGCTTTAATATGGTGCCTGGCATATAGCTATCTTACTGAATGAATGAGTAAATGAATGAATGAGTGAATACTGAACTTTTCAAAGAGCTGACTTGGGTCCAGGAGCTACAGTTCTGACTCTGGGGTCCATAGACCTGGCTTCAAATCCAGCCTCTGTTATTAGTTTTGTGGTCTCAGATAAGTCATTGTAACCTGTGTGGTCTTGTTTTCCGCAACTGAACAAATGATGGGGTTGGGGGCGGTGTGGACTAGAGGATCACTAAGGCTGCTTCTAGCTTTAAGATCTGATCTTGAATTTTGCTCACAGCTTGTGAGATTATCAAAGAAAAGCAGGAGCTTGGTTCCTCTCACCTACCGTGCTGTGGAAAACAGCTCATTGCAGGTTCGCCATGACAACAAGAGTGGGGCCCACTGTGGAGCTCTTTAATAAATGCGACTGATAGCGAAACCTGGAGAGGCTGAGCTTCACAGTCCTCTTGTGGGATTTTCTAGAGATAAGCAGTTAGATAACCTAAGTGAATGACGGTGAATGCTGCTCCTTATGTGTCCCTCTTCCCCTCCATCACTTGCATCCCCTCTTAGCTCCACTGGCCATCTTCTGAGCAAACACTTAAACACAACTGCAGGAGACACAAGGAAGAAGGAAGATTTTGACTGGACCGTGATAGCTTCTGGAGGCATGCCCCTAGGAATACACCTGGCAATTGACCCCTGGTAAAGAAAACTCTCTGAATGGTAACCACTTCCCAATGAGGGGAAATCCTGAGTGGAGTCATGTTTTTAAGTAAGCCTTTGTAAGTGCCTCATGATACCGTTTAAATTATACACACACACACACACACACACACACACACACACATGTAAGGCCTTCTGCTCTTAAAAAAAAGTCCCAAGTGGAAAATTGGGAAAGAATATTTACAACCAATGTCTCTGATAAAGGCCTCGTTTCTAAAATATACAAAGAATTGAGTCAAATCTATAAGAATAGAAGCCACTCCCCAGTTGATAAATGGTCAAAGGATAGGAACAGGCAGTTCTCAGAAGATGAAATTAAAGATATCTATAAGAATATGAAAAAATGTTCTAAATCACTAGTGATTAGAGAAATGCAAATCAAAACAACTCTTAGGTACCACATCTCACAGGCCAGATTGGCTAAGATGACAAAACAGGAAATTGATAAATGCTGGAGAGGATGTAGAAAAATTGGAATGTTACTGCATTGTTGGTGGAGTTGTGAACTGATCCAGCCATTCTGGAGAGTAATTTGGAACTATACCCAAAGGGCTATAAATAAGTGCATACCCTTTGACCCAGCAATATCACTTCTAGGGTTGTATCCCAAAGAGATCATAGAAGTGGGAGGAGGGTGCGGCCAGGTAGCACAGTGAGTAAGAGTACTGGCCCCAGAGTCGGGATGACCTGGGATCGAATCTGGGCTCAGATACTTACCACCACACCCAGAAATAACTGGCCGTGTAACCTTGAGCAAGTTACTTAACCCCAATTGCTTCAAAAAAAAAAAAAGAAGTGATAGGAGGACCTGTATATACAAAAATATTTATAGTGGCTCTTTTTGTGGTGGCAAAGAATTGGAAATCAAGAGGATGCCCATCAATTGGGGAATGGCCAAACAAGTTATGGTATATGAATGTAATGGAATACTACTGTGCTATAAGAAATGAGGAGCAGACGGACTTCAAAATAACCTGGAGAGACTTATATAAACTGATGCTGAGTGAGAAGAGCAGAACCAGGAGAAATTTGTACACAATCACAGACACAACGTATGTGTGACGACCAACGTCGATAGACTGGGCTCCTCTCAGCAATGTTAGGTTATAACACAACTCCAAAAGACTCGTGATCGAAAGAGATACCCACATCCAGAGAAAGAGCTGCAGAGTCTGAATGCAGATGGAAGCGAACTACTTGCTGTGTTTCTTTTTCTTGTTTTGTTTCCTCTTTCCCACTGATCATTCCATTAGTCATAATCCTTCTTTACAACCTAACTAATGATTAATGTGAAGATATTTGTAGATCCTATATTTGAGTGCATGCCACCATGATGGGGGGGAGTAGAGGGAGGGGGAGAAAATTAGAAACTCAAGGGCCTGTGGAAGTGAATGTTGTAAACTAAAAGCAAATAAAGAAACCAATTTAATTTTTCTTAAGTCCCCAATTATATTGTGCAAACTCCCAGCACTGAGTGTCACAAGCCTAGGGTGCTGACCCAGCAGGGCAATAATGGAAAAGTAGCCTTGAATGTTTAGGGTCATCTAGCCATAGCTAACTTCTGTGTCCTGCTGGATATTTCCACAAAGTCTATGCCAGCAAACCAACTGTGAGTGTTATATACCACTGCTTTAGCACACAGGAATCCTTTGAACAACCCAATAATCACTTGTTATTGTTTTCAGTCATATCTGACCCTTCCTGACCCCATCTGGTGTTTTCTTGGCAGAGATACTAAGGTGATATACCATTTCCTTCTCCAGTTCATTTGACAGATGAAGAAACAAGGTGAAGTGACTTTCCCAGGGTCACATAGCTAATAAATATCTGAGACCAGATTTGAACTCAGAAAGATGAGTCTTCCTGACTCCAGACCTGATGCTCTATCTGCCACACTTAACCACCCTACATTGTATGTACTGATTTATATATGTTTTATCAACCAATGGAATTTGAATACAGGGACTATCTTTGCTTTTTCTTTCTATCTCCAGTGTTTCACACAAAGTTTTGGCACCTAATGTTTAATAAATACTTGCTGATTGATTCATTGATATGTACTAGCTGTGTGACCATAAGAAGGTCATATGAACACTCAGTGCCCCAGGTAATTCTGTAAGATGCTAGGGCAGGTGCCTTTCTGTGTGGGAGGAGGGAGTCCCCATACCAGGAATCTTCTATTCTGATGACATCATGGCCATTAATACAAAATTGCTTATGAGATTAGCTAACAGGAAGTAGTTTTATGGTAGTAGGGGGAGGAGGAGAAGGGGTGAAAGGCTAGGGATGCTGATCTGTGTTTGAGAATTCAGCCCTATTTGGACAGTTGGAGAAATGGGCATCCAGTAAAGAACTTCACAGTCAGAGACAGAGCTGGGGATGGGAATGAGAGAAATGAAGGTAGAAGAAATGAGGAAATGCCCCCCCCCAATAAGCATCATCTACTTGAGGGTAGTACAGAGAAGACCAGTGGGTAAGGAGCCAGAAGACCTGACTTCAAATTCTAGCACTGTTATTTATAAGTAAGGTAACTGTGTGACCTTGGATAAGTCTCTGCTCCTTCTAAGACTAAGTTTCCATCTGTACAATGAGTAGGCTAAACTAGAAAGATCTTACTCTATGGCCACTTCCAGCTCCCAAGACCTTCAATACCATTTGACAATTTTCTGGACTGGTCCTACAACCACCACCCTGAGAGAAATACAAATACATGGGACATAGATTTATAGCTGGAAGAGACCTTAGAAGGCCATCTAGTCTAACCCACTTCTTTTACAGATGAGGAAACTGAGGCCCAGAGAGCAATAGTGACTTGCCCAAAGTCATTCAAGTTATAGGGGAGCTGTGCTTCAAACCCAGGCTTTCACCCAAGATATCCAGTTAGTCTTTTCTCAGAACATCATGGAATCTCATTGACTCAGCCCTTAGCATAGTGGCCAGTACATAGTAAGTATTTAATAAATGCTAATTGACTGAATGAATTAATGATTACAATAATATTGGGTGGGAGAATAAGCCCTCAACAACTGTGTATTATATGATTTCATTTAGTCCTGACAACAACTCTTTTCCATAACACAAGAATCCCTTCTCCATAGCACTCCACAAGAGGCGGGTTGTCCAGCCTTTTTTCCAAGTCCTCTAGGACAGAGCTTGTTGCCTGGGGACAAAGCCCAGGATCAGGATTTGGAGATCGGTGCTATTTTGTATCCCCACTTTACAGATGGGGAAACTGAGGCCAATAGAAATTCAATGACTTGCCTAGAGATACACAGGTAGGAAGTATCTGAGGTTGGATTTGAACTCAGATTTAAGTCCTGACTCCAAATCTCAGGCTGTGTCCCCTTTTTGAGTGGAATGGAAAAGGGAAGCATCTTCAGGTGCTGGGTAGACTAGACCACCACTAATGGTCCTTCCTGCTGAGGGACTCTGTAATGTAATGCCAAGCAAAGGCAACTTCCCAAGGTTCAAAATACCAGCATAGGTGCTCTCCATTTTATTCAGTGACAAATTAAGAACAGAGAAGATCAAAATATGGCATCATTCAAAATACAGCATTTACTAAGTGTGATTCAATAATCTCAAAGTACTACCTGATTTAATCAAGTACTTCCCCACCCCAGGACATTACATTCATTTAATCAATGACAAAGCCCCTGTTCTAAATACTACTCTACCCCTAGGCTGTTCTAAATACTACTCCACCCCAAGGCTGTACCTTCATTTAGTCCATCACAAAGCCCCTCTTCTCAAATGGAGATTAGTTTCCAATCATAAGTAAAGTACATTCATTTGTTCAATCACAGAGCACAAAAAGGTCAAAAGTTCCCCACCCTTGGATCACAATTGAATCTACACCAGAGTTACAACAAGTTTAAGCACAGCACTTAATCCCCAAATGGAGGTCTTTTCTTCATCTTGACACAGGCAAGTTCTCAGCAATCTTTGTTCCTGGGGAGACAAAGCTTAGCAAGGCCACAAGATACATTGCCAGTCTCTTCATTAATTCATTCTCTGTCTGCAGAACAGTCCTAGGACCCCTGAAAACATTAGCAAAATCCCCTTCCAGGATTTCTGTAAACATACAACAAGAAAATCCTTCTTCAGGGCTTCTGAACCAACAGCAAGGTTCCAAAACTTCTGCAACAACAGCATTGTCCTTCACCAGTGGACACATCTGGCAAAACAATATCAAAACAGGCAGACAAAGTACCAGCATAACAGCCATGTCTCCTCAGTCCTTGGCAGCTCTGGGTGGCAGGTCTCAAAAGTCCTGGGCAATTCAAAGTGGCCCTCAGCAATCCTCTCAGTCTCTCTCTGCCTCCAAAGGTGCTGCTTCCAAAAAGTTATTCTGCCTCTCTCTTGTGTCTCTCCAAATTTATGTCACCAGCTCCTCCCAGTCCAGCCCTCTCTTTTCACATCAACAAGTCCATCCCACAAGTGGGATTAACAAACTCTGGGTTTTAACACCAAAAACCAAGCCAATACAGGGGAATCTTTATATTCCATTACTATTACAGAGTCTGACTAGATGAATAAAATTTCATTCCATGAAAACGCTAAACACATTAATCCCATGCTGATGCAGGGCCCAGGCAAGCAGTCAAAAAGCAAGAAAATTTCCATTACCCTGATGCTTCCTTGTTCTACACAGGACCAATTTCTGTCTCAGAAACCTGATTTATTCTCCAGTTGCTTTGAAGCCATCTGGACCGAGCCAATGTTCCCTACTATTGCTTGCAAAACTCTAGTTTAGCAATCATTCCCTCTGTGACTGTCATTCCTCGATGATGTACATGTTCCAGGCTTCGGAAAAAATCAGAAAAGGCTGTGAAGCCTCCACATCTGCAGTTCTCTGTGAGGAGATGGTCTTGGAAGATGCTCCCAAGTTGTGAGAGAAGGGTGCCCTCCCCTGGACATTTTTAAGGTGCTTACTCCCTCTTCCCAAAGAAGCAGAGAAAATAGGTGCCCAATCAGGGAGGGATTCAGCAGTGATCACCTCATACCAGCAAGATGTCCTCCGACACTAGCAGATGCCCGGCAATTTTTTTTTTTATATATTGGAGCTAAAGTCCCTATTAAACCCTGATCTATGCAAAGACATATTTGAAACACCCAGCAAAGATTCTAATATTGTCTTCACTTTTTGACATTATTTTCCGGGTTTATGACCTTGACTTGGCTATCCCTGAACAGCTCACCTACCATCACCAGCTCTGCCCAATGAGTACTTCTCATTAAACCCCTCTGGGCTAGGCTGAACACAAAGTAAGCACTGAAGGAACAACTCCCAAACATATAAATGTTGCCCCAACGCAGCCAGAAATAGCAAGGAGGCTCACAAAAGCAAATGATTTTTTTTACCTAAAACTAGAAAGATTAGGGATGACCCAGTCCAATCCTTTCATCTTATAGATGAGGAAACATAACAAGAGATGAAAAGTGATTTTCCCAAGATCCCCACAGTTCTAAGTGACAGAGGTGGTATTGAACTCAGGTCTTCTGATTCGGAATCCAGGGCTCTCCCCACTGCACCACACTGACTCACCTTCATCTTCTCCCTGCCCCCTTTCTTAAAGAACTATTGGTTTTGCAGCACATAAAGGCTGCATTTGGGGGATTTTTACTTTACAGATAGAATAGCATCATTAGATAGAGTTTGGAATACACAGTCAGCAAAACTTTGGTTCAAATTCTGCTTCCTACATTATTTTTTTTTTTACCCTGGGGAAGTTAGTTAGGCTTCCAGAGTGTGAGGTACTCCCCAAGACTTATTTACTAAATTATAGAGTGGTTGAGAGGTAACATCCCTTTAGCCAACACACACACACACACATACACACACCCTATAATATCAAGCATCCTTTGCTCATTCATACTCAGGGACTGTGTTTGAGTTCATCTCTATGAATGTAACCTCAGTTATAGAACAAATGAGCTAATAATAAGCTCCCCGAGTATTTATATGGTATCTTTAGATTTGCAAAGTGTTTTCTATCCATCACCTCAACTGATCTTCACAACATCCCTCCTTTACTGCCCCCATTTTACAGATGAGGAAAAGTGAGTCTCAGGGAAGTGAAATGATTGTCCAAAGTCACAATTCCAGGAAGTGCCATGTTCCAGCTCCAAACCCAGCTCCCTTTCTGCTACATGCTCTACTTTTCACATGCTATTGATAGAGGTTGTAACAGAAGCCAGGAGTTCTGCCTTCCCAGTTATCCTGCTTCCTACTTGAGTTCTCACGCAGAGATGATCCCAATGCTGATCCCTTCCTGTGAATATTGGTGTAAAACCTAGTTCAGTCTGAACACTGTGAACAGAGAATGAATCTGCTTCCCCGACATATGTTCTCTGGACCTTTGGTCCCATGCTGATGCTAATGTCATGCACACAGAGGATGGAGGGATGATGGAACAACAGAAGGCCTGTTTCCTTCACTAAAAATATCAGTGACTGCTCACTTCTGGAAGGATGTTAGCTCTTTCAAGCCATAAGCATACCATGTAGTGAGAAGCAAAATGGCATGGTGGAAAGTGCTTGATTTAAATCCAAGGGCCCTAGATGACTTGGGATGAGTCTATTCTCTTCTCTTGGCCTTAATTTCTCCATCTGAAGCACAAGGTATAAGGAATTGGGTACTCAGAAAAACCTGGGTTCAAATCCTACTTCTGACACTACCCAGGTTGATGACCACAAGTGAGTCCCTTAAATCTCTCTAAAATAGGGCTACTAATTCTCACACAGTTGGATTCACCAGCTAAAAGACAACATGGCACAGAGAAAGGATGATATAATTGTGTGCCAAATTCCCTGGGTTAGAATCTCTGCTTTGCCAACTACTACCCATTTGACCTAGGACAGGTTATCGTCTTCTTTAGGCCTCTATTTTCCTCATCTGAAAAATGAGGATGTGGGACAAGATGGTCCCTTTCAGTTCTAAATGGTCTCCCTTCTAGAACTGCTAGGGGAAAAGTTCAAATGCACTGAGAAAGGAAGCTACCTCTGACAATGTCCTGGAAAGCAAAATCCTCTCACCTTAAGGCCACAGGAAGTCAGAGAACAAAAGAGAAAACTTCTATCTCCCTATCTCCTCAGTTGCGGAAAACCCAGGCCCTGTTTGCCAGTAGGGATGGAGCCACAGGCAGAAAGAGAAAAGCACAGACTGTGAGAGCCAGAAGGGGCCATCCAGTCTGACTCATACACCAAATGAATCCCCTCTTTGACATGTCCGACCAACTGGCCAGCCAGCCTCTGCCTCAAGACCCCCAAGAATGAGGAACTCATCACCTCCCAAGGCAACTCATTCTACTCTGGGCAGCTCCCATTGTTAGCTGAGTACTATAAAATGTTTCTGCTTTATCATGGAGGGTTCAGAAAACTCCTTTTCTGCTTAGAAATAGCCCCCAGTCAGCTGCTCTGAAAACAGAATCCCATGATTCTAAAAGTCCGAGGTTCTAGAACCCTAAGATTGTAATCCCATAATGCCCAGTGCCAGGGTGACCTTCAAAATCACAGATGCTGAGCCAGGAGGAGCCTTGGTCTAACTCCTCCCCCCATTCTGCAGGGAATAATCACTTTAAAGTACAGACTTTTGCTGGTACAGGATGTCTCAAATCAATGCCACTTTGAGATTTAATAGTTTACAACTTGAGGACCTTTATCTCTTTTAACTTCACAAGCACCCTGAGAGGTAAATTCTACTGGTTTCATCCCCATTTTACAGGGGAGGAAGCTGAAGCTAAGAGAGATTCCCTATTCACCCATACCTACACCCTTACTATCAAAAGAGTTTTGAACCAAGGACTGAGTCCAAGACTATGACTTTATCCACCATAGCTTTTTTATTTTTATTTTTTGGAGGGGAAAGGGCAGGGCAATTGGGGTTAAGTGACTTGCCCAAGGTCACATGGCTAGTAAGTGTTAAGTATCTGAGGCTGGATTATCTACCATGTCTTACTAGTTCAGATGAAGATACAGATGTCCAGAGAGGTTAAGTAATTTACCAGAGATAAAGAAGATGATATCATGGTAAAACCCAGAGTGGAACCCAGGACCCCTGATTCCAAACTGAGATTTATTTCCATGCCACCACAAAATGCCTCAATTTTCAGGAAAGGACAGCCCCAAGTCAAGTCCTCCCAGGTTGCTTTGCTGAAAAGAATGCAAAAGACAATAGTAAAGGAGAATCACGCTCACTTTGCATCAGTAAGAGATGCTGTCCCTTCCCTGAGGATCCATTAGCAGGAGCAATATTTTAATATCTGTACAAGGTTTGAAATCATAATAATAAGTATCAAAGCTGAAGAATTTCTGGCCACAGTAGCTCTGAAATGCCGTCTGCTATGAAGGTTGTGATCTACATGGGCGGGGGGAAACTAGCCACATTGAAGAAAGCAGAGATCCTGGTGGTTTTGAAGTCTAGATACAGACCAGATAAGGTGCCCGAATATCAGTGGCTGTCAGGGGAAAACGGAACTTCCACATCCAATCCCCTTGTCTGAATTCTATAGCAATTCTTGTCTGTTCCACACAATTTAGCCCTTGATTTAATGCTGCCTGACTTCCATTGTTCTCTTCTTATTTCAGGTATGTAGCTCTTGTCTACAACTCACTTACCAGCACCTCAAGGGCAGAGGACAACGCCCCCCCCCCCCCTTCAGATTCCCCAAAGCAGTAATGGCCAGAAAGGAAACAGAAGATGGTGAGTAAATACTTGGGGTCTTGACTTGATCAAAGATCAAGAGGGACAGGCTGATTTCTCTGGGTCTGAGTGCAGGGATCACACGGTCTTGAAGAACACCCCTACGTATTGACAATGATTTGAACACGCTCCAGACAAGGTTTCCACGAAGGCAGAAAATGCTTACGGTGCAGACCCATCAATAACCACGAAGAGAGGAATAATTTACCCAGGCACTGAGTCATTTTTAGCAAATGGTAAATAGAAAGCTAAAATGTAAAAATAAAGAAGTCAGCTGGAGAAAGGGCTCAGAACTCCAAGATTTCAGGGAGGTGTTTGGTTATATGACCAAATGTGGTGGGATGTTTAACTGGAAAGGAACTTGAAACAATGAATGTCAGAGCTGAGAAATGAACACCAAGTGTCAGAGCTGAGAGGGCCCTTAGAACACAGATATCAGAGCTGGGAGGGCTCTTAGAACACAGATGTCAGAGCTACTAGGAGGGCCCTTAGAACACAGGATATCAGAGCTGGAAGGGCCCTCAGAACACAGGATGTCAGAGTTGGGAGGGTCCTTAGAACACAGGATGTCAGAGCTGGGAAGTGCCCTAGAACACAGGAGGTCAGAGCTGGGAGGGGCCTTAAAACACAGAATGTTCCAGGAAGGACTTTAGACCAGTTTCAGAAATGAAAGAATCCCTAGAACAAAGAATATAAGAAAAAAGGAGAAAGCTTAGAATATATAAAATATTAGACCTGGTTAATGTATTGGTTGATCTTGTTAAGCTGTCTTTTTTCTTTATTTCTTTTTAAATCTTTGCTACACGGGATAGTTCCCTGACTAGGTGAGTGGAAAGAGATATATTTGGAAATGAATGAGATTTTAAAAGAAAGATATCACTAAAAATCAGAATAAGTGTTTTTAAAGGACACCCAGTATCAGAGCTGGAGTCCTGTGATTCTACAATCTTAGAACAGAGAAGGGCCTCAGTGATCAGCTAGGTCATCTCCCTCATCTTATAGATGAGTCAAATGAGACCCAGAGAGACAAGCCTCAGCCATCCTGTAAGAAGCAGGGCCCAGAATTGGAATCAAGGCCTCTTGATTCCAGAGGTACCACACTGTTCTATGATTTTATGATATTGCAGCCAAATGTTGTAAGTGTCCTGAGAAATGCTTCAGGTCTCCCTGTGCTTAGTGACAAAGCCCACCCTGAGGACATCAAGACCTGGTCGGAGCTCTGCCTCTTACACATAGTGGCTGTGGGACCCTGGGCACATCCCTTTTCCCTCCAAGCTCCAAGCAATTCTCTAAGATTATAAATTTGGGGCAGGGAGACACTGTGACCTGCATTGATAGAGGGGGCTTCCTCCCAATCAACAAATATTTATTGAATACCTATTATGCCCTAGGAGCTGTGCTCAGTACTGGGGATAGAAACACAATGAATGAGAGTTCAGGCCCCATCTTGTCTCCTTATCTGTGTCTATAGGGCTGTAACGAAACTGACTGAGAAGAACAGGGAGATGCATGAGAATCTTCCTCATTTTTATGTAATTTGGGTTGGCGTGACCATCTAGGGGTGGTGTCACTGGGATGCCAAGAGCCATGAGAGCTAGAAGGCATTCTTACTTGGAAGCCTCCTTTCCACCCCCACCAAAACTTGCCCAGGGTCACACAGTATATGTCAGAGGCAGAATTTCTCATGGGAAAAAAAAGAAGGCAGGCAGGAAGGCAGGAAGGCAGAAAGGAAGGAAGGAAGGAAGGCAGAAAGGAAGGAAGGAAGGAAGGAAGGAAGGAAGGAAGGAAGGAAGGAAG
>NW_027187400.1:20370746-20377087 GCF_028583685.1 Petaurus breviceps papuanus
GAAGGAAGGAAGGAAGGAAGGAAGGAAGGAAGGAAGGAAGGAAGGAAAGATTTACTTTACTAATGATGCACTAGGCTAGGCAAATGTTATTTCATTTAATCCTCAAAACAAGTCTGATACTTCAAGGCTCTTAATACTGCCATTTATATTAATAGTTCATTTATTTATAAGTCATTCCATTTATTTATAGTTCAACAAACTGAGGCAGACAGTGAAGTGATTTGCCCAGGATCACACAGTAAGTAGGTATTGGAGCCTGAATTGAAACTTGGGTCTTCCTGGCTCCAGGGCCAGTGCTCTATCCATCCAATTGCCAATGTTACCTAGATCCTAGGGTGAGAAGAGAGCATTAAAGTGTGAATGTAGCAAAGTCCTAGTGGAAAAGCAAGAGGGAACCAGGTTAGGAAGAACTTTGAAAAGCAGAAGATGATTTTCCATTTGATTCCAGAGGCCATGGGAAGATCCTTGAGGTTATTGAGTAGGGGAGGAGCTGTCATGATCAGACCTGCACTTTAAGAACATCACATTAGGGACTGAATGGAGGATGAATTGGAGTGGGGGAGAGACTTGAGGCTAGTGCAGTAGTCCAGGTGTGAGACAGCAGTGCCAGAAGAGAGGAGGAAAAGTTCAGAGATGTTGGGAAAACAAAAGCACAAGATGGTGACAGATTGGTAATGGAGGGTGGGACAGGGTGAACCAAGGCATCCCTTCCCTCAGTGGCGAATCTTAAACAGCACCTGGTCTCCAGGCTACATCTTGGGTTTATGTAAGGAGGAGCTGTGATTTTCTGGCATGAAATCATCCAGTCTTCAACTAACAATTAGCTCAATGTCTATTTCAGGGCAGTTTTCAAATCAGATAAAAAGAAGCCAAGTTGTTTCACTGGTATGTTCATGAATGGAAAAAAAAAACCACGTATAATCTAAAATAGCAGAGATCTGGATCCTATCCACAGGACTTTCTTAGCAATCCTAGAATAATAACTCTTATTCTGCAGCAATTTATGGTACAAAAGCCCTTTTCTCTAAATAACCCTGAAAAGAAAGTGATACGGTTCCATCTCTCACTTCCATGCCTTTGCACAAGTGGGTAGCCATGCACTCCTTCCTCATCCACATTTCTTATAATTCTTAGCTTCCTTGAAAGCACTGATCAAGTGAAGCCTCCTACATGATATAAATTATATTTACATATATGTATATGTTGCATATAATATTTATTTATATAATACACAAACATACTATATAACCCCCCCAAGTATATATAAACTCCTTGAGCTACTGTCTTTCAACCCCTAGTGCTTGAACATCATAGATACTTAAAAAATGTTTGTGGAACTGTTGGACTGAACTGTTGCATTATTAATTAAACCCATTTTATAGATGAGGAAACTGAGGGTCAGGGAGGAGAGTAACTTGCCCCATTTCCCATAACTACCATATACCAGAGGCAGAGTTCAAATCCAAGTCTCTGTACTCACAAAGTTCAGAATATTTTCCACCATTTCATACTGAATGGAGAAAAATTCTTCCTCTCTCCCCTATTTTCCCCACTTACAGATTTCAGAAACTCATCACTACATCTATCAACAGATACTTAGAAAGAATTTGTCACCACTAGACATTACCGAAAATTATGTGTTCAGTATTAAAAGGAGAGCATTGTCTGAAATACAAAGTATCCCAATAAAATATATATATGACCTAAGAATATATTTTTAAATGAAAATTACATTAAAATATAGAATCCTGGTTCTCTCATTTAGTACCTATACAAAGCAAGTCACCCCATCCCCCTGAGTTTCTATTTCCTTATCTAGAAAACAAGGGGGTTGGACAAAGAGCTGACCTCTGAGGTCCCTTCCAGTTCTTAATCTTTTATCTTTTTCTAATGTTACAACACAGCTCAAGGAAATAGCTGTTCACTGCCAACTTTTATGAAATCTTGGATTAAATGAGTATTTATTTAGTAAGCATCTGTCACATGAATAAAATGTTGAAACATGCTTACCCTTGATTTTACTCTTTCTTCATTCTACCTTCAGTCCCACTTAGCATTTAAGGTTCTCTACAATTTGACACAACCTACCTTTCTGGTTTTATTTCAACCTCTCCCCTTCATACTTTACAGTCCTGGACTAATCTCTATTCATAAAACCTGATGTGAAATCTCCCACCTCTTTGCATTTGCTACATGCCTAGGATACGTTCCTTCCTCATTTTTGCCCCTCAGAGGCAGAATTCTGCCGTCTCTTCCCCTGAAGCCATCATTCAATTGCCCAACAAACTTTCACGTGCCTACTATATACCCTGAATTGTGCTAGGCACTGGGAATATAAATATAAAGAATGAAATAGCCACTACTCTCAAGAAGTTTAATTCTATACAGGAAAATTTATCTCTTTATCTATTATTCAACCATTCATCTATCCATCCATCTATCATCTATCTTTCCTTCTATCTATTATCTGTCTGTCCATCTTTTATCTCCCTGTCCCCTCTCAGCTCAGATTATACCCCATTGATGAAGCCTTCACTGATCCCCACCCACTTCCACAACTGAAAAATTTTCTCCTTTCTAGATTGTTTTAGAGCATTTTGTGTGGATCTCTCCTTTGCCCATATCACATTCTGTTACTTACCTACATGTACATCATGCCTTTCCCCCAGCTGAATGTGAGCTCCTCAGCAAGGGGTTCTGAGAAGTCTTTCAGCTTCTATGTTTAGTAAGCACACACAACAGTGTCACATTTTATCATTATACCCTAAGTTCAGCCTAACTATCCACTAAAGAAAAACTAAGTGGATGAACAATACCTATAGTATCACCCAATTATAAACAACCCATAAAGATGGTACAATAATTCATTTATCTCGGAAAGATACCATAAATGTAATCAGAAAAATCTCTATTTTTTTTAAAGCAATCGGGGTTAAGTAACTTGCTCAAGATTACACAGCCAGTTATTTCTGGGTGTGGTGGTAAGTATCAGTGTCCAGATTCAATCCCAGGTCATCCCAACTCTGGGGCGGGTGCTCTTACTCACTGAGCCACCTGGCCACCCCTAAGCAATTAGGGTTGAGGAACTTGCTCAAGGTTACAAGGCCAGGTGTTTCTGGGTGGGTGCTAAGTGTCTGAGCCAGGATTTGATTCCCAGGTCATGCCAACACTGGAGCTGGTGCTCTTACTCGCTGTGCTACCTGGCTGCCCCCAAAATCTCTATTTTTGAATCAAGGAATTTTGTAACCAAGAATTGAGGCAATTTGTAGGAAAATGTAGAAAAAAGGCAGATTTGTAGGAAGAATGAGAAACAACTGACAGATTGAGTACACAAGTGATTGTTATCTGTGCAATATCAAGACCTATAGAAGGTCCCCAGCATATTGTTTTCCCTATTAAAATTGTAAGCTCCTTAAGGACAGAGACTATTTTTAAATTTGTCTGTATCACCCAGAACTTGGCATCATGTTTAGGCTCTAGTGCTTAACTAATATTTATTAATTGATTGATTGTATGGACACACTGAAGCGATTTCCTGAGAAGGCATAGACAGAAGTCACACAGAAAAATATAGAGTGCACGGTTAAACTTTGCCACCATTGGAGGAACTCCAACTTTGATGATACTGTAGATTCAGCAAAGCATCAAAGTCAGTGTCCTTAGTGCCTGGTCCACAGCAGGTATTTAATAATTGTTGACTTGCACAGAACTGATCTCAGCTTTTATACATTTTGATGCCTTTGGACAATCCATTCACCTCATCATTGAATGATGACTCTCCTCATTTTTGCCTTTTGGAATGTCTAGATGCCTTCAAGACTAAGCCCTGTTGCCATTTCCTATAAGATGCCTTTCCAGATGCTCCTAATTATCAATATTCTCCTTGCTCCCCCCACCAATTACATTGTTTTTAAGGAGAGTAATTATGAGTTTCCCAAATGACTCAATGCATTTACAGAGCACTGAGCTTTAGAGGCATCTGATGGGCACCTTTCCATGGGGAGTGTGAGCATCTCTACCTGTACTTTTTTTAAAATGAAAAGGTTATGATTGGATTTTAAGAACTGGGGCTGCCTCTAAAATGATCTGATTGGCTAGGACTCCAGGAAGAAAGGACTCTTATTGGAAGAGGCACCCCTCTGGGTCAGATTGCTTTCAGCCTTTTTTTTTTCACCCTTTCCCTGTTTGTGAGACAGACCAGCACAAAAATGAAGGGATCTATATTCTGGGTGGGTGAAGGAAAGGAAACCTGAGAACCAATAACATCTGCCAATAACTGGACAAAAGCACACAGAAGTTATATGTGTGTACCCACAGCTTTCTGGATCACTTGGACTAGACTTTTCCCAGCCCCAGAGAGTTCAGTTGCTAAGGAAATAATAATGTTTCTGCATTGGGAACTTTATTTTTTCCCCACATTGAGAACTGCTTTTGCCATGTAGTTGCAAAAGTGACCTGAGGGTAGAGGTTCATGGAAAATGAAATTCCTGAAATCCAAAGTCCTGTTTAGATATATAAGGTAGTGGATTTTGATTTCCTAGACAGTATGATCCTAGAATCTAGCCTTCTCACCATAAAAGTGAAATTCCTTGGGTTGTATCAACCTTGGGGATCACTCCATGAGTAACATCCAATAGAAGAATTCAGAGAAAGTTCTAGCAAGAGACAGGATTTCTTAAGCAGCATGTTTCTTGAAGAAAAAATGGTCATCCTTCCGCATGGCCTCTCTACTAAAGGGCCAAACTAATGAATAAAGGGGGCAGGGTAGACAGTGGACACAAGAGTTCTAGACTTTGATACCACCCCCACCATTTCCATGAATGACCCAGACAATGAAAATTCAGTGAGAGGAGGATTGCCTCACCAGGAGACATAAAATATATTTGCCTTCTGGTGGGAATATAAACCACAGGGGATACTATGAAGTCAGGGAAGAAATATGTAGGATCTAGTGGAAAAGTTTCATAAAATAAAGCTCTCTCTGTCATTCCCTGTCTCTATCTTTCTGTCTCTCTCTGTGTCTTTTATGAAATACATCACAATGTCAAAGTATTATCCCAATAGAAACACCAAATTCATTTCCTTCTGATAGCAATTATTATTTATTTTTTAGGCAATTGGGGTTAAGTAACTTGCTCAAGTTTACACGGCCAGTTATTTCTGGGTGTGGTGGTAAGTATCAGTGCCCGGATTCGATCCCAGGTCATCCCAACACTCTTACTCGCTGCCCTGGCCGCCCCTAAGCAATTGGGGTTAAGTAACTTGCTCAAGGTTATACGGCCCTGTGTTTCTGGGTGTATGCTAAGTGTCTGAAGGTGGATTCGATCCCCAGGTCATCCCAACACTGGGGCCAGTGCTCTTACTCGCTGTGCTACCTGGCTGCCCCTAATAGCAATGATTTTGATGGTCTTATGTGGTTTTTTGTTGTTGTTTGCTTTTTGGAGGGCAATTGAGGTTAAGTGACTTGCCCAAAGTCACACAGCTAGTAAGGGTGTCAAGTGTCTGAGGTCAGATTTGAACTCAGGTTCTCCTGACTCCAGAGCCAATGCTCTATTCACTGTGCCACCTAGCCGCCCCGTCTTATGTGTTTTCTGTAATTATTTATAGGCTCCCATGAATCCTTAGTATGTCCTAAGTTTTCTGTGAATTAAGCAAAAAAATGCCCTATACCTGATATATATTTGTAACCTTGACTACTTATACAGTATGTGGAGATCCTTTTACCAACATTTGCAGAAACCCAAACATGAGTACATTTTTGAGCTTTAATAAAAACAAAAACAAAAACTCCAAGATGAGATATAATAAGCCAATTAAGTAATACCAAATAATGCTAATCGTTTGAGCCAAGAGAAGAATGAAACCTAAATCAGAGGGTGGCAAAGTGAGGGTGAGGGTCCTGGATATGACTGGGCCAATGACGAGGGTTGCCGTGGTAGGGCGTAGCAGGGAATAATGACTCTTTTAGCTTAGACCCTGAGATTAGATCAATCTCTAAATCCGGAGTCGATGGAGGGTGGGGGCTCCACAGGTTATACGCATATACTTTTTACTTACCTGTACTTGTACACATGAATTGTTCCCCTCCCCCAATGGACTCCAAGGTCCCTGAGGGCAGGCACTGTTTCTTTTTTGTCTCTGTGTTCCTAGTGCCTGGCATCCTAATAGGAATTTAATAAATGTTTGTTGTGATAAATTGGATTCTTTGGAAGACCAGAACCAAACCCCAAATTTGGTTAGCATGGGGCCTGTGGGTGGTGAAAACAGAGATGGTCTGGCTGGAGTGTGGGGGAGGTGTGTGTGTGTGTGTGTGTGTGTGTGTGTGTGTGTGTGTGTGTGTG
>NW_027187400.1:20377097-20378923 GCF_028583685.1 Petaurus breviceps papuanus
GTGTGTGTGTGTGTGTGTGTGTGTGTGTGTGTGTGTGTGTGTGTGTGATACTAGGGTGCACGGGTGGGGAGAGAACAGAAAGCAGGCCAGTCCCAGACAAAAGCCAAACAGCTGATTAATCAGATTAGAAAAACAGCGTATGTGCAAATTATCAGCAAAGAAATAAGATTTGCTCTTTTCTGCCTGTCAAGCTCCTTATTCATCCTAACATGACTCTTCAGCTAGTTCAATAGATGGAGTGAAACACCGGGATCCAGCTGAGAACAGAGCTGAAGGCAATGAAATTGAATTGCACGAAAAGAGCAAAATTAACATAGGCTAAAACCAGGGGGGGAAATCTCCCCTCTTTGGAAGGACAGCTTTTCACATCGATCACAAAGATAAAGGGTAAAGGGAAGAAAATTTCTGCCTGGAGATTATTGTTATTATTTTAATCATTTTGATAAGGAATGGCATTTGGGAGTGTGGGGACAGAGGCTGAGTTTAAACCAAAAGTATTCAAGTCTGCTTTCTGAGCAACCAACCCTCCCTCACGCTTACCTAAGAGGACAGAAATTGCTTCTTCACTCTTGCTATGCCAGGCAAGTACCAATCACCTGCCCAAGCCTGGAACAAAGCGAACCTGAATCAGAGTGTGACAAAGGGAGGGTAAAGGCCCTGGCTATCATCGACCCAGGGACAAGGGTGCCATGGTGGACTGGGATAGGGAACAAAAGGAGAGGGTATGGTTAGGCTAAGATTCCAGGGAGATGCCTACCTGAGCTTCAGAGAAAGCCAAGGCAGTGATCGGAGAGACAAAGAAACTTTAAAAGGCCCAAATACCTCAGAGATATCAAAGGCTTTGAGCACCGGTCCCTGTACTTGACTGTCATCAAAGCAGACTTCAGAGTCAATGACATTTTCTATCTGTATCATACAAGTTTAAAACAGGGCAGAGGATGCTCATGATAGGAGGTCTATCCCTCAGACAAGACCAATTTGTTCCCTACCTGAAGGTCTTTATGGGAGCAAAGGGTCAAGAACAGGAGGGCACAGATGCCATGCTCAGAGCCCCCTCAAGACTGAATGTGGTCTTTTCATCAGCATCACCTTTGGACCATGGCTCGGGCTCCTGACAGCAATTGGAAGATGAGGCAGTGATCTTTTTTCCTGTCTACTCCTACTTTGATCCTAAATTAAAGGTCAAAGGCCACTGAGCAAGAAAGGGATAGGAACTCACTCATAATGTGGCTTTCCAGTTTATAATTCCAGCAGGGAAGAAAACATTCATGCACTTGGGTAGATGGGGGTGGAGGTTGGGGGTTGATTTAACTTCAATGATTTGAACAGTTTCAAATAAGAAGAATCCTCCATTCAAGTATTACCTTCTGTGATAGAACTTTCTGATTTATCTTTCTCTTTTTCTCTCTGTCTCTGTGTCTTTCTCTCTCTCTCTCTCTCTCTCTCTCTCTCTCTGTCTCTCTCTGTCTCTCTCTCTCTCTCTCTCTCTCTCTCTCTCTCTCTCTCTTTCTCTCTCTCTCTGTCTCTTTCTCTACATATATGTGTTGCTCTGTCTTTCTATCTGTCTGTATATCTGTGTTTGTCTTTGTCTCTGCATGTGTGTCTATCTCTGTCTCTCCTGTGTCTCTTTAGCTGTCTCTGTCTCCCTCTCTGTATTGCTCTCTCTGTCCCTTTGTATGTCTCTCTTTGTCTCTCTCTATTTCTCTGTACCTCTCTATGTGTTTCTGTCTATCTGTATGTCTGTGTGTCTGTGTGTCTCTGTGTGTCTCTCCCCCCTCCCTTCTCTCTCTCTCTCTCTCTCTCTCTCTCTCTCTCTCTCTCTCTCT
>NW_027187400.1:20379023-20380570 GCF_028583685.1 Petaurus breviceps papuanus
TCTCTCTCTCTCTCTCTCTCTCTCTCTCTCTCTCTCTCACACACACACACACATACACACCTGTCACTAGTACTTTCTCTTTCCCCTTCCAAGGTTCTCTTGCATCTGCTCTCTATGTATCTTGTAGCATGGCTATATATTTGTACATGTCATGTAGGAGGTCCCCAACAAAGAGTCTGACACACAGTAGGCAATTTTTAAATATAGCTTAATTGCCTGAATAATGTAAGCTCCTTGGGGTCAGAGAGGTTCACTGTTGACTAGCAAAGTGTCTAACATGTAACAGGCATTTAATAAAAGCATGGGCTCTCCCTCCACTGCCATGGTAGAGTAGTAGCAATTCACATTCCAATAGAATGTGAGTTCCTTGAGGGCAAGAAATTTTTAATTTTTGTCTTTATATTCCCAGTATCTAAAACTGTATCTGGCACAAAGAAAGTGCTGAATAAATGTTTTGTCAAGTAGCACTCTTGAATTTATAGAGTGTTTTAATTTTGCGAGGCGTTTTACATAATTTCATTTAATCCTAACAAAGACCCAGTGATAAATGCTAAAAATCATCCCAATTTGGGGCATCTAGGTGGTTCAGTGAATAGAGCACCATCCCTGGAGTCAGGAGGACCCGAGTTCAAATTTGGTTTCAGACACAACACACTTACTAGCTGTGTGACCTTGGACAAGTCACTTAGCCCCAATCGCCTTGCCTTCCCCCCTCCAAAAAATGTTTTAAATTATTCCCATTTTGTAGATGAAGAAACTGAGATGAAATGCCTTGCCTAGGGTCACAGAGAAAGAAAATTGGAGCCCAGTTCTCCCTGACTCCAAGTCTAAGCCTCTATCTACTCTGTCATATCTCTCATACACTCCGTTCCATGGTAAACTCATAGAATCATAGATTTATACTTGAAAGGGTCCTTAGAAGCCATTGAATCCAGCATTCATTTTGCAGATGAGGAAACTGAGGCCCAGAGAAGCTGAACCTCACCCCTCTAGTAAGTACCTGAGACAGGATTTGAACTCAGGTATTCCTGACTCCAAGTCCATCACTCTACCCACTGTCACCTGGCTGCTTCTGTCTTCATGAGCTGCTGTGACTAAAAGAATTTTCTCAGTGAGAGCACTGTATTAATGAGTCCTTCTGAACTTAGCCATGAAGCAAGAAAGGAATATACCATAATGGGGGAAGTGTTGGGAATTGGAAGGTTTGTATGTGCTGATTCCGAATGAAAGAAGCAGAAAAAATGGAATGATACACTAGTGACTACGACAGCAGAATGGAAGGTTACTCTAGAATGTAGCTGAAGGCAAGGACCAGTGTTCATTCTGCAGGATGGGGGCAACACACATCCCTCCCCTCAGCAGGCAGGCGAGGCACCACTGGTACCAAAGGCGGTATCTATGGTCAGACACTGATGCTGTTGCTGTTTGGCTTTGTTGAACCACTTTATTTGGTGTCCAAGAGGAGTTTTTGGGGAGTGGGGATATCAGGAATATTTTAAGGGAGAAAATAAAGGAAGGAAGGAAGGAAGGAAGGAAGGAAGGAAGGA
>NW_027187400.1:20380670-20395019 GCF_028583685.1 Petaurus breviceps papuanus
GGAGGGAGGGAGGGAGGGAGGAAGGAAGGAAGAAAGGGAGGGAGGGATGGAGGAAGGAAGAAAGGGAGGGAGGGAAGAAGGAAGGAAGGAAGGAAGGAAGGAAGGAAGGAAGGAAGGAAGGAAGGAAGGAAGGAAGGAAGGAAGGAAGGAAGGAAGGAAGGAAGGAAGGAAGGTTGGTTGGTTTGGATCTGAAATTAGGGGAAACCTAGGTTCCTATCTTCCCTCTATGTGACCATGAGAAAGTCAGGTAATCTCTCTGAATCTCATTTTCCTCATAAGTAATATGAGGAAAAAATAGAAAAATTCTACTATAACGAGACTATTGTAAGTTCTGATGTGTGAAACAATCTGAAGATGTCGTTGGGTAGTCTCCACTAGTCCACTATGGGCCTTGGCCTGAAGCCTTGGCCACTTGGTAGGCCCTGTCAGGGCTTCTGCTCCATTGCTACAGCTTTTGAGAGTCCAAGGTCACCTCTCTATAACAATGAAGCATAAAAGTGGGACTACGGTGGAGGTGTTGCTTTTTAAAGTCTCTTAAAATGCCATCAATTACCCTCAACATTCCCTGTCACTCGTGATGGAATTAGAAGTATGTTGGCGTTGGTGCATGCAAAGCTGAATACTTGTCTCCCTGCCAAAGCCTGAAGATGATTGACTGAATTGGACCAGAAAATCAACCTGCCAAGATGCCCTTAACCCTGGAGGGCCTCACCTGGTGGGAAGCTAAACTTTATGCTTAAAATGAGAAATGAACTGGAAAGTCCACAAAATTCCCAGAATACCTTAGAGATCAGAGGTCATTCAAAATTCAAATTGAACGATTCCAAGGAATCACCACATAGCCACCAAATTAGCAGTGATGGGTATATTCATTGCTGGAATAGCCATCAGAATGTAGCCTAATTATGTAACTGTAGAAACTATGTGACGAAAAGTGGTAAAATAATATGTTTTAATTCTGGGTTTGTGTCCAAATAAAGCTAATGACAGCAAGAAAGGACACACCCATACAAAAAAATTCATAGCAGTCCTTGTGCATATCAAAAAGGGAGCAGGGAGGGGAAATGACATGCTTAATGATTGGGCAACATCATTAGAAAGCCAAGGGGATACCCAGCTCTGGAAAATGGCTAAACAAATCATGGTATATGGATGTGATACAATATTATTGTGCCATAAGAAATTATGGAACAAGGGGTTTTAAATGAAACCTAGAAGACTCCTAGGATCTGATGCAGACTGAAATAAGCCCAATTTGAAAGACTTTAGAATACTGATTATTGCACTAATAAACCCTGAGTCTAGCCGACTAAAGATGGGTCACACTGCCGCCTCCTGCCAGAGAGTCGTTGGACTTAAAATCCAGAATGAAGCATATATTCAAACATGGTCACTGTGGGAATTTGTTTTGCTGGATTATGGAAATTTGTCGTGAGGGTTGTGTTATGCTGTTGGGGAGAGATGGTTAAGAGGAAGAGACAATGAATAGTTATGCAAAAATACATTTTTTTAAAGTAGCAAATGAACAATGGCAGAAGAAATTATGGCAAATGGATATTGTAAAATATTATGGACCTCTTCAACAACAAAAGCAACTATACCAGAGCGAATGATGATAGAAAAAAAAAATTAAAGAATCATGGGAAGACTTGTTTTCTTAACAGAATCAAAAGGATGAAAGTAGAGCCTGAAGAACATGAAGAGTGACTGAATTAAAACTACACTAAAAGAAAGTAAAATTCATGGCAGGGACATTGAAAAAATTGGTACCAAGCAACTGACAGAACATAAGCTCCTTGGGGTGGCTAGATGTCACAGTAAATGAAGCACTGGTCCTGAAGTCAGGAGGACCTTAGTTCAAATCTGGCCTCAGAAACTTGATACTTACTAGCTATGTGAGTTTGGGGAAGTCACTTAATCCCAATAGCCCTGCCTTCCCCCCCTCAAAAAAAAAAAAAAAAGAACGTAAGCTCCTTGAGGGTAGACTATCTCACTTCTACATCTCTATCTCTGGGACCTAGATCAGAGCCTGGCACACAGTAAGCACCTAATAAATGATTAATTGTTGACTCACTGAAGTTAACGTATAAATCCCCCCTATATTAGATGGGGAAGAGAGAGAGAGACAGAGAGAGAGCAGAGACAGAGAAAGAGACATAGACAGAGAGAGACAGAGACAGACAGACAGAGGGAGAGAAGAGTATTTATTAAGCATTACTGTGTGCCAGCACGTTTTCTTTCTGACCAAAAAAGGATAAACTACAAAAATGAAAGTTACCTTACCATCATTCATAGATGCTCTCTCACAAGGTTTTGCTGACCTGTTTTGGGTGAACGTACTTCGTTGGAGCAAAGCATTTCAGTGTGTGCTGGGAGAAGGGAAATGGAAGATGGGAGACAGGGGGAGAAGGGAGACAGAGAAGAAAGAAGAAGGAGGAGGAAGTTGTGGTGGAGGAAGAGGAAAAAGAAAAGGAGGAGGAGGAGAAACAGGAGGAGGAAGGAGAACATCAACAACTCTGGGAGGTAGGTGATATTGTTATCTATTTTACAGTTGAGGAAACTGAGGCAAACCACCGTTAAGTAACTTGTCCAAGGTCACAAGCTAGTAAGTGTCTGAAGCTTCTGGGATGCTTCTGGGTCAAAGTAAAATGTATAAAAAATAGATATAAGGTAAGGGTTCTTAAAATGGAACTCGTGAAATGCTTCTTTTTATATTTTGATAACTGTAATTTAATATAATTTATTTCCTTTGCAATCCTATGTATTTTATTTTATGCATTAAAAACCCTGTTCTGAGACATTCATGGACTTCACCAGACACTGACCAGGGGTCCGTAGGACACAAAGAGATTATAAGGACCTTTGATATAAGGTGAATCTTCAGGCTCACTAGAGCACAGGAAATACATTGCAATTAATTCTAGACCCCTTAGAGATCCCCAATCCCAAGATCCAAGGACTTGAGAAAACTGAGTGAACCCATTCAAGCCAAAAGAACAGGTAACATTGAGTAATTACTCATTCAGTGTGTCTTAAGGAGATCTAAAATATTTTTAATCAATCAAATAATAAATATGTATTAATTACCTATTACACGCCAGGCACTTTGTTAAGCACTAGGGGTACAAAAAAAAGTGGCAAAAGATAGTCTTTACCCTCAAAGAGTTTCCAATCTGATGGGGAAAGAATATGCAAACTAAAAGCTCCCCTGCACTTACTGTCCTTGAAAAGCTTTGGGGGGTTGTTTAAAGCTTTTTCAGCCAGGCAGTAATCTGCCAGAATTTATGGCTGGCCATTGTCCTTCTCTCTTGAAGAGGACCAAGATGACATCCCTCTCTTGGGGTATGGGTGATGTCTTTAGACTTGTGCATAAATTGGATTTAAAGGAGGCAGAGATGCACAAAGTTATTGGCCTCACTCTCTCTTCCAGAGTCATTGAAGTTTAGTAGTAAGAAAAAAGTCAGGACAACTGGAAATGGCCCAGGATGTAGTGGATGACCTTGGCACCTTTGATGTCTGACCAACACCTTGAAGTGTTTCACAGACTGCTTAAGCTACTTTTATAGTTGTTGGAACAAATTATTCACATCTGCCCATTCTGCTGGAGGAAGTCTTCACATGCTTGGGGTACACCACCCCCCCAACTCACCAACAGGTGTGAGACCCATTGTTCACTCTCAACCTGGTTTAGCCCATCTGCTGAAACAGTTTACCAGGGTGACGTCACTATACATGTTACAGATTCTTGGAGTCAGATGTGAAAGTTGGGTGGAAGGAGGACACCAAAGTTGGATGAAAAGTGTGAAAAGTGTAAAAAGCACTCAGCAGCCCTCACACCAAAGATATTAGTCCTCCATGACCCCTGTACATCCTGCCAAAATTCATGCTCCCTTGACAAAGCCCTTGAGAAGCCCAAATGATCTCCATACCACTGCAAGTCTTTGGAGGAAGACTATAGTGAAAAACATTATTTTAAGGGAAGGTTACAAATAAAAACCTTATTCTTTACAGTTTATTGGAAAAACGTATTTCCATGCTAGCGAAGGTGGCCTAGCCATACCAGATTTTAATCTGTATTATAAAGCAGCAGTCATCAAAACTACTTGGTACTGGAAGATGAACAGAGTAGTAGACCAATGGAATAGACTGGGTACAGAGACTTAGCAGCCAATGGCTATAGTAATCTACTGTTTGATAAACCCAGAGACCCAAGTTTTTGGGGATAAGAACTCAATATTTGTCAGAAAATGCTGGGAAAACTGGAACATAGCATGGCAGAAATTGGGCATAGACCAACATCTTACACCGTACACCAAAATAAAGTCAAAATGTGTGCATGATCTAGGTATAAAGGCTGTAAGCAATACTGTAAGCAATCTGGGAGATCAAGGGATAGTTTACCTGTCAAATCTATGGAGAGGGAAAGACTTTATGATGAAACAAGAGTTAGAGAACATTATAAAATGCAAAATGATAATTTTGGTTACATTAAATTGAAAAGCTTCTGTACAAATAAAGCCAATGTCAGAGGGAAGTGGAAAATTGGGAAAGAATTTTTACAACCAATGTCTCTGATAAAGCCCTCATTTCTAAAATATACAAAGAATTGAGTCAAATCTAGAAGAATACAAGCTACTCCCCAATTGATAAATGGTCAAAGGATATGAACAGGCAGTTCTTAGAAGATTAAATTAAAGATATCTATAAGCATATGAAAAAGATGTTCTAAATCACTAGTGATTATAGAACTGCAAATCAAAACAACCCTTAGGTACCACATCTCACAGGCCAGATTGGCTAATATGACAAATCAGGGAAATAATAAATGCTGGAGAGAATGTAGAAAAATTGGAATATTACTGCATTGTTGGTGGAATTGTGAACTGATCCAGCCATTCTGGAGAGCAATCTGGAACTATGCCCAAAGGGCTATAAATAAGTGCATACCCTTTGACCCAGCAATAAGACTTCTAGGGTTATATCCCAAAGAGATCAGAGAAGTGGGAGAAAGACCCATATGTACAAAAATATTTATAGTGGCTCTTTTTGTGGTGGCAAAGAACTGGAAATCAAGGGGATGCCCATCAATTGGGGAATGGCTGAACAAGTTGTGGTATATGAATGTAATGGAATACTACTGTGCTATAAGAAATGAGGAACAGACGGGCTTCATTATAACCTGGAGAGATTTATGTAAACTGATGCTGAGCGAGAAAAGCAGAACCAGAGAAATCTGTACACAATCACAGACACAAGTATGTGTGATGACTAACTTCAATAGACTGGGCTCCTCTCAGCAATGTAAGGTTATAAGACAACTCCAAAAGACTCATGGTCGAAAGAGATACCCACATCCAGAGAAAGAGATGCGGAGTCCGAATGCAGAGTGAAGCAAACCACTCGTTCTCTTTCTTTTTCTTGTTTTGTTTTGTTTCCTCTTTCTTTCTCATTGATCATTCCATGAGTTGTAATCCTTCTTTACAACCTGACTAATGATTAATGTGAAGATATTTGTAGAGCCTATATTCGAGTACATGCTGCCATGAAGGGGAAGGGGAGAGAAGGAGGGGGAGAAAATTAGGAACTCAAATGGAACTGAATGTTGTAAAATAAAAGTAAATAAATTTAAAAAAAACTTATTTCCAAAAACATGGGCTGGGGGAGGGGGACCAGATCATATTGATAGAGAAAAAGTTGATCAAGAGAATATTAATAGTTACCAAACTTTATGCTTATTTTTCCATCTATACAAAATCTTTATGAGAGTTATCTCTCTGTCAATTGAAAGCATCTTCAACAAAGGTATTAGGAGAAAATAAGCAGGTTTTTATAAATGATCTTCAATAATGAACCATATCTTTATCATTTTCCATTAGCTAAATTATGTAGAGACTATAAAATCTCACTGTGCTTTTTGTCTGTGCATTACTGTTTGTTCATTTATGGGAGGGAAAAATCATGCAATTGGATAGTAAAAATACCAAAATATGTCTTGTAACTGTAGAATTAAAATCATGCAAGACTCTTTGAATGATATAACTACATATATGGTTTTGTTCAAAAACCCTCTGATCATACATATCAGAAGAAGCATAAAATTGGGTGATTTCTTGCTCACTAATTGTGTTTGCCATAGTGGAAATCCAGTGCAGAATCCAATGAAAAATGGATTCCCTCTGAATAGTGAGGTTCTCCAGCTCTCCAGCTGCTCCTATTTGTGGATGATTTATGGATTGCATCAACTCTCAGAACATGGCAGAGGCACCTCAAAGAGATCTGTAATAATTACAAGAAGTTTGGTCTGACCATCCACATAAGACCAAGTGATCTTTATGAGCCATTATAATGGTAATGAGAATTTGAAGATCTTCCCTGCCCCTTAATAGATCAAATGTAATCACATGGAGCCTATGGTGGGAGGAGTTTGCTGAGTAGATGGAGCAGAAAGTGAGTCAGAGTAGTTGGAGCAGAGGGAGAGAGAGGATGCAGGCAAGAAGACAGCTAGGGTTGTGAGTGTTTGTTTGTGGGAAGGCCAGAGCAGAGGGAAGGCTTTAGGATGGTGTTGTTCCCTGCAGTGATAAAGTGTATTAGCTTCTTTGTTGCTATGATGGATTTGGTTTTCTGGTGTTGGGGTTTGACTTTCTGGTGTCTGCATAACTGTTTTTGCTTCTGTCTTCTATATGGACAGTCTGTTATATTTTGCGATTCAGCACTACACCGGCATATTTATAGTTGCCATCGGCGCTGTGAATATTGCCTTGGTGATGCAGCCATGAAGAAATGTGAGTTGGCATTTTTCCATTGGTGTCCTCCTCCAGTGCCCTGTTGGGGTTTGGAGTCAATCCTGGTTTCTTTAAACTTGACCAGTTGAGTATAAACTCCAGCAGGACCTGCTAAAATGAAGAGGACTGGAACAGGGTGGTCTAGTGTAGGGAGCTGGGCCTGAAGACGAGGACCTCATGACAAATCCCACCTCTGCCACTTCATAGCTGTGTGGTCTCAAGCAAGTTCCTTCTCTCTGGGTCTAAGTTTTCCCAACTGTAAAATGAGGAGGTTTAGCTAGTTGTCTCTAAGGTTCCCTCTTCCTCCGAATCTATGATTATCCTTTATGTAGGGACTCCTGGAGAGTCATCCCTAGAAGAGTAGCCAACACTCTTGTAAGGCAAATGGGAAGAAAAAAATGGATGGGTCATGTGGTAAAGGCAAAGGATATCAAGGAGATGTTAGGGCAACATAGAATCCCTATCCTCAGGGTGCCAAGAGAAAGTGAGGAAGACCCTCACATTTACAGAACACAAATAAGAACCTCAGAGTTGGAAGAGAAATCCCATTTGTTGAGTCATTTCAGTCATGTCTGATTCTCTGTGACCCCATTTGGGGTTTTCTTGGCAAAGATACTGGAATGGTTTGTCATTTCCTTCTCCAGCTCATTTTACAGATGCAGATCTGAGGCAGAGTTAAGTGATTTGCCCACCATCACATGATTAGCAAATGTCTGAGGCCAAATTTGAACTCATGAAGATGACTTTTCTTGATTCCAAGTCCAGTTCTCTATATACTGTGCTACCTGACATATACCATATCCAAATGAAGAGCCCCTCTTCAACATGCCTTATTTTATAGAAAAAGAAACCAAGGTCCAGAGAGATGACATGATAGAACCAAGGTCATAGAGGCAGTTAGTGACAAGTCTTTGAATGCAGATCTTCCAACTCTTAGTCTAGTGTTATTTCTCCCATGCAGCAACTGAATTGGAAGAGACCACCCACGTCATCTAGCCCTAGAGCACAAGGTAAGAAACCCTCTGGGATGACCTAGATTGAAGGCTAAGTAGACAGACAGACAGACAGACAGACACACACACACACACACACACACACACACATGCACATACACACAGTTCATCTCTGAAGGATTCTGTTGAGTTCTGATGTCACATTTTAGGAAGGATATTGACTGTGTGTGTGTGTGTGTGTCTGTATATGTGTATATAGGTATATGTATATACACACATCCATATATATGTGTGTATGTATATATGTATATATATGCATATATGGAGAGAGAAACAATGTACATATATAATGTATAATCTTATTCTTCTTCAAGGTCTAATGTACTTTCTGAATTGTTCAATGCCAAAACAAGTTTCTAATTCTGATGAATCCAGCTTTGCATAGAGCAAGGAATTTGCATAGGGAAAGGATTAGCTTGAGTTATATCTTTCTGTGATTGAAAGGAAAACAAGGCCAGAAAAAGAAGATCTGTAGGAAATGGGAAGTGGCAGAATGATTGGGCCCCAAATTGCTAGCTTGGGCTGTTGTCTAACTCACTCCTATTCTGAGTTGGATTTAAGGTCCAAATTAAGTCCCTGGGAAGTGGTATGATTGACCCAAAGGTTCCACTCAAGTTAAGAAATCGAGTTTGACTCCAAATGGTGCTGGGTAGAAAAATCCCTAATGATGATCCCTCGACCCTGTAATTTACACCTCAGAGGGCAATAGAGAGAGAAGAAGCAAGACAGCATGAACCAAAAATGAAGAAATAAGGAAGCCAGCATGTTGCCAATTGTGGAACAGCAGCAAAGGATCTACCGCCGCGGGAAAGCTGTCACTGTTGGAAAACCTATGCAAGGCTGGGGTACTTGAAGGAAGAGTATCTTGGTAGAATGAAGTCCATTTCTGCCCTTATTTCAGAGGCCCATTGACCTAAGAGATGACTGAGGAGGGGGAAGGGGAGCACATTATCTTGAGAATTGACGGAAGGAGCTGGAGCTTAGTCTTAAGAAGACCTGAGGGCTCAGGAGAGCTTGTCAAGTCTCTGAGGACTTTCTAGTTGACCCTCAAGTGTAGTCAGTCAATCAATTAGAAGCAATCACTTAACCAGCAATCATTTATGAAATACCTATTCTGTGCCAAGCACCGTGTTAGAGGAGGAAATTTCAGGGAGGTAGACTTAACCTTGACATATGGGAAAATTTCAACAAAAACAACTGAACTCAATTGTATAGTTCTGAAAATATTTGTTAAACATCTAGCATGTGTTACCACAGGCTACCTGGTTTCCTTCAAGTCTCAGATTAACCCATCTTGGTCAAGAAGCCCTCCCACTCCTCCTTAATCCTCATGCCTTCCTTCTGAAATGACCTCCAATTTATGTTGCATATATTTGGCTTGGACACTTGTTTGCATGTTGTTTCCACCATTGGACAGCGAGGTTGTTGAGGGCAGGGACTATTTTTTGTCTTTCTTTGTATTCCCAGTGCTTAGCACAGTGCCTGCACACAGTAGGTACCTAATAAATGCTTATTGACTTCACTTGACTAGCTTGTAAAGGTAAAAAGATAGAAATGAAACAGTTCCTGCCCTCAAGGGGCTTACATTCTATAACTGGGATATGGCATGTACACAACAAAGTTCATACAAAGTTATTTTAGTGGGAGGAGAGCCCTAACTGGGAGGATCTGGCAAGAGCTTATATTTTATATGGCACCTTAGCTTTGGAGGACACTAAAGATTCTATGAGGAAGAAGCAAGGAAGGAAGAAATGAAAGAGCAGAGTAGACTGGCTCAGGAGGCAGCGCATCTCCCCCTCACCAGAGGTCTTCCACAGGAGGTCAGATTGCCTCTTGTCAGAAGTATCGTAGAGGAGATGGTTGTTTGTCCTTAGCTGTCGGAGAGGACCGTGACATCAGGACGGTGATGCCATGACTTGCAAATGAAATGGATCGAAGTGAGGAAGGGCTGGGCAAAGCCACCAGCCTCACTTTCTCCTCCAGATATAGATCAGCATGAGCGGAGATGGCACCCTGTAGAGGAGATTCTCAGTGAGGAACAGCTGAAACTGGCAAACTTTGAGCTCCCCTGAGGCCTCTGAGATTCTACAAATAAAAGGGGATTTATGAGGCTTGAGAAATGCTTCCCTCTGCTCCCCAAACATTTCTACCATGCTACCAAAAATTCTGTTAGAAAAAATTCATTTGGGTTCCCAAAGCATTCACTTTTCAAATGAAAATAAAGGGGAAGGCTTAATACAGTCACCAAAAAACATTCCCAAAGCACGTGTCTGAGAATGCCACTGCCCTCCTCAAGAAATTCCAATGGCTCCTATTACCTCTAGGATCAAATGCAAATTCGGATGTTTGCTAGTTAAAATTTTTCACAATTGGTTTCCAACCTACATTTCCAGTCATATTATACAATACTGCCCTTTACCAACAGTACAATCTAATTAAACAGTATTCTTGCTGTTCTTCACATACAGCAGTCCACCTTCCATCGCTGACCTTAGTGCTATCTGTCCCCCATTATTCATCCCCATCTCTTAGAATCTCTAGCTTTCTTCTGAGCTTGTCTCAAATGCCATCTCCTGAATGAGGCTTTTCCTTATCCCCACCATTCCTCCTCCTAACTACCAGGACCCTCTCCTCCAAAAATCACATTATCTCTATTTTGTATACACTTAGATGGGGTGAAAGCTATTAAAGCTTAAAATTTCAAAACTAAGATTTTGGGAACACACTGCACATGTATATGTTGTTTACCCTGAGAGAATGCAAGCGCCCTGGGGACAGGAAAAGTCTTCATTTTTGTCTTTGTACATATTTGTATAGATTCAGCACCCAGTATACTGCCAGGCCTGCAAATATTTAAGAAATCAATGACACTTTAGTGCACATTCAGTTAGCATGCTTTCTCCCTAACACATGGATGAGCTTAATCTCACTGAGTCAAGGAGGTGGGATAGAAGCAAAATGTGAATATGTGATATTTTTAGGGAAGGACAAGGTGTGTTACAAGAGGCTTTGAGCACACAGAGTTCAGATAAATGGCATTGAGTAACTAGAAATCAGAAATGAGGGGCTACCAGAAGGTGGAAGAACAGAGGGAGGTAAGAAAGCCCTAGGAGAATTTCACCTGCTTCATAATTTTGCCTCAGGTCTGCCCTAGGCATAAATTAAAAGGAGGTTCTGTCCTCACCAGCAGCTCTGTCTAAATGTGTGCTGATCTTGCTGGGGACTCTTTGGTCTAATTATGTAATCTGTTTGGGGCCAAATCTCTTTCTTGTTCCTGCTAAAACCCAGGACACCAACTGGTGACTGTTGAAACATGCATCTCCATGTTTGCTGTGAAAACACAGGGAAAGAATGTTTGGCCTGGACCTGTGCTGTTTCTTGTCAGATCATTTGGAAAATCCTACGGGGGCTTAATGGGCTTTCCAGATGGAGAAGCAGAGTTAACATGCTTACTCCATGGGCCAAGCCCCTCACCCTGTTCCATGTGGGTAGCATTCTTCCTGGATTCACCATTTTCTGTGTTTCTTCTCTCACTGTATTGCTGAAATATCACAGGCCTTGAAATGATTTCAGATGTTAATGTCAACAACAAGCTGTATGCTATAAGCAGTTCAATTTTACATCAAAAATGGCCTCTCACTAACCTTCACATAGCAGAGGATATGGACTGATCCAGCACTGAGGTTGGCTAAATAGAGAGTTACTTTGTAGGATGTAGACACCTGGCATTCCCAACAATCCCCTTTAATTAAGAGAGAGAGGGAATAGCATTGTCAGAATTCTGGACCCCAGAAGAGCTAGGGTCCAGCTGAGTTGAGTAATACATTTTAGAAGGTTGGAAGGGTTTTAGAATGATTTGTCCCATGTAGGATATGATCACATATTTTTACTGGAACAGACGGGACATTTTTGGTAATTATTGAATCAGGACATGAAAAACAAGCATTTGCTTTTTCTCTGACTCAAGTTCCATATGGTCACAGTCTGGTCTAAAGACTCCCTTGGCAGTTATCCACCTTTCAAGGAAACCAGTGGGCACAGCAGGATATTACCAGGGCAAACCATTCATTGTCAAGGACCAGGAAACAGAGGTTCCTTTTGGCAGCATTCAAGAAGAATACAAGCCAGAGTCAAAACCTGAACATTATGCAGAACAGGGCAAATTGGTCTAGTTAAACTGTATGAGTTCTCTGCAACCTTTTCAGGCTCCCAATGGACAATCAACAGGTCTCATCAGTGCCAGTACAAGATCACAACCATAAACTGGAAGAAGAAACTTAATCAACATGAGTAGCTGTGCAAGTGACTAGTTTCATAGCAAATTCCAATCTCATTTCCTAAAAGTAATGCATAATGTATTGCCAGGACCTTGGCCAGAGGCAGTGTCAAAACTAAGAGAGATAAGATGATTCAGAACTATGGCAAGGGACAGCACCAAGTGGCTAGCCCCAAGCTGTATCCTGTCATCTTCATAGACACACACAGAGAGGAGATAGATAAGGGAGGATGTAAGCTGGAGAAAAAGTAGACCCTATGACCAGCAGGTGGGTAGCATAATGGATAGAGTGCTGGACCTGGAGTCAGAAGGACCAGAGTTCAAATCTGGCTTCAGATGCTAGCTGTGGAATCTAAATCATTTAACTTTTTACCTTTATTTGTAGAATAATAATAATAGACTAGGTACTCTTTTGGAACTCTGTAGCAATTTTGGTTACTTTCAGAAAGAAAAAACCTTAGGATTGGCAGAGTTCAATGTAAGAAAAAGTTTCCTAACAATCAGAGCTGACACAAAGGGGATACGTTGCCTTGGGAGGTAAAGGGTTCCCCCTCACTTCTACCATTTAAGAGAAGGCTGGTTAAAAGCTCATAAGGGATGTTGAAGAAGGAATTATTATTCAATTACAGGTCAGGGTAGTTGGTCTTTGATGTCCCTTCCAACTCCAGTGTCTGTGTTTGTCTTCTCAGTGGGTACTCTGTGTGTTTTGGCAATATTTACTGCCTCCTCACTAGCTGGAGGTTAGACTTCTGGTCTTAATTCAGTGTGGGATGGAAAAGAAAGATGTAGTGAACAGTGGGCTAGTTTGGAGTCAGCCAGAGCAGGGTTTGAAATATTCCAATGATACATAGACTCCTATGTGATTTGGCCAGATCATTTCCCCTTTCTTAAGCTTGGCTATTGCTTTATATGCTGGTTACAATGTCCTTGGCTGAAGGGAATCCCCATTGTGAAAGGTACAGGTCACTGACTCAATGGTATGTTGGTGTGATAATAATCCCTGACATGGATATATCTCTGATAATAGCTAAGAAGCTGCCTCCCTAACCTCAGGGATAACTTGAGAGCCCCAGACATAACACACATAGCCATTTTTTTCATAGTAGAGTGAGTAGAAATAAATTTGATGGGTTTTGTGAAGAACATCATCTCAGATCTTTGAAGTTTCCCACTCCTCTGGTTTTAGTTTTCTCATTTCTACATAAGAAATCCCATTTGTACAATCTGTAGATGATTGTGAGCAAGTTTCTTCCCTTCTCTTGTCTTGTTTCCATCCTCTGAAAATGAATGGGCTGGTCCTGATCAGAAGTGCCAAATACTGGCTGCACGTGACTAGTAAATTTCCTGGTCCTGTCTAAAACAGATTAAAATACAATTGGGAAACATTGAGCAAAATAAATAAAGACACATTTTAATATTGATCATATTATATTAATATGTGGTTTTCTAAGTCAATATGGTAAGGGCAGGAATCATTATGCACTGTTTAATGACGCCCATGACTTTCTGAGGTTGATGTCGCTGGATTAGATGAAGGCTGAGACCCCTTTCCACTCTAATATTTTATGATCTGACAGGCAGCATCAAGCAGTGACAGGGACTCTCGACCTGAAGACTGTGGAACTGGATTCAAATCCCTGCTACTTGCTTCCTGTATGGCCTTGAGCAAGTCACCTTCCCTCTGTGAAATGACAGTGATGTACCAGATGACTCAATCTCTTCCAGATATGATCTAGGAATCTCACAAGCCTAGGCTTGGAAACTATAGAAGGTGAATATTATAAACTTTGTTTTACAAGAAAGGAAGATGAATAAATAAGAGAGGTGAGGTGGTGAAGAAGGCATGACTGTATTTGAAGGAAGAAAAGCAGGGTCCAAATTTTGCCTCTGTCCTCTGCTCCCTGGGAGATCAGTGACAAAGCACAAATGCCTTGGGGCCTCAGGTTCCTCCTGGAAATTGAGGGGTTGAAATTGAGGAGTCTTGGAATGTTCCTTTCAGCATAGAATCTGTGCTTCTGTGAATATTTTAGTTTGAGTGGGAGAATTATAATCAAAAGATACAGGGCAAACACTTTCTGGAAACTTCAGACATGGAACAAAAAGTCTGAAGAGGGGCACAAAAAGAATCTTTTTTTTTCAATCCAAAACTAAAATTGTAAAAGTACAATTGAGGCAAAGTAGTACACTGAGCAAGGAACCAGGAAACCGGGATTCTGCTCTGGGCTCCCTCTCCGTCTCTCCCTCTCCCTTTCCCTCTCTCCCTCTCCCTCTCCCTCTC
>NW_027187400.1:20400019-20413004 GCF_028583685.1 Petaurus breviceps papuanus
TCTCTCTCTCTCTGTCTCTGTCTCTGTCTCTCTCTGTCTCTCTCTCTGTCTCTCTCTGTCTCTCTCTCTCTCTCTGTCTCTCTCTCTCTGTCTCTCTGTCTCTCTCTCTCTTTCTCTCTCTATCTCTCTTTCTCTCTCATAAAAATAAGATAGTTAGACAAGTTGCTTCTCTGAGTCCCTCCCAGTTCTGACATTCTGAGTTCTAAGGGTCCTCCCGGTTCTTCCATATTCTGGGTTCTAGGGGACCTCCTAGCTCTCATATCCTCTATTCTAAGAGTCTTCCCAGCTCTGACATTCTGTGTTCTAAGGTTCTTCCCAAACTTCTATTTCTATTCTAAGGAAATGACAAGTGACAAATCATTTTCTTGCCACCTTTACCAAACCATATGTTATAAGAACTTTTGTCTGGATCCATTTATCCATGTGTCAGACAACCATAGCAGAATGTTTTCAGTAGTAAAAGATCTTATTTGTTTCACAGGGTTCCCTCCTGAAGAAGATAACTGGGCTGAGAAGTCACACTTGCCCTCCTGGGAGAAAGTGTTGACATACCTCAGATGGATAGGAGCAGGGTCAGGAAGGCTTCAGTGCTGACAGACCTAGTGCTAAGAGTTGTGAAAACTGCTCCAGGGAAAGAGTTCCATGAGGACCACATGAAAGAGAACTGGTTGTAGGAAGATTACAAATTCCATTTACGTTCCTAGACCCTCTCATTGGGCCCTCCCTTGAAGGCCAGTTCCATAGGTCCTGGTGTCTCCCATTAAAGAGGCCATTGTCTCCTTAAAATGAAGGATAACCACTCCAAGTTGTGTTATCCTGGCGATAGCTCTGACCAGGCACTGGGGGAATCAGGAACAGTATTAGAACCCTAGAAGAACATCTCAAGACTTCAATGATATCAGGTTGAGCGCTCCCTCCATTGGCACAATAGGTAACCCCTTTGGGGACTTAGCATATGACCTGAGTTATTAGGCATACAAATCCATCACCCTACAGCCAATCTGGTGACAATCTTCTCCAAATTTGACTAGGCTGGTCCTCAAACAGACATCTTCTCATCAACGCACTGAGGTCATGTCCTGGAAGACTTAACCATTTCAACTCTAGAACTCCCATCCTGGGAGGGCCTCAAACATCCATATCAGTGGTGGGCCATGCTTCACTTTATTGCCTTACCATTTTCTCAACAACTACGTTGCTGACACTCAAGTAACTTTTCCTCTACTCCCTTTCCGGTTCCATACCTATAGTCAAATCTATACCACTGCTGCTACAAAAAAAGGTGGGGATGTGTGTGTAAATCTGTGGTTCTACCCACTATCCTTATAATTTTCCAAACCAAAACCAAAATACCATTTCCTGACCACCATTCCTCTATATGTGTTGAATCTCCTATTAGAGCATAAGCTTCTTGGGTCAAGGACTGCATTACAGTTATCCCTTCCACATCACAGAGGTTATAAGGCACAATACCCCCATGATCTGAAAAATCTGTGCAAAAATTTTGGCCTTTCTTTTGCAATGTAAATGACACAAGATACAAGAAACTTAAGACATAAAGATTACTGTAAGATTACCACTAGATATCACATAAGAGATTGCCATAAACCCATTTGAAATCCACAAACCATGGCATAGAGCCACAGTTCTTTTACTATAAATTTATTTATTTTATATTGCTTTTGCTTTTTGGAGGGGGGGGAAGGCAGGGCAATTGGGGTTAAGTGACTTGTGCAAGGTCACATGGCTAGTAAGAGTCTGAGGCTCTATTTGAACTCAAGTCCTTCTGACTCCAGGGGCAGTGCTCTATTCACTGCACCACCTAGCCGCCCCTATAAATTTAATTCTAAGGGAAAAAAGTGTACCTAAACTTTTTCTGTGTCATCTGCTGGCCTTCACATGTCATCTCTGGCTTCCACAAAACTCCCAAAAAATTCCCTTTTAATTTCTTATGCCAATCCGTGATATATATTGAAACCACTCTGGGGTAAGGCATGATGTGCATGGGATAACTGTATACCCGGGACTCTTAAGCCATTCCTGAGATTAGTGAGAAAAGTTTTTAGCAGTTATATCTCTAGCACTTAGCATAGTGTTTGGTGCATAATAAGTGTTTAATAAATAATTTCTTCATTCAATCAGATATACAGCCTTTCGAGCTCGTAATCCCTGCCAGACTTTGTGCTCAACCAACTCAACCTTTCCGATTTGCTCAAGGTTAGTAGCTAGCACATGCAGAGGCTAAATCCCAGGGCTCTCATCTCCCTCAGCTACTCTCTTTCCAATAACCACATCATATCATATTCTCCCTCAGCATGAAGAGGACCGAGTTTCCCCTCGTACGATGAGACACAGTGCTACAAAGTGGAAAAAGTCAACCTTCCATCTAAGTGTGATCAGAGCAATAGCTAGCAATTTTGTCACCCATGGTAAGTGAGGAGGAAATGCACCCTTCAATCAACATAGCAATTGCTGATGAAAAGGCAAGAGGAGAAGCATTTAAGACAATTGCAGTTGAGCAGGAAGGGAGACTATTTACCAGAGGGGATCAGATGGGTGCTATTAACAAAGCACGCGCTTTACCTGTAGTTCCCCATTTTAACAAATCATTTCTGTAAAATGCATTTGTTCATTTCTGCATCTTGTAAATTGCACAGGTTTAGGGAAAAACCCAGATTGCCCTACCCTAGTTACAACTCCGAGAGCCATGGGGGAGGCTTTAAGGGGGTCCCCTTTGGCTCAAGTACTGTTGCACACACCTGTTTCTGCTTTGGCTGAGCCTTGCTTCCCCTTCAGTGAGTTTATCTCATACTGAATGCCCTCCAATAAAGTATTAAATCCATTCGAAGGTAGGTGTTAGTATCCTGGTTGCAGTCAGTAAGAAAAAAAAATTGTCATGTCTTTTCAAATTTGAATGAAGTAAGAGCTCAGATTCCTTATCCCCAAGGGAGAGGAGCCCAAGATGAGCCCTTATATTTGAACTAGGCTTTGTCATCAAGTGAGATAAAATCAGGGATCATTGCGCCTGCCTGAGCTGCCATTGATATTGGCAGTATCTGCAAAGAAAGGTCTTTGCTGAGCAAAGTCATAGAGTAAATAACATGGCGGGGGCCATATTTAACCTGCTTAAGAGAACAAGCTGTCATTGAATGATTAGCAGCTAGGGGTATAATTCAGCACTTCAATATCCCAGCCTTGCTGATGCTTCCACTAATGAAAAACACTGCCTACTCATGGACTCCTTATGAAGATCACAAGCTCATAGATTATAGAGTTAAGCCGATAAGTCTAGCCTCCCTTTATTTTACGGATGGGGAAACTGAGGCCTAGAGAGACAAAGGGACTTGCTCAAGGTCACACAGGTAGTAAATGGCAGTTGGATCATCTAACTGTAAACCCAATAAACTTTTCTTTGTACCTGCTTCCTTCTAGAGGTGGTTTTCATGAGTCACTTCATGAAAAATATTATCACCTGGTGGCCAATCTTTCGAGAAGGGAAGAAAAGAGAACAATCATCTATTAAATGCCTACTGTGTTCCAGGCACTGTGCGAAGCCCTTTACAAAGTGAATCTCATTTGATCTTTAAAACAACCCTGGGAGGAAGGTGTAATTATTGTCCTCATTTTGCAATTGAGGAGACTTACATGGTTATGTCAACAAAGAGAGGGTCACTGGCTTCAAGGAGCTTACATTCTAATGTGAGACAACATGCGGACAATCTATATACAGGACAAATTGGATATAACCAACGGAGAAGGCTCTGGAATAAAAGGGAAGCTAGCAAAGGCTTTCCCAGAACATGGAGCGTTAGCTGAGACTTGAAGGATGTCAAGAGGAGGGGATGAGGGGGAAGAACACTGCACCTATGAGGGACATTCTACTGGTGAAAATGCACCTCGAAATGAGCATTATGGGAGAGGAACAGCAAGGAAGTCAATGTCACTGGTCACAGAATATTTGGAGCAAGGACTAAGGTCTAAGATGACTAGAAAGGTAAGAGGTTTAAAGGGGCTTAAAAGTCAAACAGAGGTTTCTGTATTTGACCTGGAGGTCATAGGGAGACACTGGAATTTATCTAATTATTGGGGTGATATGGTCAGACCTGTGCTTTAGGAAAATCAGTAATGGCTGAGGGGTGGATAGACTTGGAGTGGAGACAGACTTTGGGCAGGGAGAATAGCCTGAAGGTCACTACAACCCCAGAAGGCAATGTTACTCATACTGATTTCAAAGATTCATCTTGGTTCCAGAGAAGAAATCAGGAGGCCATTTTCCTTCCCCTCCATAGAATTGTGGAGGACTATGGGGAGCAGACTATTTATTTCATGCTCTGTCCCATACGTTGCTGTATCTGTTTTTCTCAATGCCTTTCTTTGTCACAAGAAAAGGTGCAATGGGAAGAAGGGCCTGTTGGAAAATGACTGAAATTTGCAAAACAAAAGATATCAATAAACCATTTAAAAAAGGAAATAGAAAACTAAGGCTACTTATTACTTGTGGGACCTCTGGGGTCAGAGGCCACAGCCTCAAACCCTCCCTCTGGTTCTACCAACTGTGACTTTGGGTAAATCACCATTGAAGCCTAGGCCTCAATTCCCTAATCCAACCTCCTCATTTTACAGATGAGAAAACCAAGACCCAGAGAAATGAAACCAAAGTCCCACAGGTAGAAAGCCTAAATAGGATTTGCATCTGGGCCATAGGTGTAGAAAGGACCTCAGCTGTCATCCATTCCAACCCCCTAATTTGTCCTATTAGGAATCTGAGGCCCCAGAGCAGCTAAATCACTTGCCCAGGGTCACACTTGTAGCCGGCAGCAGAATTGTATTCAAACCCAGGCCCCCAAACTCCAAGTCCAGTACATTTCTCACTCTGTCGCACTCAGTCTTCTTGAAGGTCATCCAGTTCCACACCCAGCACTCCCCACTGCCCCATACTATCTCTTCTCCATCATTCCACACAAACTGCAATAGGAAATAAAATCCAAAAGCTCAGGATGGGGTAATGTATACAAAGCCCAGTCCCATCATGCATGGGGGCATGCTTTGAATACCATGTGTGTGCTGTGGATAAATATTACCCACTGCTTTGAAAAGCACTGTTCACACCAAGCCATAATCCCCTGGGGATAGCAGCTATGTACAAGAGAATATAAATGGAGAGAAATCAAAGAAGGGACTAGGGTAATGAGGCAGCTGGGAAGCCCCAGGGAAGATAGGACAGCATGTAGAATACATGAGATGTTTATCATCACTTAAAGGCACAGACCTAGAATGGGGCCAAAAATAAGATGAATGTCTCCTAGACCTGAAGGGAAGAAGCCAAGGGAAATAAGGGTGGGAGAAAGGGGCGACAGGGTTGGGAGCATGCGAAGGATGGGATATATCTTGAGGAGAGGGCCAGAAATCACAGAGCTAGTCTTTCTCTCTGGGTCATTTATGGAATATCCCATTCATACGATGATCAATCTGAAGCTGGAAGGAGCTTTAGAGACCATCTAATCCATGTCCCCTCAATTTACAGTTGAGAAAACCAGGTCCCAGAGTAGGGGTATGACTTACCCAGGGACACATGGCCAAGAATAGGATTTGAACTCAGGTCTGCTTGACTCAAAGTTTAACACTCTATCCACTGCTCAACCTAGCTACTCCAACCACCATGTTGTCAATCACTGTTTTTTTTTTCTTCCCCAGCCAATGAGGAACCCACATCAAACATCCTACATAGAACTGCTTACCTTAACTTACACTCTAATGGAACAATTGACAGAAAAGTGTACATTTAATCAACTATCTGACTTGAGATATATATTCATACACACACATACATACATGTGTGTATGTATATATGTGTGTATATATATGTATGTGTGTATATACACACATACATACATATATACATATACACATACATATATACATATACATATATATACATATACATATACATATACATATACATATACATATACATATACATATACATATACATATATATATATATTGTTCAAGGCTGTCCCGGTAGGAGAGAGATATGGTGCAGCCAGTTCAAGTAGTTCATTGTGAGTATTTACATCTTGGAAATTAGCAAACAGTACAAATCAGGACTTGGTTTGTTGTTCTGCTAGTTGTATATGCTTAAGAAAGTGATGGATAAAATGTTATTAATGAAAATGAAACTTAAAAGTGTGTAGTACATATTTTTTTTGGAGGGACAATTGTTAAACATTTACCAATACACCTTTGGTGGGAGATGGGAACAGGGTAGGTGTGTGAAGTGTTTAGATCAGGGGTGGGGAACCTGCAACCTTGAGGTCACTTGTGGCCCTCTAGGTCCTTGGGTGTGGCCTTTTGAAGGAGTCCAAGTTTTATAGAATAAACCATTTTATTAAGGGGATTTGTTCTGTGGAGGTTGGATGTAGTCAGAGGGCCACACTTGAGGACCTAGAGGGTCATACATGGCCTTGAGGCTGCAGATTCCCCACCCCTGGTCTAGATGGAGAATAAGTGCCCCTCAGTTCAAACCCCAGCATTGATGCTTGTGACCTGTATGACCCTGGGTAAATCGCTTCACTTCTGAGGTAGGGAGAGACTCAGTTTCTTCATCTGTTAAATGGGGATGTGTTGGCTGATGACATATCTTTAATTCTGAATCTATGCTCTGATAACCTCCAAAGTCCCTTCCAGATCTCAGTCTGAAATCATGAGGTTTTCCCTTCCATGGGACAATGTGGTAGGGTGGCAAGGACTCTGAATCCAGAACTATAGAATCACAGAGATGGGCCACAATGTTGTTCAGTTATTTCAGCTGTGTGCCACTGTCTGTGACTCTGTTGGGGGTTTTCCTGGCAAAGATACTAGAGTGGTTTCCCACTTCCTTCTCCAGCTCATTTTACAGATGAAGAAACTGAGGCAAAAGAAACTGAGGTGAAGTGACTTGCCCAGGGTCACACAGCTAGAAAGTGTCTGAGGCTAGATTTGAACCCAGGAAGATAAGACTTCCTGACTCCAGGCCCAGTGCTCTCTGAACCAGCCTCCTTGGTACTATAATAACCTCCTAGTACTTACATGCCTGTGCTGAGATTCCAGCTGACCATGACTAGTTTTTTTTTTTTTTCCATTCTCAGGACTCATTTTCCTCCTCACTCAAACAAAGGAATTGGACTAGGCTAGATCATCTTACAAATTGTAGGTTTTAGGACTAACAAAGATTCTAGAGAAGACCACTCAACCTTCTCATTTGACAGAGAAAGAAAAAAAAAATGAGGCAGGGAGAAAAAGAAAGCCAGCTTTGGAGTCAGGGGTCCTGGACTGGAATCAGTGGCTACGCTTCCCACCACCTGTGTGAGCCTGTACAAGCCCTGTAACCCCTTTCTGTCTAAATTCCTTCTTCTATAAAATGAGGGAGCTAGACTAGATCAATCAATCAATGATCAATCAATGACCAATCAATCAACAAGCATGTATTAATTATTAAATGCTTAACATGTTAGGTATTATGCTCTCAAATTCTTTCCACCTTTCAGTCTAGGACCCTATGAAACTGAAGACATTCTGGGTCTGGGATCAGTGTCTTCTAGGTTATTGTTCATTCCAGTTCCTGCAGGAACCTCACACGTGGCCTTAGCGCTTCAATCTATTTGCCGCCACTCAAAATTTTGCTGCCACGGTTATCCCCGCTCCTAACAATGTAACACAGCTTTGGCCCTCTCGAAAGATGGAGCCTTGAATTATTGAACAGATAATTGTTAGCTGGCAGGGAATAACAAACCATAACCAGTTCAGAGAGCTACCTGGGTAAAATTAGACTTTAAATTATGTATTTATTGACTTAATAACATGCCCCAATGAAATCCACAAAGTACATTACACCACACTTAGCCATATAAATCGATGGGCAAATGTATAAACTTGCAGGCCGGCTACTCAACCAAGAGACATGAAGCTGGGGAGAAAATAAAGGACAGGAGACAATTTGCCAATGCAAATGGACTGCCACCGCCTGCTAATATTATGAGCTCTTTGGAGAAAAGGGACTATAAATCTAAGAATTTCTTAAAAGGAGAAGAAAGGAAAAACCCTACCCAGCGATGAGAATTAACCACTGATATTTAGAGCCAATTTTCACATTTCAATCGCACTACTAAGCAAACAAAGCCTGCATGAACTGGAAGGAAAGGGGAATATTGATTTTCTATAATTGGAATAAGTATTTTATAGAGCCACATTGGATTAATCTTATATCATAAGTAGCGAGTATGACCCAGACCCATATAGAGAGGCGTTGACAGCAAGACCAAGCATCCAATTTGCTCCTACCCACCCCAAGGACATTAGGGGCTCTATATCAAATGCCAGCTAAAGCATTTGGGCTTGAAGAGATTAAAGCATTCATACCAACAGGGCAGGCAGCACAGCAAACCCAAGGGTATTTCCAAAAAGAGTTGTCTCCTCCAGGGGATTATAGTATAGACAGAGAAGTGGGAATCTTCCAAGCACCAAGCATGGATTCCCTGGTGATTCAAATAGTCCCAGGAAGCCAGTCTCTACCTACAGCAATACCATTTTTTTTTTTTACTGATCTGTACACATATTTCTAAAATGACTCTTTTAATGACCTAAGACAACCTCAATGAGATAGAGAGGTTTAAAAAATATTAATAAAGGCAACTTCATTGAAATGCTATTCAGAGACATAAAAGCAAATAGTGGGCATCATCCTGTAAGCTGTTACCCAGGATTCTTTATGTTCATTGCCCTTAATTCCCAGCATACTGGTGCGTGTCTGGCTTGTGAAGCCTCCAGAAGGGTGTCCCAGGCTCCGGGAGAACATAAACAGGGTGCGTTATGTGTCTTTGTGGGTGCACTTACACACTGGTGTGCACCACCCCTCAAATGACAGCGTGTAATTATTTTGTAGTTATCTATCTGTATCTGTTTCTCCCCAATAGAATATGATCTGTCTGAGGGCAGGCACTGTTTTGTTTATATCTTTAGTGCCTAGCATATATGTAGGTGATTAATAGACACTTGTGGAATGAATTGGAAAATACATGTATTAATATTTGCACATGCTGCTTACACATACCATGGTAAGGATACAACCCAAAATATACCATGTAGGGGTATATGGTGGTGACAGAGGCCTTCATACCAATGAAATTGTAGATCCCTGAATTATTAAAGAGGGAGTAATACGTGTACACCATGCCTCCTTTCCCAGAAGAATGTAAGATCTGAATTTTTTTCCATTTTTTGTGTTTGTGTCCCTCGTGCCTAACATACCATCTGCCATAGTGCTGTTCAGTTTCTCAGTCATGTCCAATTCTTTGTGATTTTCTCAGCAAAAATACTGGAATAGTTTGCCATTTCCTTCTCCAACTCATTTTACAGGTAAGAAAACTGAGGCAAATAGGGTTAAGGGACTTGGCCAGGGTCACACTGTAAGTATTTAGAGTCTTCCTGACTCCATGCCTAGCACTGTATTCACTGTGCCACCTAGCTGTTCCCAGGCTCATAATAGCCTGGCCCTTAATAAATTCACACTGATTGAATTAAATTACTATTCTCCTAAAACACTATTTGCATTGAGTGATGAAGCAGCTCAGCAAAGGTCTTTTTGGGGAGCAGAAAGAACACAGGAGCCAGGCCTAGTCCCTCCCTCTCTGTCCAGTCCAGAGCTCTTTGCCTTCTGCTACACAGTTATACCTGTGTGACTTTGGGGGATCCCATCACTGAACAGTCCCAGAGGAAGGAGAGACTTTTCTTGAAGTAGTTAGGAAATCTCTATTCAATAGCCCAGCAGAAGCTAATGAACAGCAAGAAATACATCAGTGGGGCAATTGCTTGGGACCTTTTTCCTAAGAAAAACCTTTTAGCCAACTAATTCAGCAATTATCAGAAATGAAATGTCTTTTTTTTTTTGGAGGGGGGAAGGCAGGGCAATTGGAGTTAAGTGACTTGCCCAAGGTCACATGATTAGTAAGTGTTAAGTGTCTGAGGCCAGATTTGAACTCAGGTCCTCCTGACTCCAGGGCCAGTGCTCTATTCACTGCACCACCGAGCCGACCCGAAATGTCTTTTCAAAAGACATCATGGTGTGTGTAGGGAGTGGGGGTTGTTGCTACTTATGTGCTTGTGTATATGGGATAGTGGAAGTAAGGAGGAATAGGAAAAATAATTGTTTTCCCCTGAACGATATTTTAAAACAAACCTCCAAATAAATTCCCTGTCTGATTCATTAAGGAGGAAAGCCTGCTAGGGAGTAATTGTCAATTAAACACTATTGTTAATTAAGATGGTCATACCCCAAGACCTTACTATTGAACATTACTATATCACTTGGGCCCCAATCATGAAAGCTGTCCCTGGATTGGGGAATGTTTTATTTACGATGCTGCTGTTTGATAGAATCTCTCGGCCACAATTGGGAGGGTTAACAGTGTGCTGGTCCCATCAGTTCTGCATAGCGCTATCCTCCAATTCATAAAACAAGTTCCAGAATTGATTTACATGATGTTAGTGGTACCACAGGGCTACTTGAGATGTTACACGAATGGCACTTGTGGATAAATGTGACATTGTAATCCAACTGTTCAGAGCAGGTAACAATTGGCCGCGATTGTCAAAGGGGTGAGCACAGCAGCGATGAACGTTGGGGCTCCACCCTAATAAAGAGCAGGCTTTGTGCTGCCTTCGGACTGGTGGTCAAGCAGCCCCTCCTTTATAAACATCAGAGTCAGTCTTTGGGGAAATGTAGCTATGTATGAATTCCAAGACAAGCTCTGAGAACGGTGGAACGACTTAGCTATGGGGATCTCACTTCTTCCCTCTCTTCTCCCTCAGCAGTATGGGCAGAGCCCTGGCTCCTGCACATCTGGGCAAGGCAGCTGGAAGGTTATGGGTCACATCTGGATTCCACCAGACGTGTCAGCCAGGCTGTATTCTGGCCTTTTGCTAAGAGTCAGTGCCTGGAACAATACTAAGCCTGGGCATACTAAGGCAAAAGACCTTTCTGTTCCTCCTCTCAGAATCTGAATAGCAATGATGTATGGGGCCATACCAGAAAGGGAACCAAGTATGTGACCCTCAGATCAAACCTGAGCTTCATTTACCTGTTTGCCAACAGTGGACATTTTTGTAGTAGACATACGGTGTATGTGTGTGGGGGGGGGGGACAGTTTGTCACTTTCAGTCACCTCATCTTCCTTTTTTTTTTTTGCCTTTTTTGGAGGGCAATTGGGGGTAAGTGACTTGCCCAAGGTCACACAGCTATTTTTTGTGTTAAGTGTCTGAGGCCGGATCCAAACCCAGGACCTCCTGACTCCAGGGCTGGTGTTCTATTCACTGTGCCACCTAGCCGCCCCGCCTCATCTTCCTTTCACCCCACCAAAGCCTACTCTTTCCCATCCCAACATACATACACACAAGCAACACAAGTTTCACATTATTTTCCCCCCCAGGTACTTCTCAGCTAGAGCTTCCTTGACACAGAAAATTCTGCCACTTTGCATATGCCCAGCTGTAGTAAGAACTGCAGGGAATAATGTAAATTAATCTGTACATCCCAAGTGAGAAACATGGTGATCTCCTGGTGAGCGAGGTTCATAAACCAAAATTCGTCTCTACTCCCTTTGTTGTCTCCTTGGGAACATCCACGTGCCCTTCCCCTATTTTCCAAGAGAAGCACCCATGCTCGTCTATACCAAAGCAGTTCATTGGGCATGGCCACTGTGAGTGCTGTAGCTTTTTAGAGTCACAGGTGGGGGTTGAGTGAACCAGGTGGATACCAAAGGTGGAAAGCAACCCTCACACCAGAGGTGCTGTGATATGGGCACAGGGAGAGGGCTCTTCTCTGAGATGTAGATCTGATCCTACAACCCAGTGATTGTGTTCTCTGTTGCTCACAAATTGGGAGCAAAAGTCTAAGATAAGTTTGAAGACTGCATTTCCAGTGTTTCTTTAGATACATTCTTGCATAATCACAAAATTTCAGAGCTGGAAGGGACCTCATTGACTATCCAGGGCAACCCACAAACACCTGAAGAGGAATGACCTCTTATAATAATGGGGTGCTTGGGTGCCTGTGCTTGAACCCCAGTTTGTAAAATCACATCAGTTTGCAAAATCACATTTCTCCCTAGCCTCAAATCTCCCCAGCCTCAGAGCATTATCTCTGCCCCTTCCCCCTGCCAGCACTCTGCCTAGCAACCATTCATGAATTGTTTATCTCCCCCTAGTATAATGGCCAGCTGCACCTATGAATCCTTCAATGCGCTATCTGTAAGTTAACTCCTCAGCCAATTAGGCACATCCTGAATCCTGTTAGCCTGGGTTCCCGACATCCATCTTGTCAAACATGACACTGATGGGTAGCAGACTGGGCACTTCTCAGTCAGCCCTGACCGCTAGCTGACTTAGCGACATTTCAAGCCAAAAACCATACCTCCAGGTAGCCCCACCTTGGGCTTTTCCCAGTGAATTATGGGTAATACACCTACACAGTTGATATTAAAAGTACATGTTCCTTTAAGAACTGACCACACCTTAACTCCTCCCTAATTCTACCCTTACTCACCTCGTTAGCATAATTGGCACAGGTTCTACTATGGATTACTCTATAAAAACTTTAATTCTACTCCTTTAAGGTTTCAGGTTCCCTAAGACCTCCTGCCCCCTGTATATCCTAACAATAAACTTTTACCAACTTGACTCAGAATGCTTAAGCCTGTGAATTCATTCCAGACTGCCCACCAAAGGACTCTGGTCATTGGGATTCCTCAAACACCTACCGTGTTTCCCCGATAATAAGACCTATCCCGAAAATAAGCCCTCCCCTTACTGTGTAAGATTCCTCTAAAATAAGCCCTATTGAGATTGCTACTGTAGTGAAGGTGATCCCCTGCGCTACACACTACATTACGGTACCCTCTGTATGTACCGTCCCCCCCCCCCCCCCCCCCCCCCCCCCCCCCCCCCCCCCCCC
>NW_027187400.1:20413104-20418097 GCF_028583685.1 Petaurus breviceps papuanus
GTGAAACGCACGCCGCGCTCTGAAATGCATCCAATCAGAGCTGCAGCAGTGAGCGCGTCATCCTGTTCTTCCCCAGTGATTTGCTTGCTGGCGCCATTGAGAGCAGTGCCTCGGAGGAGAGCTGAGGCAGGACAACATAAAACACTCACGGGAGTGAGGGGGCATGATGGAGGATAAAAAGGGCATGATGGAGGAAAAAAGAACTCAGGGGGCATGATGGAGTGAAAAGAAGGACTGATGGTCATAATTTTATTATTCTGTCTGTTTTGACCCCCAGACATGAGTACAAAAAGGAAGAGCTATACTGTTGAGTATAAGAAAGCAATTGTAGAGGAGTCACATGTCATTTCTGTCAATGTTCATTAAAATAAGCCCTCCCCTGAAAATAAGCCCTCTGGTGTTTTTCTGTCCAAAAAAATTAATAAGACAGTGTCTTATTATCGGGGAAACACGGTATCATCCCTCTTCAGCAACATCATAGACAAAGCCCTCCCTCTTCTGCTCCAATGCTGACCTCCCTGGCTTCCTTTAAGTCCCATTAAAACATTTTTTTTACTGGAAGCCTTCCCTAACTCTTCTAAGTTCTAATGTCTTCTCTCCGTTCATTATTTTGTTTATCTCCTATATGCCTTTCTTTGTATATATTCATTGGCATGTTGTCTCCACCACCATGAGATTGTAAGCTCCTTGAGGGCAGGGATGATCTTTTGCCACATTTTATATTCCCAGCACTTGGAAAGGTGCCTTCTACATAGTAGGTGCTTCATAGATGTTTATTGATAGATTTAGACAAGTGGTCTTCCACCCTTTGCTTGAATACCCCTTTTTGGAGAAGGAATTGGCCACCTCCCAAGGCAATTCGTTCTACTTTTTAGACCTCTCTTCATCAAGCCTAAATTTGACTCTGCAATTTTCACTCATTGTCCCTAGTATTACCCTCCAAACAGAAAAATTCTAATCACTTTTCCATGTGACAGGCCTTCAAATATGATGATAATAGCTAACATTTATATAATGCTTTAAATTCAGCAAAGCCCTTTGCCTCATTTGATCCTCACCTCAATCTTTCCAAGCAGTGCTATTGTTATCCCCATTTTATAGGTGAGGAAACTGAGGCCCAGAGTGATTAAGTGATTTACCCAGAGTCACACAGGTAGTGAGTGCCTGAGACAGGATTCATACTCTAACCTCCTGATCTCCAAGTCTCTCTGTACTGTACCCATTAGTTAGTGAATATTTGAGGATAGTTATCGTGTTCAGCCCCAGTACAAACCCATTAATCTCCTGTAGGCTCAATTTTCTTGTCTATAAAATGAAGGAGTTGCTGGGGCAGGAGGGGGAGGGGAGCCTTCTGGCTCAAAAGAGCCGTTCCTTTCACTATCCTGGGTTTTTCAGAATGTAGCCAGTAATCTTCTGAATGGTCATTCAATAGGGAAAAAAAATAAGGGTGTGTGTGTGTGTATGAGAGAGAGACAGAGTGTGTGTGTGTATATGAGAGAGAGACAGAGAAACAGAGAGAGACAGAGAGAGAGAGAGAGAGAGAGAGAGAGAGAGAGAGAGAGAGAGAGAGAGAGAGAGAGAGTGTGTGTGTGTGTGTGTGTGTGTGTGTGTGTGTGTGTTAGGGAGGAAAGAGATTCCTGGGGGGAAAAAAGGAGTTTTATCCTATGCTAATTATTCCTGCAAGGCACTGGTGTAATGCGGAATTTGAATATAAATGCATTTTCTTTAAAGTCTAACACTTAGCTGTGTGAATAACAGCTTCTCAAGTGCAATCAAAGTTCATTTGAATGTTAATTTTATTTTTTTTAATTTACCACTCGGTCTCCCCTCCCTGAAATATACATAAGTTGAATAATTGTAGCCTTTGTGTGTGTGTGTATACACACGTGAATGTGTGTGTGTGTGTGTGTGTGTGTGTTTGCAACCTCTGCAAGGGGGCTCAGGCTTTTTCTAATGGACCTTGGCAGACCTTGGTTTGCCTGATGCTGAGGTCAAGGGGAAATAGGATTTCTGGAGAAGGCCTAGTCACCTACCACTGAACAGTCAGCGTGCCAAAAAGAGGGGGCAGAAGTTGGCAGGGTCTGAATGTTGTGGCGGGTGAGGGTGCGACAAGTAATTTTTTACATTTTATTAATTTATCAGGTATCATTTTCCTGGAGGCAGGCTTGCACCAGAGCAGTTATAGACAGGCTAATTGAGGAAATAAAATTAAAGGATTCAACCAAATTTTGTTTGTTTTTTGTTTTGTTTTCCTTACTTTCCCACCTGGATACCTGTGATCAAATCAAATGCCTACCCTTCAAACACATTTCAGTCATCTTGGGCAAGTCAGATTCTGGGGGCCCAAATTTCCTTTTCTGTCAAATAAAGGGGTTGAACTAGATGACCCCTGAGGGGTTTCAAGTTCTAGATGTGTGTTCTAAGGCCTCTAATATCTCTGAACTCTATATTCTAAGGCCCTCCCAGCTCTGACATCCTGTGTTCTAAGGGCCCTCCCAGCTTTGACATCCTGTGTTCTGAGGGCCCTCCCAGTTCTGACATCCTGTGTTATAAGGCCAGGTGTACTGTGAGAAGTAGATAGAGCTCCAGCCTAGAGACAGGAAGACTTGAGTTCAAATCCAGCCTCAGATAACTGTGTAACCCTTGGCAAGTCATTTCACCCTGTTTGCCTAACTTTCCTCTTCAGTAAAATGAGCTGGAGAAGGAAATGGCAAACCACTCCAGTATTGCTGCCAAGAAAATTCCAAAAAGGAATATGAAGAGTTGGACCCAACTGAAATATCTGAACAACAACTTTGAATGAAGACAAATAATGCCACAGGGGAAATACTTGGTCACTAAAAAAAGGTCAAGTCATGCTTCTTGGGTTACATCTAAAAACAGCAAATTGGTCTGGAGCCAGTCAGTAAGATATTTCAAATTTCTGGGACATTGAGGAGACAGATTCTTGTACCTGTACTAGAGGGAAGCAAGGGGAAAATTGAGCCCCGATGGAGTATTATATGCCACCCTCATTACTGATCACTGACCCAGTGCTGGATTTGGAGTCCAAGAGAACCTGAGTTCACATCCATCCTAACTCTGCTACCCATTCCCTGTATGACATGAGACAAGTTCCTTAACCTCCTTGAGCCTCAGTTTCCTCATCTGTACAATGAGACAATTGACTAGATAATCTCCAACAGCCCTTTCAGCTCTTAATCTAGGATGCTAAGAAGACAGCCTGGACCTTTCCAGCTCTTAATCTTTGCTCCTGTGCAAAACTGGGACCAGACTGACTCTACTCCCACCCCACTGGGAAGGAGGGAAGGACAGTAAAAGCTGGGGCAGAAATAGCAAGAAAGCAAGCCCAGGATCCATGCATGGAAGACCAATAACAAGTATCCAGATGGAATCAGAGGAAGGAACACAAGGGAAGACTGAGGACAAGCATGCGTATGGAAAAATAAACACCAAGGAAGGAAGAAGCTTCAAGGCACATAACCCTTGAAGCAGAAAAAGATGCCAACTATGTATTCAAGAAAAGTCTTCTAGTAACCAGGATTTGTGAGTATACACTTTGACCGCATGTGCTCTCTATATACCTCACTATCATCATCCTCTAAGCTTAACTACACTCTTCCCCAAGATTCTGTACTTGTGGGAGAATGTACCTCAAACTTTTGGGGGGAAATCTTTTTTACCAGTCAACAATAGTTTTGTGTTTTCACATTAGTAAATACCTTTGCTAAAAACTAACAGGGGCTACTGGCTGATAATCAATGGAAAGAATGCCAGTAGGGGCTTGTGAGTAACAGTGTGTTAGAAACCACTAGACCTCTGAATTACCCTTGGCTGAGATGTAGTATTCTATACTCTGGAAATCTAACCTACTTGTCCAGTGCAAGTTGGGAAAATGAAGGGATCAGGGAGGGGAGTGGTAGAGTACTGCTGCATAAGGAAGGACATTTCTTTGAAATTTGCCTGAAGCTATCTACAGTCATATCAAAAAAATGCTCTAAATCAGTATTGATTAGATAAATGCAAATTAAAACAACTCTGGGGTACCACCTCATACCTAACAGATTGGCTAATATGACAGAAAAAGAAAATGACAAATGTCAGAGAAGATGTGGGAGAATCGTGACACTAATGCATTGTTAGTAGAGCTGTGAACGGATCCCCCCATTCTGGAGAGCAATTTAGAACTATGTCCAAAGGGCAATCAAATTGTTCATACCCTCTGACACAACAATACCACTACTAGGTCTATATTCTAAAGAGTTCATAAAAAAGGGGAAAGGACCTATATGTATAAAAATATTTATAACAGTTCTTTTTGTGGTGGCAAAGAATTGGTAATTGAGATAATGCTCATCATTTGGGGAATGGCTAAAGAAGTTGTGGTATATGAATGTAATGTAATACTACTGTGCTATAAGAAATGATGAGAAGGAGATTTCAGAAAAACCTGGAAAGATTTACATGAACTGATGCTGAGTGAAGTAGGCAGAACCAAGAGAACATCATTCATCATAATAGCAAGATTGTGCAATGATAAACTAGGATTGACTTAGCTCTTCTAAGCAATACAATGATCCAGGACAATTCCAAAAGACTTATGATGGAAAACACTATCCACATCCAGAGAAAGAACTATGGAGTCTAAACACAGATCAAAGCATACCATTTTCACTTTTTTGTGTTTCTTTGTGACTTTTCCCTTTCATTCTGTTTCTTCTTTCACAACATGACTAATCTGGAATTATGTTTTACATGAATGCACATGTATAACCTATATCAGATTGCTTGCCATCTTGGGGAGGGGGGATGAGAGGGAGGGAGGAAGAAAAAATGTGAAACCCAAAATCTTATTAAAAAATGAATGCTGAAAACTGTCTTTACATATATTTGGAAAAAATAAAATACTATTTAAAAGAAAGAAAGAAAGAAAGAAAGAAAGAAAGAAAGAAAGAAAGAAAGAAAGAAAGAAAGAAAGAAAGAAAGAAAGAAA
>NW_027187400.1:20418197-20418297 GCF_028583685.1 Petaurus breviceps papuanus
AGAAAGAAAGAAAGAAAGAAAGAAAGAAAGAAAGAGAAGGAAGGAAGGAAGGAAGGAAGGAAAGAGGGAGGGAGGGAGGAAAGAGGGAGGGAGGGAGGAA
>NW_027187400.1:20418307-20425623 GCF_028583685.1 Petaurus breviceps papuanus
AGGAAAGAGGGAGGGAGGGAGGAAAGAGGGAGGGAGGGAGGAAGGAAGGAAGGAAAGATAAAGAAGGAGAGAAAGAAAGAAAGAAAGAAATTTGCCTGGTACAAAAGTGCAAAGGGCTGCTTGGGAGATAGTTAAGTTCCTAGTCACTAGAAAAGTTCAAACTGAGATTAGGTGACTGTCACCTGTCAGTGATGGCATAGAGAAGATGAATGTTTTAGACAGGAGGCTGAACTAAATAACCTCTAAGGTTCTTTCCAAATCTAAGTTTCTCAGCTTCACTGCTCATCTGCCTTCCAAATCATCATCAAACCACTTGCTGGGTTCTGATTGGGGTGTTTTGTCTGGATTTTACTTTAAATATGAATTGATTTATTTTGAAATGGCTTACAAACATGGAGCTGTTTCTGAATTGGTGACACCATGCAACTTTGTCTCCTGTTTTAAAATAAGCAGTGAAGGGTGGCCTGAAGCTGCCCTTTTCCACCCTCCCTCTCTTCTTAATGCCTTACAAAGATGAGCACAAAAATACAAATGAACTGCAGGACAATCCGGTTTCATTTAAAATTGTCTGTGGCTTGCTACTGATAAAGGGAAAACAATGACAAATATACCCCGGGAAAGGCTATCCCCCCTTCTCCCTAAGCAACTGCTTTTCATCAGCCCCAATTTGCATTTTATCTCCATGCCATCTCCCACATCAGTCTCCTCTATACTGACTTGGCCACCACTTTTGTGGAGTCCCTCATCCCCTTTTGCCTGGATTATTCCAACAGCCTCCTAATTAACCCCAGAGCTGCCTGTCTCTCCCCTCTCCAGTTTATGTTCCACACAGCTGCCAAACTGATCTTCCTCAGGCACAGATCTAACTATGTCCTCCCCTGTTGAAGAATGAATGGGGAAAAATATCAATTGCTTACTATGTGTTAAGCATGAGGCTAGATCCTGGACATACAAACAGAAAAGGAAGATAGTCCTTGGGGTGGCTAGGTGGTGCAGTGAATAGAGCACCAGCCCTGGAGTCAGGCGGACCTGAGTTCAAATCCGGCCTGAGACAACACAAAAACTAGCTGTGTGACCTTGGGCAAGTCACTTAACCCCAAATGCCCTCCAAAAAGCAAAAAAAAAAAAAAAGATAGTTATCACTCTCAAAGAACTCACCTTCTAATAGGGGAGAGAGTACATAGAGGAGGTTTCAGCTGCAAATCACATGCATTTCTGATGCTGAACTATGCATCAGTGCCAGGGACCTTGGTGGGGAGAACTTTCTTTCTGGGTCTTCAGTAACTAGAGTTGCTAAGGAGGCAGAGGCTGTAGCATTGAAGCTTCAATAGCTCCCTGGTTCTGCTGAAATAAAAGTCTGACTCCCCTGTTTGGCATTTAAAGTCATTCACAATCAGGATTCAGTTTATTCTATAACTTCCTCATAATCTAGAGTCTAACCTAACTGATCTACTTCCTGTCTCCTATCTAAGACATTCTCTCATTTGTTTTTTCTTTTTCTTTCTTCCTTCCTTCCTTCCTTCCTTCCTTTCTTTCTTTTCTTTTTTGCTTTTGGAGGGGGAAAGGCAGGGCAATTTGGGTTTAAGTGACTTGCCCAAGATCACACAGCTAGTAAGTATTAAGTGTCTGAGGCTGGATTTGAACTCAGGTCCTCCTGACTCCAGAGCTAGTGCTCTATTCATTGCACCTCCTAGCCACCCCATTCTCTCATTCTTTACCTTTTCACAGAGAACCACCCTCCTTGCCAACCCAACTAGAATGTTCTCCCTCGTTACCTATGTCTCTTGTGAATCCCTTGTTTCCTTCAAGGCTTGACTCAGGTGTCTCCTCCATGGAGTCTTTCCTGATCCCTCCCTCCCCCAGTTATTCATAGTCTCCATTCCCACACACACACACCCTGCTCAAAAAACTCTTTGTATATGGTTTATTTATCTGTGTATATGGTATATCCCAATGGAATCCATGCACCTTAAGAAAAGAGACTATTTCAGTTCTGGCTTTGTATCCTAGGGAACTCGGAGAGTCCCTCTGCACAACATGGGCAGTTAGTAAGCATACTGAAGGGATGAATGACTAAATGAATCAGAGAAATCAAAATGAGAAAGAGGAAAAATATAGACTGTCATTCAAACGGTGCATGTTTGGCATGAAATCTAAAGTGTTCAATGTTTCCCTGTACTAGAATTATCTCCAAAGAGATGAGAAAAACCAGACAAAAGCATCTCTGGAAGTTAGACATACCCCAAATGAACAGATCATTATTATCTGGGGATATGCATGAACTAGAGATGGTTTGATAGTTTTAATTACGTCTTTTAGGAAACAGAGGTCTTGCATTTATAGATGTAGTTAGAGCTTTGAATCCCCTGGGCAAGGAGCCGAATTTATGATGATTCTATTCCAACATGGTGGCTGCTTTAGAAATGAGCGTGGTAGAAAGGAATACTCCCTGTCTTTCAACTAAGGTAGCCAACCAATTGGTACCTGACTAGTCTTTTACTATTAACAAAACTGAGGGTACCTTTGTCTATACATAATATTATAGCCAAGGCCCTGCTAGGCTTAATTTTATTATTCTCCTTCTATTCCAAATGACAATATGCAGTTGGGTGGACAAACAGTAGAGTTTGCCCACTGGCACATATTTAGTGCCCGTATTATTCATGGAACCCCTTTTCAATTAAGTCCCCCAAGTCTCACTTGATGAAATTATAGAATATAAAGAACAAGAGTCAGGAAAGAGTAGAATGAAATTTTCCAGAATTATTTTTCACCTTATAAAAGTGTGAAACCTCAAATGGCCACCCTAAATGGTCTCTTTCAGATTTTTACTAGATCTTACAGCTAGTAAAGAGTGTGAGACCTCAAATGACCACCCCAGATGACCTATTTGCATATTATAAAGGGTGTGAACCTGGGAATGATCCATTCACGATTTCTCTAGAAAATGTAAAGAAGTGTTTTATGTAGGACCTGGGGGTAAAGGACTCATTCACTCTCAGCAGATGCTACCATGCAGTAAACCAGGAAGGGTCTGAAGGCCACTTTCTCCTCCCCATCCCCAGCCCATGTGGCCCTCAAGAAATGAGCCTGGGATTTTGGTCTATTTTGTCTTTTTTAAGTTCTAAGCACAAATAGTAGAGTCCCCAGCCCAAAAGCTTCAGGCATGGAATTTTGGTCAATTTTGTTTGTTTTCAGTTCTAGGTACAAAGAATGGAGTCCTCAAGAGGCGTGTGATTTTGATCTATTTTGTTTGTCTTTTTTAAGTTCTAAGCACAAAGAATGGAATCCCCAGCCCAGGAGCTTCAGGCATGGAATTTGATCTGTTTTGTTTGTCTTTTTTAAGTTCTAGGTACAGAGTGGCATCCCCAGCCCAGGAGCTTGAGGCATGGAATTTGATCTGTTGTATTTGTCTTTTTTAAGTTCTAGGTATAAAGAGTGGCGTCCGATGCCTTAACATCCCCAGGAGCTTAAGGCATGAATATCATGGAGCCCAGGATTCTAAGCCAGAAGTTGTAGCCAAACCAGCAGGGAAATCCTGAGAAAGGAATGAGGAGGAAAGGGTGTTTTGGACTCAAAACTTCGGGGAAATAATGCCCCTTTTAAAATGAATTGTTGTTTTCATTTTGCCCAAAGTAAAGCTAGAAGTCCTGAACACAATTCTCTGATTCAGAGAAAATAATTTGTCTAATCTTTGATTCAGCATCTATGAGATCCTAACTGTAATTTAGCTCTCTTCCCAAAAACATTGTGGAGGGAAACCATAGTAGAGAAAGGCAAGAATCCAACTGTTAGCTGGAATGATACGTAGAAAAGTGTGGAGTACAATCCCTCTATCTCTGTATAACATTTATGGCCCTAGGGTTCCCTTCTCGCCACTTCTTGACTGCATCTTCTTTGGGAATAGCACAGCTCCCCTCTTTTGTACCTGTCCTTAAAACCCAACATTGTTTCAGGATCTCAGCATACTGGTGGGATGTGCATGGTACCAGGAGTCAGGAGGGTTGGATTCAAGTCCTAATTCTGCCTCATTACCATCATCATCACCAGCATAATCATCACTAGCATTTCTACAGCACATTAAGGTTTGTGAAGTGATTTACATGATATCTCATTTGATAGAACTTTAAAGGGTAGCACTGTTATAATCCCCATTTTATACATGTGGAAACTGAGGCACAGAGAGATTAAGATACTGGCCCAGTCAGACAACTAGGAAGTATATGAGGCAAGATTCAAACTTAGTTCTTCCAGATTCGAAATCCAGGATTCTAGCCACTACATTACGTAAGTATTTACTATCTCTGTGACCTTAAGTATTCACTTGACCTGAGACTTCAGAAAGCTTATAGTGTGGTATAGTGCCAATGCAATATTTACAGTGCCCATGATCACAATAAAGACCATGACTATAAATATTACATGATATTCAATTGTAAAATATAACCAACTCTCCATATAGAAGAAAGAACCAAAGCATTTATTTAGATACCAGAAAACTGAATCCCAAAACCAGGAAGCTGATTCCATCATAGTAGTATAGAAATTAACAAGCCATAATAATTCAGAGTCATGCCATCCTTCAGCCTTCCCACAAATCAACACAAGATCAATATTTATTCACAAACCTCTCTATCTCCTTGCCTGAGCTCCTCCTCCCTCTCCCACTGTCTTGCTAGCTCTGGCTCCCAGTTTCCTGTGGCTCTGCTCTACCCTTCAGCAAATCCCTCCCATCACAGGCCCCATGTTACTACATTCAGCCTATTAGGGGGCAGAGTTTACTTTCAAATTAGGGAAAGTCTTCAAATTCCCCCTAGGTCTATTAAGGGACAGGGAAGATCTTCAAATGCCCATCCTATTACACGGGGTAAAAGGATCACTAGGTTATGATGTCAGAGGATTAGAATTTAAATCATAACTCTCGGCACCTACTACCTTTGTGATCCTGGATAAGTCACTTACTCTCTGGGCCTTAGTTCCTTTCTCCATAAAATGAGAGGGTTGGATTAGATAACAAAGGGCTCTCCCAACATTGGATTCTCTATTCTAAGGCCCCTCCCAGCTCTGCCATTCCATATTCTAAGGGCCCTCATAAATCTTACATTCTGTGTTCTAAAGGCCCACTCAGCTCTGATATTTTGTATTCTAAGGGCCCTCCTAGACCTTACATTATGTGTTCTAAGACTTGTCCCAATTCTGACATCCTCTGTTCTAGGGTCCCTCCCAACTCTGACACTCTCTGTTCTAAGGGCCCTCCCCACTCTGATATTCTATATTCTAGGGTCCTTCCCAGCTCTGACATTCTGTGCTAAGATCTGACCACTTCTTGGATTTGTGGAGTAAGGAGAAGAGAGGTATTAAGAAAAACATTGAACCTATGACCCTGAATGAGGGGAAGAATGGTGGTGCCCTTAGTGGAAATGGAAAGTCTGGAGGAGGGATGAACCTAACAAAGACAAGTTTTATTCTGGACATGTTGAGTATCAGATGCCTATAAGAAATCCAGCTGGAGACATCCAATGGGCAGTTTGGCGATGTGACACTGGCTCTTAGGCACTGGGACAGATGTAGAGAACAAGGAAACATTGGCAAAGAGGAGATAATTGAGATAATGAGAACTTCATAGGAAAAAATAATAAAAGCAATAATAGCTAGCATCTACAAAGCACTTTGAGTTTTTAAAGTATTTCACATATGTTAACTTGTTTGATCTTCATAGCATCCCTGGGAGCTAGGAACTATGTTATTATCTTCACCTTATAGAAGAGGAAACTGAGTACTTGGATATGGGCATACAGTTAGCATCTAAGTCAGGATTTTAACTTAGATCTTCTAGACTGCAAACTCTGCCCTCTATCAACAGCATCATCTACCTGGGTGGGGGGGGGAGACCGAGAGAGAGGAGAGATGAGAGGGGGGAAGAGGAGACAAAGGACAGAGAGGAGAGAGAGGGGAGAGAGGGGGTAAGGGGGTAAGAGAATGGGAGGGGGAGAGAGATAGGGAAGGGAGAGAGAGAGAGAAGAGAGGAGAGAGAGGAAAGAGAAGAGAGAGAGGGTAGGAAGGGGAGAGAGAGGGAGAAAGAGAGAAGAGAGGGAGAGAAGAGAGGAGAGAGAGAGAGGAAAGAGAAGAGAGAGAGGGAGAAAGAGAGAGAGAGAAGAGGGGGGGAAGAGAGAGAGTAAGAAAGAAGAGAAAAGAGAGAAGGGGATGGGAGGGGGCAGGTCAGAAACTTGAGGGACATCCAATATAAGGATACCAGACATGAATGCTGATTCAGTAAAGGAGACCAAAAAGGAGAAATTAGACAGGGAAAAGGAAACCAGAGAGAAAACTATCTCACAACAAATGAGGGAAGAAAGTTTCTCACCATTTCCCCCACCTACGCAATGTTCCTCAGGATGGCTGCTTTTAAAAATGAGTCATCGGAAGCCTGTCTGTCCCTCTCAAAGTCCTGCTCTTAGAAGTCTGCCTTTAAGCATGTGTACTTAATGGATCTGACAAGCCAGTCATTGACAGAATGCAGAACAAAGGAAGCGAAAGGATGATCGTGTTTCTATGACACCCAAAACTCTGATCAAATAGCCAGTCAATGCAAGGAACATTATGTAGTTTTACATATACATATGTGTATACACACACACACACACATATAAGTCTATGTAAGATAAATTATTAAAACTAATTAAACTCTATAATATAATTTTTACATCTATTTCACGAAACATTTCCCTGCATGGAGCTGAGTGGGGCTTGGCCTGGGCAACACTGGGAAAGCGAGGCTGGTTCTGTGTCTCAAAGTCTAACGGGAGCCAAGGACCCAGATGTTACTTTCCTTTCTCCACTCTATGCTCCAGCCCACCTTACTTCATTGTCCTTCAATGAATCAATGCAGACGGAGTGAGGAGGGTATTCAGTAGAGCAACAGGCAAAAGGAGTGTCCACTGGGGCAAGGAAATAGAGAGAAAAGCCATCGTCTTACCAAGGGGAGGAATGGATCATGTGGTATGAAGAGAACTGGATTTGAAGTCGTGAAACAACAAGGTTCAAATACCAGCCCTGCTACTAACTAATTACCTGCAGGACCGTGGAAATGTCATTGCCCTTTTCTAAACCTTGATTACCCCTTCTATAAAAAAATTAAAGAGATGGTCTAAATAAATGCCTAAAATCACTCCCAGCTGTAAAATTCTATGTTCCAAGCCCCCCTCAACCCCAGTTTTGACATTCTCTATTCTAAGACCCCTCCCAGCTCTGACATCCTGTGTTCTAAGTGCCTTCCCAGCTCTGACATCCTGTGTTCTAAGGGCCTTCCCAGCTCT
>NW_027187400.1:20425633-20449477 GCF_028583685.1 Petaurus breviceps papuanus
CTCTGACATCCTGTGTTCTAAGGGCCTTCCCAGCTCTGACATCCTGTATTCTAAGAGCCCTCCCAGTTCTGACACTGTGTTCTAAGGGCCCTCCCAGCTCTGACATCCCATGTTCTAAGATCCCTCCCAGCTCTGACATTCTGGGTTCTAAAGTCTTTTATGCTTGCTATGTGTAGGCCCTTAAGACAGAGCCATAATAGAAAACCCCCCTTCACTTGAGGGTAAAAGCAGTTGAAGGGGATGGGGCAGTACTAGACAACAGACCACTGGATGCAGCCTCACTTAGACATGGCAATTGCGTGTTTCCCAAAGAGTCCCACTCATTCTTTCATGGGAGCTGAGGAGAAAGGCCCTGGAGGAAGAGCGTCATGAGGGCAGGACTCTGGGGCTACACAGCAGTCCAGGCCACTTGGAACCACCAAGTGTAGGAAGTATTCCCACCACAACCCCACCCCACTACCAAGGGGAAATGCCCTACTCTAGAAGGCCAGCTCCTGGGGAGAGCTCCAGTTGCCTCTCCCTAGTTACAGCTGTGTTCTGAAAGACCCTAATCCTTACTTCCCAGCCTCTGGAATCACTGCTACAAATTCAATCCCTGCCTCACCCTTTCATCTTAATAAACTTGAGCTTGACCTGACTCAATGGCAAATTTCTCTGATCACAACTTGGACCGTGACCTCTTTCACCAGAAAGAGTCTTCCCTTGTGGCCTCTTAAGCATCTTCAGTAATTGGCACCACCCATTCTCACAGGTGGCAGAGATTCAGTATCACCCCCCACCTTCCCTCCCACTACCCACTGGATCATTGCCAAAGATCTGCTGTATGACCCTCTAATTAAAATTAGAGGATGAATGGAATAAAAGTGAAAACTTCTCAGGTAACATTCCAGAAATCTGAACAGAATTGGTAACAACTTAGTAACCTGGGATGGGAACCTAAGACCCTTGCCTTAGTTCCCTGGTCATAAGTCGAAGTTTTTGCTAAGTTTAGCTAAGTGTAGGAGGGGAAAGCACAGACCCTGCAAATTTAGCCACAGGCCCAAATGTTCCAGACTTGTTTCCACTGACCACCATCTGACCTGTACAAATATAAAACTGGAAATCCTGTTGCAGAACTCCAGGTAGGTCACCATGTCCTAAAATCCAAATGATTCATAAAATATTGTCTGCTTTCATAACTATATTGATATTGTTAGAACATTTATCTTCTGCTTTCATAACTAAGTTGATACTGATGACATATTTTGTCTGTTTTCATGTCCGCTAGACATGTACCTTCTGCTTTTTGATATTACTGACATTTCACCTGCAACGCCAGAAATTTTTGCGGTTAAGATTGTGTGCCTCAGTTTCTAATTAACAGGAACAGGACAGAACAAGGGATGGGGGAAAGGGGTGGTCTTTTGGGTATATAACCAAGCTTCGCATTTTGTATTTTGCCTCTCCTATAGACTGCCTCTGGTAGCGAAACCAGTCTTCTTGCAAGAAGAAATAATTAAATAAATCCTTGCTGTCTCTATTTGGAAATATCTCAGCTTATTTTATTTTGGGCAAGGATAGTCTTGTCCCACACAGAGGAGCAGATTTTAAATTCATATAGAATATTATTAGAACTAGAACTGGCCCAAAGGGCAGGGGGAAAATGGATTCTCTATCCTTAGAAATAATTAAAAATTATAGCTAATGTTTACATAGCACTTTACAATTTACAAAGAACTTTACTTATATTATCTCCTTTGATGCTCACAATAATCCTATGAAGTGGGTGCTGTTACTATCCCCATTTTACAGATGAGGACAAAATGGAGACTTAGAAAGATTAGTTGACTTTCCAAAGATCACATGGCTAGGCAGGACTTGAGGTAAGATTGGAATTCAGGTCTTTCTGACACCAAGTACAGTCATCCCTTCCACATTGTGACTTCCCCCATCATGGGTTCTATATATCTTGAGTCCATATAAAAAAATTAAATGAAATTTTTGGGAAGTTTTGCAGAAGTTATAGATGACACAAGAAGGCCAGCAGATAACACAGAAAAAGTTTAGAAACTCAGAAACACATAAAATGTATTGTGGTATTAGATAATATCAACATATCCTATCATTTAATACTGTAAATACCCCATAAAGAAAAAAAATTCAGACTTCTTCTCTGGTACGAAAGGAGGACCAAGAATTTTTGCTCTGATTTTTCACATTGAAAGGGTGTGGTTCCCCAACCCCAACCTCAACCCCAAGCCCACCAGTGTGTAAGGAATCACTGTCTTTACTCATTATTCCATGACTGTTACAGATTGCCACACTTTCCCCCTAGGGGACGTTCTTCTTTCTTAGCGATTGGTTTCACCATTTTTTATAATTCTCAATGACAAACTTGCTCCTAAATTCAGGACTTTTCTAAAGACTTTGAAAGAATCTCACAATTTTAGATTAGGAGCTGGGACTTTAGAGATCTCATCCAATTATCTTATTTGATTGATGAGGAAACAGGACCAGAGTGAAAGAGGGAACGAACTGTCCAAGGACAGAAACTGGGATTGAAACCCAGGTTTTCCAACTCTAAATCTAGAACCATATTGCTTGGTTAAAAGAGCTAAAATAATGCAAATAGCTCAAAAAATGCAAATAGTTGTAACTAGGGCAAGGCAAATGGGGTTTTGCCTCAGTATACCAAATTTAGAAGGCATCAAATTTAGAACTGCAATTTTTCAGCAATGAAGAAATAATGGAGCCTAGCCCATTGTTTGCAAGAATACTTAGTTTAAGTAAAAAGCTAACAGATGCTACCCTCGAGTGAGCTCCTTCCCTGTCTGGTCTGATCTAGCAGCCTACCATCAGTGTGCTGGGGTCTCTGACTCCCATGAATAGGTTGATGTCCCACCCTGGCCACATGAGAGTACATTTCATGCCCCTTACCCCGCGTACAACAATTCCTAGTTGCAGCTCTTCCTCTGAAACCCCAGTCCATGCTAAGTTTCATTGATTCAATGAATCTGAAGAATTTCTATGCTCCCTATCAATGGTGGGATGAACGGTCAATTGATGATTCCAAGCTATTGCTGGCTGGGCCAGTGGTGACTCATGGCTCAGCCAACTGCTGAGGAGTAAAAGGAGCAAGAGACTGTGCAATTCTCCCCCAACATGTTTGTTATGCCCTAGACTTCTTTCCTTACCTCTCTTAACCAGGCAACATGGTTCTGGATTTAGAGTCAGAAAACCTGAGTCTCAGCCTCATGTCCTTCAACAACTAACTCCACAGTTTCCCCATCTATGAAAATGAGGAGAATGGATGAGATGATCCCTAACATTACTTCTGGATCCTCATTTATAATGGTGAGATTCATCTACCGTCTTTTGAAGAGCCTCCACTGAGGGGCAAGGTTATGATTCACACTTATGATAACTGGCATCTCCAAAGTGCTTTAAGTGGTTGAGAACTTTTGTTGTTATTGTGCTTGTTGTTCAGTAATTTCGGTGGTATCTGACTCTTTGTGACCCCATTTGGCGTTTTCTTGGCAGATACTGGAGTGGTTTGCCATTTTCTTCTTTAGCTCCTTTTATATATGAGGAAACTGAGGCAAACAGGATGAAATGACTTGCCCAGGGTCACATGACTAGTAAGTAAGGCCGGATTTGAATTCAGGTCTTCCTGTCTCCAAGCCTGGCGCTCTATCCACTGGGTCACCTACTTGCCCCTGCTGGAATTACTTCAGCTGATCTTCTAACAACGTGGTGAGTTAGATTCTAGAGGTATTATTATGCACCTTTGGTACATTAGGAGCCAGAGACCCAGGGAGGTTAAATTTTGTGTCCAACTCTTTGTGACCCCACGGACCACATCATGCCAGGCCCATCTATCCTCCACTATGTCTTGAAGTCTGTTCAAGTTCATGTTCTTTAAAATAGCTTACCCAAAATCACCTAGGCAACAAATGGAAGATTTGAACTCAGGTCTTCAGACTCAAAGTCCAGTTTTCTTTCCACTGTACCAGGCTAACTTGCCTATTGTCCCTCAGCTAGGAAATGTCACTTTGAACCAATGCCTTCTTGACTCCAAACCATCTTTCTATTATACCATACCACCTCTTGATAATGTTGAGGGATGCTGATTAACCTGAAAACCCCATGGGTTCAAACCCAACTCACACTCTGCCTGAATGCTGCTGCCTGTGCTATAGTCTTCCCCTGCCCCCTGCCAAAATGACCCACACGATGACCAATTAAGTCACCTCTTTCTGTGCTTCCTTGGTAATAGTCTGAAACTCATTTAGGTACAAGATGGTAAAGGCCGTAGATGTTTTAGAAGAAAAAAACCCTCAACCCATATCTCCTGGCCAGATCTGGGCAGACAGACCCTTAAACCCAAAGCTAGAAGAAGTAGGCCTTTCAAGTATTAGAAAATCGACAAGAAGAGGAAGAGCAGAGAGTGTCTGGGCACGGGAGGTTAATGCATGATGAAACAGTTGCTTCTGAAAGGATTGCGTTCCTTTGTGAGCTAAAAGCCTGGTTAGAATCATTTTGTTTTCCTTTTCCTATCTCGAAGCACACACCAGCTACTATTATTCTAAAATCCTGGGCCAAATCAGAAATGCATTTTTCTTAAAATGCCCCCCCCCCAAGGGACATGGTTTCAAATAGAACATGAAAGAAAATGTCTGATCCACCAATTACTCAAGGAGGTTTGGGTTGGATAGCTAATCCAGACTCCTCTTAACTCGTTTCAGAATCGATGTATAGGATGTCGAGGCGGGCTTTGCCTGTCAAGATACAGCTGTGTTGCAAGCCTGCTGGCTGGTCTCAAATAAGGAAAGAAAAGTGTTTTTCTAATCCCCTCATTCCTGGCTTTTTGAAGATACTGGGGTTAGAATGTGTGGTCTAATGAAAGGGTTTTGTCAGGGCAGCTAAAGGGCATCATACTCTGCCTTACTTCCCTTGCAAAAAGAATCATCTTACTATTTGTTCTGTTGGAGAAAACATAGTGGTGCAGTTGATGTCAGGAAAGCAGATTAGGTTTGCCTAATTTGGTTGGGATCAGTGGTTCCCAGGAATAATTGATTCTATTCATGGTTGTGGTCATTGAAGGCCTGTTAATATCTTGCTGACCTTACCAAAGATCTACTCTTAAGCCTGTTTCACAGAAGCCAATTTGTATCCCAGCCATCCAAGAGCCAGATTCTTTTTCCAAGTACTAGCTGGACTCAGTGACCTCTGCAGTCCCTTTGCACTAGAATTTTGTGAAAAAACAGTAGGCGAACTAAAACATAATGAGTAACTTGATAGCTAAAATGTGCACACATGGGTAATGTACCAATCAATAAGCATTTATTAAGTACCTACTATGTTCCAGGTACCGGGGATACAAAAACACGAAATATGTGTCAGAATCATATTATCAACAGCTTTCCAGATATCCTGATGCCCCTCTTGAGTTTCAGGTATTGAGATCACATTTTTCATTTTTACTACATGAAATCTTGCACCCAGGGTACGTATGTGACCACTTGCTGTATTTTTTCTCCTTTGCTATTAGATGGTGTAATATAATACCAAGCAAAGGCAACTTCCCAGGTTCAAAATACCAGCATAGGTGCTCTCTATTTTATTCAGTAACAAACCCAGAACAGAGAAGATCAAAACATGACATCATTCAAAATACAGTATTTACTAAGTATGATTAAATAATCTCCAAGTACTACCCCACCCCAGGACCTTCCAATCATTCAATCAATTACAAAGTCTCTGTTCTAAATACTTCTCCACCCCTAGGCTATACCTTAATTAAGTCCACCACAAAACCCCTCTTCTCAAATGGAGATTAGTTTCCAAACATAAGTAAAATACATTCATTTGCTCAACCATAGAACACAAAAAGGTCAAAAGTTCCCCACCCCTGGATCACAATTGAATCTACCCCAGAGTTACATCAAGTTTAAACACAGCACTTAATACCCAAATGGAGGTCTTTTCTTCATCTTGACACGAGGCAAGTTCTCAGCAATCTTAGTTCCTGGAGAGACAAGGCTTAGCAAGGCCATAAGATACATTGCCAGTCCCTTCATGAATTTATCCTCTGTCTGTAGAACAGCCCTAGAACCCCTGAACACATTAGCAAAGCCCTCTCCCAGGATTTCTGTAAACATACAACAAGAAAATCCTTCTTCAGGGCTTCTGAACCAACAGAAAGGCTCCCAGACCCCTGCAACAACAGTACTGTCCCTCACCAGTGGACAGTATTCATTCTGTCTGCAGGACAGTCTCCAGACCCCTGCAACAACAGTACTGTCCCTCACCAGTGGACAGTATTCACTCTCTGTTTGCAGGACAGTCTCAGGGCTTCTTAGCGAACAGCCAGGTTCCAGGACTTCTTCAACAAAAGGACTGTCTTTCACCAGTGGACAAATCTGGCAAAACAACATCAAAACAGACAGACAAAGTACCAGCAAAACAGCCATGTCTCCTCAGTCCTTGGCAGCTCAGGGGGCAGGTCTCAAAAGTCCAGGGCAATTCAAAGCGGCCACCAGCAATTCTCTTAGGCTCTCTCTCCCCACGAGGTGCTGCGTCCAAAAAGATCTTCCGCCTCTCTCTAGTGTCTCTCCAAATCTACATCACCAGCTCCTCCCAGCTCAGGACTTTCTTTTCACATCAACAAGCCCATCCCACAGGTGGGATTAACAAACTCTGGGTTTTAACACAATCAATTTGAAAACCAAGCCAATACAGGGGAATCTTTAATTGCCATTACTATCACAGATGGTAATCTCTATCTTCCAAGGTTCCCCCAGCATCACTCTTACTAATAAGTTCTTCATCTTTGATCCCCTGATCCCGTTATAGGACCACAGAGTTGGTGTGAGGAAAGCATTTTGTAATCCTTAAACTGATCACCTGAAATCTCCTCACTATGCTGATTTAATCAGTTTCTGCTACTCAACACCTTCTGGACTTAATTCTGTGGTCTCACCTGCCTCATGTGAAGGATAGAAGGTGAAGCAATGAACTTGGCCCAAAGCCTTGCTTTATAGTAGGTTCAGAACTTTCCAGGTAAATCAAGCCACTCTGCTTGGTTTCAGCTCCACAGAAGAACATGCCCTGCCATTAGGAACCCTCTGATGGCCCTCTCCCCTTCAGTTTCTTTTTGTGTCTTGTCTTCTCCCATTAGATTGCAAGTACCTTGAGGGTAGGGTCTTTTTTTTTCTTATTTATAGCACTTCATAGCATGCTGGTGCATAGTAGGTGTTTAATAAATGTTTATTGAATTGAACTTTGGAAGTGTATTATTAAGGTGCAGACTTGTGCAGGGTAAATAACCAGGGACCCAGAGTCAAGGCGTCTGAGAATGAATCCTGGCTCTGAGACATCCTGGTTGTATGACAAGTACAAGTCAGGGAATTTCACTGAGTATCAGTTTCTCCATCCACAAAGTGGGTATAGTACTCCACAGAGTTGTTGTGGGGAAGATGTGTCGTAAATTTTAAAAGAGCAGAGAAATGGGAGTTGGTCTTAAATATGGTGGTAAGACATAAAATACCTCAATCTCTTGTCTAGAAGACCCCAAAATGAATATTACACCAAGAGCAATGACAAGGCATGTGGTAGGTAGGAGAAATTTACAACATATAACCATCCCACCCCTAGTAAATTGAAAAAAGAAAAAGAAAACCTCCATAACAAATATGGATAGTTAAGCAAAACAAATTCCCATAGTAGTCTTATCCCCAAATGGATGCTTCCTTGTGCATCATGAGTCCATCACTTATATGGACAACTGACAGATTGGTGGTTTAATGGATAGAGCTCTGGGCCTTGAGTGAGAAAGACTTGAGTTCAAATCCAGCTTCAGATATTCATTAGCTGTGTGACTTTGGACAGGTCACTTAACCTCTTTTGCCTCAGTTTCCTCATCTGTAAAATGATCTGGAGGAGGAAAAGGCAAACCACTCCAGTATCTCTGCCAAGAAATCTCCAAACGGGGTTCACAAAGAGTCAGACATCACTCAACAACAACAAAAGGTAGTGGAATTCTTCACTGGTCCTCTAGAATCATGGCTAATCTCTGCTTTGATCATAACTCTTAAGTCTTTTGAAGTCATTGATCACTACAATGTTATTATTATGTTCATTGTTCTCCGGTTTTGCTCATTTCCCTCTGTGGTAGAGTCCGAACAAACCTTACCAGGCTTCTCTGAAACCCCTCCCTTCATTGCAAAACTTCGAAGAAGACAAGTAAAAGAAAGGATTTCATCAGAGAAATGCATGGTAGAAAGATGTCAAGTCAACAATCGTTTATCAAGCATTTCTTTGTGTCTGGCACTGTGCTAAATCCTGGGGATACACAGAATGGCAAAAAAACAGTCCATCGATGAGACCACATTCTAATGGGAAGGGTGAAATGCAGACAATTACCTGCAAGTAAGCTGCATACAGGATAAATTGGGGCTAATGGATGGCGGGCAGGCCCGAGCATTAAGGGGAATTAGGAGAGATTCTTGTAGAAGGTGCTGGGGCTTTACAGAGGACAGGGATGCCAGGGGACAGAGAAGAGGAGGAAGAACGTTCCAAGCATAGGAGACAACCAGAGTTAAGTCATGGAGTCAGGAGATGAACATCGTGAGGAAGGTACAGCAAGGAGTCCAGAGTGGCTGGATGGTGGAGGGGAAGAAGACTGGAAAGGTCGAAGAGGGCCAGGCTTTGAAGGGTTTTAAAAGCCAAACAGGGATCTTATATTTGGTTCTGGAATCAACAGGGAGCCACTGGAGTTATTGAATAAGAAGGATGACTCTTTGATAGTTGAGTGGAGGTAGGATTGGATGGGGCAAGAGCGGGGAGACTGGGAGCAGATAGATCAACCACAGGTTATTGCATGAGTCAGAGAGGTGAGGAGGGTCTGCACCAGGGTGGTGGCAATGTCCAAGGAGAATAGGAACATATACAAGCAATGTTATGAAGGCTAAAACAACAGAACTTGGCAAAAGATTGGGTATGTGGAGTGAGAAAGAATAAAGAGTCAGAGATAACATCTATATTGAGAGATTGGGAGGATCTTGGTGTCCTCCATAGCAATAAGGATCTTAAGAAGATAGGAAGATTTGGATGAAAAGGAAAAAAAAAATGGATTGATCATATGTCAAGGATGAAATGTCTCCTGATATTTCAGGAAAAAATGAAGGAGGCCTCCGACCCAAAAAATGGACCCCTATAATGATTCATGGGAGGAAACGGACAAGAATCCCACAGGATGGGCAGATACAAATGGGTCGCAATCTGTACCTGTGGAAGGAATGTGAAAGTGTATGACATAATAGATCAGCTTGCATATCTGAGTGATCACAGCTGTTAGATTTTGAAAGGACCCTAAAGATCACTGAATCCAATCTCTTAATTTTCTGAGTATCCTCAATTCATAAACCAGACCTGGAAGGTCCTATCCTTGGGAACACTTTATCAATCATTGGCTAGAGTTCAGAGAATCAAAGCATCACAGAGTTGAAAAGGAATCTTAGAGACCACAGCCCAGGAGATGGGAATTCCCAGAGTGGTATGATACAGGACTAAAACTGCTCACTGCCCGGCTGGTCTGAGCTCAATCACTTCCAAGCCCAGGTTTGGATCTGAGCAGCACTCCTGTGGGTCTGGCCCTAGTTGGAAGTTTCAATAGACTGCCACCAGACTCAGCTTCTATCAGCCACCTGGGAAGCTCTATAGATTCAGAACAATAAAACTTTGGGCTCATCATTAGTATGGGATCCCTGCCACTGCAGGCTTCAGACTGGACTGGAGGCTAGCACCAAGATCATGCACCTTTCCTACGGTGACCAGCGCCCCACAAAGCTGATGCTCACTTCTGAACTTGTTCCCTGCTCAGTAACCAGTCCTAGGGCATGACATGGTTCCCTACCCTAGAATGCCAACCCACCTCCAGGTGAAGGTCCTCTCCTCCATCTGCTCTGCATCTGTGATCCGAAAATAGGTAGTGAGTAACCGAAAAGCCAGGTGGCACCTGTTCCTGCATTCTACATGAGACTGAGGTGCCCTGGTATGGGTATGGGTCCTCTTCTTGCCCTTGGGCACAGATTTGGGCCTTTTTCAATCCCTGGGTGCTAGAATACTCTACAAAGAGCTCCCCCTGGCCAGACCCTGTCCCCAGTATCCACAGACGATTTTGTCTGTTTCCCTACGCTGAGATGACCGGGAAAAATCACTCATTATGGGTTTTTTTTTTTTCTTGGATTGTCTAACTAGCACTTGGTTTGGTGCATCTCCTAGACCTTTGTAGAGGAGATGTATTAGAGGAGCTGGATTATTCTTCCTGTGTCTCCCCCATTTGAGTTTGACAGCTTGGATTGTGAATTCTCAGTGAGGCCATAAGCAACTGAACATACAGGGTCAGAGCCTTGCCCCATTGGGGCCAATACCCAGCTGTCTTACCCAGGTTGAAGATTTCTGGATGAAAGCCACCATGGAAATAAGAGTAATTACAGTGACTTTCTCCCCTCAGCTCAGCCGTCCTTCCTTTGTGCCCCATATGAAAACGATGGCATTCCAACTGGAATCTCTCATTTTTTCATGCTTTGGGGATTATTCCTTGTAATTGACTCCATTCCGTATTATTCTTTTGTGGTTAATATTTCTCTGTGCCAGATACATTACCCCTGCTCTGATTCCTCATTTCTCCTTTGTAGCTACTATTTAGCATGGGGTTTTTCATCCATCTCGTCCAGTCATTGTGCTAAGATTTAAAAGGAAAAAAGCTACCCAGTTTCTCACATGCCTACTCTTTAAGGGAGTGGGTGATTGCCAGTCTTTATAAATCATTCTTCTTGAGGAGGATGCTTAATGGAAAGCCTGGTTCCCCTCCACAGAGGGAAAGAATCCTACCATAGTATAGGTTTTTAGTCTACCAGTTTGAATATGCATCAACATATCAAGGACCTATGATGTCAGCAGTGTGGAGGTAAGTATGGAACCCAGGCATAACCAACAAGTGGTATTAAATACATACTATGTACCCCTAAGCAGCAAGAAGAATCACAATGGTTAGAGCACTGGGTCAGGAGCCAGGATGACCTGGGTTCAAATCCAGGCCGAGGAAAGGGAGAGAAACATTGAAACATAAATACAATATATAAATAAATACAGAAATTAAACACAAAATAAATAAATACAAAACCAAAACATAAATGAATTTAAGTGAGGGGAATAAACACTAACAACTGAAGGGAATAGGGAAAAGGGAGAATGGAAGAGAATAAGCATTTATTAAGCACCTACTGTATGAGGGGATTGAGCTAAGTGATTTACAAATATTATCTCATTTAATCCTCACCACAACCCTGGGAGGTAGATATTATTGTTACCCCCATTTCACAGAGGAAACTGGGGCAAACTGAGGTTAAATGAGTTGCCCAGAGTCACACGGTTAATAAGTGTCTGAGGCTAGTTTTGAACTTACATCTTTCTCTAAGTTCAAAGGGGCAACTAAGTGGTGCATTGGATAAAGTCAGGAAGATCTGAATTTAAAATACTAGCTGTGTGACCCTGGGCAAGTCACTTAATTTTTGCCTCAGTTTCCTTATCTGCAAAATAATAACACCTACCTCTCAGAGTTGTGAGGAGGATGAAGTGAGATCATATTCACTTGGTAAAGGGCCTGGTACATAGTAGGTGCTATATAAAAGGTTGTTGTTGTTACGCCTGACTCAAGACCCAGTGTTCTGTCCACTTTAGGAGGGAGCTGGAGATTAAGGAAAGCCAAAGGAAGAAGGGAGAGTATTCTAGGCATGGGAGCTAGCCTGTGCAAAAGCACAAAGATGGCAGACAGATGACCAAGTTGGGAAATGCCAAGTTTCCTGGAATATAGAAGTATGAAGGGGATGAATAGGAACTAAGTCTGGAATCAGATTTGGAAGGGCTCCATGTGCCAAACTGAGGGATTGACATTTTATCCTAAAAGACATAGGGAGCCTTGGAGGACTCTTGAGCAGAGGAAGGCCATGGTCTTCCCAACACCAAGGCCACTCTTCTATCCACCACATTGTACTGTCCATGCTGCAGATCAAATCACACTCCCCTAACTGAACAGTTCTGGAAATAAATTATTTATAGAACAGTCTATATGATAAAAGTCCTTTTTCCAATCCCAGCACTGAAAAACAAGTGCCGCTATATGTCTATTCTAGGAGAACATTACCCAAAACATGAGAGACTATAGTCATTCAACTTCTTTCAGTGCCTCCCTAAGATCAGTAATAACTGACCCGTTCACCCCTCCTCACTTTAGTCTAGCCACTCGAAAGCAGCTACCATGTGAACTCATGTATCAGCTTTATCTGTTTCTGTGACATATCCAGAGTTATGCCAAGGACCAGTTAATTACGGGGACTCCTGAGAGCCAGTTATTCAATCCTTAATATGAACATTTACAGAGGCAGCTAGGTGGCACAGTGAATAGAGCATTGGCCCTGGAGTCAGGAGGACCTGAATTCAAACCCAGCCTCAGACACTTCACACACACACACACACACACACACACACACACACACACACACACAAAAACTAGCCGTGTGACCTTGGGCAAGTCAGTTAACCCCAATTTCCCTATATATATATGAACATTTACACCTCAGAAATTCACAAATGCTACAAATAATAGTTTGATTTATTGTTTTATTCATTGTCTAAACTTAAGGAAGTGATGGAGAAAATGTTAATATAATAAGGCTCAAATTTAAAACTGTGCTGTGATTGTTGGAAAGCTGGTTGTTAAACATTTACCATCATACCTCTGGTCATTTGACTATTTAACTCTGAGTTCTTCTAGGGGGATTTTCTTTTGTCATACTTTTTTTGTCACTTCACAAAATTTAAGAGTTTGAAGTGAGCACAGAAGGCAGCTCTTGATCAATCATCTCCACCCTATCATCCCCCCAAATGGCCATCCAACCTCTGTTTGAATACTGGCATCATGACACATTATATCTGTAGAAAGTTCTCACTATCTAGGAGGTCAACCTAAACTCTGCATATTTCATATTGCCTAGTACACATCTGAATCCAGTAAAGTACATAATATATTATGATTATTGGATTTGCTAAATTAAGATTCACAGCTAGTAATCTCTCCATGCCTGTTTTCTTAAGTGTCAATGGTTGCAAAACATATCACCTGGTGGCATTGTCCAGGTCCTCAGAGGACTGATGCACAGCTCATCCCTAGGCATGTACTCAGATCCCTTAGGACCCCCTAAAGGGAGTATTCTTCAGGAAGCCAGGATCCCGTCTATGCCACAAAAAGGCATGAAAATCAATCAACAAACATTTATTAGACATACATGCTAGTCTTTGTGCTAACTGCTAGGGCAACAAATACAATGCGTGAAACAATCACTATTCTCCAGAAGCTCACATTCTAACAGGAGACACATACATACAGAATAAATATGAAGATGAGTCAGGATAGTGTTGATAGAGTGAAAGTCAAGAAGACCTGGGTTCAAATCCTGCCTCAGACACAAACTAGATGTGACCTTGGGCAAGTCACTTAAACTCTCTGTGCCTCCGTTTCCTCATATCTAAAATTAGGGGGCTGGGCTCTGTGGTTTAGAAGGTTCCTTTCAGTTCTACATCAATGAGCCAATGAAATAATGTTTTCATTCATATCTGACTCTTTGTTACATTTGGGCTTTTTTGGGAAAAGATACCAGAGTAGTTTGCTATTTCCTTCTCCAACTCATTTTACAGATGAGGAAACTGAGGCAAACAGGGTCACGCAGCTAAGTGTCTTTGACTGAATTTGAACTTGGATCTTCTTGACTTCAGACACCATGCTCTCTCTATCCACCACACCAGCTAGCTGGCCCCAGTGATATAAAAACAAATACAAGGAAGTTAAAATACAGGATAGCTTGGGAGGGAGTACATTAGAAACTGGGGGGGATCAGGAAAGGCTTCATGCAGAAAGTGGTGTTTAGGCTGCATCTTGAAGGAATAGAGAGCCACTATGAGGCAAGGAAGGAGGGCAGTGGAGGCATGAGGTACATTCAGTGCAAAAGCATGGAGATAGGAAATGAGTGTTTTGTGGGAAGGACCGATAGAAGGCCAGGTTGGCTAGATAACTGGCACAGAGCAGGAGGGGGAATAATGCCCAAGCAATGTGAGGTTCAAATGAGGTTGTAAAGTTAAGCAAAGGATTTTATATTTTATATAAATAATAGAGAAATAATAGAGAGAAATTGGAGTACAGTGAGTGAGGGATTGATAGGGTTAGATCTGTATTTAAGTAAAATCAACTAGCAAAAGTGTAGAGGATAGACTAAAATGTGAAAAGACATGAGGAAGAGAGACCGATTAGGAGGCCATTGAAATAATCAAGGTGAGAAGTGATGAGGGACGGAACTGAGATAGGGGCCATGTGAGCAGAGAGAAGGTGCCTGTGCTAGAGGTATTATAGGAGTAGAAGCTGGGATGTATAGAGTGTTCAGGAGGACTAGCAGCTTTGGTGCGCTTTTCAGGCCTGCTTGTTCACCTTTGATGCCCACTTGAACTCACCTGTGGCTCCAAGAAGCTATAGGCCACACCTCAGTAAAACCATCTTGGTAGACAGGCTAAATCAGATTGAGGGTAACCTACAAGCCTTCAGCCTGTTGGTGAGTTAGGGGGATGTCTACCCCAAGTATGTGAAGACTTTCCCTGGTGGAATGACAGCATGAGAACTGTTTGCTCCAATGGCCATGATGGCGGCTGAAACAGATGCTGCGGAACAGAGTACTTAGAGTTTGGTAAAGCACCAAAGGCACCTAGGTCATCCACTCCATCCTGGGCCACTGCCACTTATCCTGACTTTTGTCTTGCCATTGGACGTCCATGACTCTAGGAGAGAGATCGAGGCTGACTACTTCATGCAGTCCTGCCTCACTTAACTCTGATTCACATATGAGTCAAGACATCATCCCACGAGACCATTAGTGCTCTTCAAAAATGAAGAACAAATAACAGGTGTAGAGGTAGCACTATTTGGCGAATGGATGGACCTGTGGGTAAGGGAGACTGAGAAGTCTAGGGTAACATCAAGATTATGAACCTGAGACACTGAAGGATGATGGTGCCTTCAGCAAAGATCAGAAAATATGGAAGAAGGAAGAGTTTGGGGAAAATCAGTTCTGTTTGAGACCTGTTGAGTTTGAAACGTTTCCAGAACATCCACTTGGCAATGTTCAATTGGTGATGCAAGAGGGAAGGGTGATAAGAATCATTGGCATAGAGATGGCTCTGTAGGAAGTAACTTCTTCCAATGAGAGAGAATTCCAGTCCTCTGCTTTGCCTTGGCTATTGACTTGTCTCATTAGTGAAGTCAACAAATAAAGTGGATAGGTAGCTACCATTGAGATTCATAGGATTTAGACCTAGGAGGGACCTCAGAGATCATCTGGTCTAACCCATTCCCTTGACAGATGAAAAGCTAAAGGCCCAGAGAGAGTCTTGCCCTGGTTCCCACAGGTAGGAGGCAGCAGAACCCGAATCTAAATTCAAATCTTCTGGCTCCCAAACTAGGATTTATCTATTATACTAAACTGACCCCTTTGGGAATGGTTGGATTTATCTGGGGGTATACTGATAAATGTTTAACATCCAGCTCTTCAGAGTCTATTTAATCTTTTTTTTTTATTTTCCCCATCACTTTCTTAAATCTAGACTGGGGATGGGGATCCTTCAGCCTCAAGGTCACATGTGGCTTTCTAGGTCTTTTGACTGAGTCTATGTTTCACAGAAAAAATCCTTTTATTAAGAGGATTTGTTCTATGAAGTTTGGATTCAGTCAAAGGGCTGCACTTGAGGGCCTAAAGGGACACATATGGCCTCAAGGCCGTAGGTTCCCCACCCATGGTCTTGACCATCAACAAAATGATAAATCAAGCCTTGAGTTGTTGCAGTGGATGATTTCTGAGGTATAAATGCACATACTAAAAACTGAGCAATGACTCTAAAGGAGGAACCGGCTTGGAACAACTAGGGGGCGCTATGGTGTAAAAAGTGCTGTGCCTAGAGTCAGGGAGACCCTGGGCAAGTCACCTCACCTTGCCCTGTTTGCCTCAGTTTCCTCACCTGTCAAATGAGCTGGAGAAGGAAATGGCCAACTACTCCAGTATCTCCCCATGACCACATGGGGTCACAGAGAATCAGACATGTCTGAATCAGTTGAACAAAAGAAGTTGCTTAAAGCATCCCCCTGGATTTATCTATCAATTCAACAAGCTCTCATGAAGGACCTACTGCATTCCATGTGCTGTGCCAATCCCTTGGGATTCAAAGACAAAACGAAAAACCATCCACACCTTCAAGCAGCTTATAGTCAATTATAGTTTATATTCTACTATACTTGGCACATTCTGGGTGCCACAGATAGAAAGATGAAATTATTTCCCAGTAGCCAAATATGAACAGGCTGTACTCAAAAGAAATCCAAGCTCCCAACAAGCATATAAAATTCAATCGATGGGCACTTTTTGACCTTTATGTCAGAACTCCTGTTACTAACATGATCTACCAGCTTCCCCAACAGCAGGGATTAAGGGGCAGGCAGCACCACATCCAACTGTCTATTAATGGAGCTGTAAAGTGGTCCAAACATTCTGGAGAGCAATTTGGAGCTATGATCAAAAAGTGCCCATCTATTGGAAAATGGTTGAACAAATCTAATTATGTGAATGTAATGGAATATTATTGTACTTTCTTGTTGTTGCTGTTTATCTTTCGTTCTTAAAGAGGACCACGACATCAGGAAGGTGATGCCATGACTTGCAAGTAAATTGGATTTAAGTGAGGGAGGGCTGTACAAAGTTGCCAGCTTCACTCTCTCCACCGGAGCTGTCTGGGTCTAGTGGCCAGATATAGATCAGGACAACAGGAGTTTAGGAAAGGATCAAACAAATGGATTCAGTGGAACCTGGGAGGATTTGTACAAACTGGTTCTAAGTGAAGTGAGCAAAACTGGAAAGAGAATTTCTATAGTGACCACAACAACTGTGAAAGACTTAACACCTATGAATTGCACAATGACCAATCACAATTGCCAAATACTAATGACGAAGCATGATTCCCACCTCTTTATCAGAGAGACAATGGAATGTTAAAGGTGAAAAATGAGACACGGATTTTCAGATGCAGTTTGAATATTCTTATTTGTTATGAGGGAGAGTTTTTTTCAAGGCAAGGAGGAAATGGGAAGAGAGTGGTAGTAGTAATATCTTAAAATAGGAAGAAAAGAAATAAAAGATCGTTAATAAATTTTTTCTATCGTAATTATTTTAATAATATTGCATTTTCCCCAATTACATGATAAAATAATTTTAACATATGGATTTTTTTTTAAGTTTTGAGTTCCAAATTCTATCTCTCCCTTCTCCCCCCTCCCCTACCCCAAGACAGTAAGTGATACAATATAGGTTATACATGTTCACTCATGTACAACTTTCCATATTCGTCATTTTGTACAAGATTTAAACAAAACATGAAAGAGTTTCATTCAGCAAGCTTCAGTCTGTATTCATACAATATCAGTTCATTCTCTGGAGGCAGATGGCATGTTTTATCATGAGTCCTTTGGGATTGTCTTAGATCAGTGTATTTCTGAGAATAGCTAAGTCAGTCACAATTCTTCATCATATAATATTGTTGTTAGTGTGTATAATGTTCTTCTAGTTATACTTAATTCGTGTTGCATCAATTCATATAAATCTTCCCAGGTTTTTGTGAAATCTACCTGCTCATCTTTTCTTATAGAACAATAGTATTCCATTACTTTCATATACCATAACTTGTTCAGCCATTCCCCAACTGATGGGCATCCCCTCAGTTTCCAATTCTCAGCCACCACAAAAAGAGCTGCTATAAATATGTTTGTACATATGTGTCCTTTTCCCTTTTCTTTGATCTCTTTGGGATACAGACCTAGTAGTGGTATTGCTGGATCAAAGGATATGGCACAGTTTGATACCCTTTTTGGCACAGTTCCAGATTGTTCTCCAAAATGGTTAGATCTAATGATCATTTTTAACAATAAACAAAAGAGCAGAAGGAAGTTGAGAAGGGGATGCAGGCAAGCAGGACAGTGTTGGAAATACTGTGTTCAATTTAAAATGAAATAAAAACTTAGCTGTATAGAGTAGCTCCTGTTTCTGCCTTCCAGTGCCGAATGGAATGAGTCTAGACCTCCTCCACAGAACACCCCTTCAAATGTTTGAAGGCTGTTACTGTGTTCTCCCTGAATTTTCCTTTTAAAGCTTATCCATGCCCAGTTCCTTCCTCCTAAAACTAAGGATTGACAGTCATTTATTTATGTCTCCTATTAACAAAATCAATCTAAACATCTTCGCATAGAAGGCAAACCCAGGGTTAGTCTGAGAGCTTATCATGTAAATAACTGTCAGTCTATAAGAAGGTATAATCTCTCGTTAAAGCAATAATTCAACAAGTATATGTTAATCACCTATTATATGCCAGGCACATTGCTAGTCACTGGGGATACAAGCAAAAAAAATAAAACAATCCCCTCTCACAAAGTTGAATAGAAGAGACAAGAAATATACATATGTATGTATGTATATATGTATGTATGTATGTATGTATGTATGTATGTATGTATGTATAGGGGTGGCTAGGTGGTGCAGTGAATACAGCACTGGCCCTGGAGTGAGGAGAACCTGAGTTCAAATTCGGCCTCAGACACTTAAGACAAAAACTAGCCGTGTGACCTTGGGCAAGTCACTTAACCCCAATTGCCCTACCTTCCCCCTTCCAAAAAAGAAAAAAAAAGAAATACATGTGTACACATACATGTATGTATCTTTGTATATGTACATGTGTATATACATGTGTACAGCATAACATTGATATACCTACACACGAAGTAATTAGAAATTAAACCAATTAGGAGGGAGGATACTGGCAATTGGCAGGGAGGATGAGTAATCAGGAAAATCTTCATACAGAAGATCTTGGCTATGGTGTTTAGATGTATCTTTAAAAAAGAAAGAGCTGTTATAAGATAGCAATAAAGAGATAGTGCATTCCAAGCATGGGGGCTGGAATCAAGGCAGGAGATGTCTGCTAAGGATTGAGGAATGGAAAATCAGTTGGGCTGAATCACAGGTTGTCCAAGGGAGAGTAATGCCCGTGAGGACAGAAAGATGTTGAAATCAGGTTGTATAGCTTTAGAAGTTGAATAAAGCTTTTATTTTCTTCGAAAGGTAATAGGGAACCATTGAAGTTACTTGAGTAAGAGAGTTACATGGTCAGAACTGTGCTCAAGGAAAATTATTTCAGTGACAAGGTAGGAAAGAGTGGGGAAGAGAGATGAGATAGAGGCCAGTTAGGAAGCTGTTGTAATCACCCAGGGGAGAGATGGTGATGAGGGTCTGGACTAAGGTACTACATATGTAAGTGGAGAGAACTAGTTGGATGGACAGAAATTGTGAAGATAGATGCAGAAAGATGCATGACAATAATAGCTGGCATTTCTCTAGAGCTTTATGTGCACACAAAGGGGTGATGAAAGATACCTGTTTACTCCCCTTGAAAAGGGGGATGCTGAGTGACCCAATGCACAAAGCACTGGGCCTGGAGTCAGAAAGACCGGAGTTTAAATCTGGACTCAGATACTTAGCAACTGTGAGACCCTGGACAAGTTATTTCATTTCACTCTGCCTCAGTTTCTTCAACTGTAAAATGGAGCTAACCACAGTAGCTACCTCACAGGATTGTTGTGAAGATCAACTGAGATAATATTTGTAAAGAATATAGTAAGGGCTTAATAAATGCTTATTTCCCTCCACCATAGCACCCTGTGAGAATCAAGTGAAATACTCCAATGTATCTATGATGTTATCAGATTGGATGCTGCCTCCAATAATTCAGATGATTGCTGCCCATTCAGTGGGACTACTGGCCAGATTCTCCCATCTGTTCACCATAGAAGCTTCGACCAGTCTGCTGCAGGGGTGGAGAGGGCTATCCTTGCTTTCTTTGGACTCATGGAGAACACCAACCACCTCATGAAGGGGGTTGTCCCCATTTGTACAGAAGAGGAAATGGGGTCTCAGAGAAGTTAAGCCTAAGGTCACACGGCCACATATGAGGGGCAGAATTCAAACCCAGCTCTCTCCTGACTCAAGGTCCTGAGATAACTTCTACTTGGCCAGGCTGTCTCTCCTGGAAGAGAGCATCCCTCACCAACTGATTCAACAGATTTTCTAATAGTGGAGTTAGACTGAAGGGAACTATTCTCCTTTCTTGTTTTCCCCTGGTGATTAACCAACCATTTGCTAAACTAAGCAATAGCATTCAGAAGATGGCTGGCCAGGTCTGGGGGAGGACAGTTCGCATCATGGAACTGGGAGTGAAGTTATAATAATAATGACTGATCATACAGAGTGCTTGACATACATCATCTCTATTTTTTCCTTCTCAACACCCCTGAGAGCCAGCGAGGCACGGTAGATAAACTATCCTGAATCAGAGACAGGGATCAGGCACTGACTCTAATGCACCCTCTCTGTGCCACTTTGGGCCAGTCACTAAACCTCTTTATGCCCTCAGGCAACTTTCCAAGACTATCCAGGTAGAGTACGGACCACTCTGCCTTAGCTGAAGGGAACATCGTCACTCAGAAGGCCCCTAGCTAATGATGCAACCCTGTAAGGTGGGTTAAGGGGCTTGGCCAGGTCATACAGCTACCGTGTTTCCCCGAAAATAAGACCTATCCCGAAAATAAGCCCTCCCCTTACTGTGTAAGATTCCTCTAAAATAAGCCCTCCCCTGAAAATAAGCCCTATTGAGATTGCTACTGTAGTGAAGGTGATCCCCTGTGCTACACGCTACATTACGGTACCCTATGTATGCACCATCCCCCTCCTCCCCCCGGTGAAACGCACTCTGCGCTCCGAGCTGCATCCAATCAGAGCTGCAGCAGTGAGCGGTCATCCTGTTCTTCCCCAGTGATTTGCTTATTGAATAAAGGTACATTTTTTGTTCACATTTACCTGTTTATTAAAATTGCTGTCAATGTTCATTAAAATAAGCCCTCCCCTGAAAATAAGCCCTCTGGTGTTTTTCTGTCCAAAAAAAATTAATAATACAGTGTCTTATTATCAGGAGAACATGGTAGCAAGCACCAGAGTGGGGGGGATCTCTGTGACTCCAAGTTCAGCAATCCATCCACTGCACCATCCTGCCCCCGTGTGGCTCGTAAAGAATATACCTTCCACCTGAGCTTCATTAAGGGACAAGCCAGAGGTTAAATTCCCAGGGTCATTGTCATGGACAGATGCAGCGTTCAAACCCAACACTCTACCCACTGCATCACACTGCCCTGGGGATTAGTAAAGTGTTCCCCGCTCTTGCCTAGCTCACCTTCTAACAACACATATGGAACAGCAAATAAAAGGGTCAGCAGAAGGGTAGATGTAAAGGCCCAAATCCCTAAAGCATCTTCCTTTTATCTTCCTTAAGGTACTTGTCATATTTTCTTGTGGATTATAGTTATTTTTGCCCTTGTCTAAACTCTCTGAAAGACTAAAACCTCCATGTGGACAGGGTCTGTGTTATATGTGTATGTAGTATGTAGGTGTATACATGCATGTACAAAGATGCATATATGTATATATACATGTATTGTGTGTGTCCCAAAAGTCTTAGTGAGGCCCTTGGCACAGTGCCTGGCACATAATAAATGCTTATTTCCTTCTTTTTAAGCTTTTAGTAGCTTAAAGTTACACTATGACTTGAGGCCCCCTTTATAACATGTCTATGTGTATACATATATGTTGGTATATGTGTATGCATGCATATGTGTGTATACACACACAAATATGTGTGGTTGGTTGGTGTGTTCCAAAAATTCTTACTGTAGCCCTTAGCATAGTTCTTGGCACAAAGAAAGTGCTTAATACGTGCTTATTTCCTTCTTTTTACATTTTTAGTAACTTAAAGCTACCCTAAGGTTTGAAATGCCCTATATAATATATATGTACATATATGTATTATATATGTGTTTGTATACATATTACATGTGTATATATTATTCATATTACCTAGAATAATGCTTTGCTCACAAAAGCACTCAACCAATATTGAACTGAAAATAGACGACCTTCCAGAAGTCTTGGTTTGAAGTAGTTTCCTACTCTAGTACAAAGCCCTATGAAAGTGAACTAGATTGGGATCAGGAGGCCCCAGGTTCAATCCCTGGTTCCCTTACTTGGCTATCTGGATGACTGTGGACAAGTCACTTAACCCCTCTTGCTGTCATTTGCTCTTTTGTAAAATAAAGGAATTAGACTAGAGAGATGACCTCTGAAGTTCTTTCTATATCCCAGAAGAGGCCCCAAAGTGGTTACAGCTGGATAGGATACTCCCTCTTCCTTTCTGTACTAAACTCTCATATCACACAGTGCTCACTTTGATAAGAAAGAATCTGGACCTTTTGAGGGTGTCGATACTAGGAAGACTACCATGCAAGATGTGTACAAGAAGTTTGATTTGGGCCAAGATGTCATCAATTTCACTGGTCATGGCCTTGCCCTTTGCAGGACTGATGACTTTTTAGATCAACCATGTTATGAAACCATCAACAGGATTAAACTTTATAGTGACTCTTTGGCAAGATATGGCAAGAGCCCACATCTTTATCTACTCTACGGCCTTGGAGAGCTGCCCAAAGGTTGCAAGGCTAAGTGTCGTTTATAGAGGTGCCTGTATGTTGAGTAAGCCAATTGAAGAAATCAAATTGTAAAAGATGGACAAGAACAGATTGGTGTAAAATCTGAAGGAGAGATTGCTTGTTACAAGCTGCTCATCTGTGACCCTAGTTATGTCAAAGAAAAAGGGAAAAAAGAGTAGGTCAGGTGGTCAGCTATCTGTATCCTAAGCCACCCAATTAATGCCAATGATGCCAATTCATGCCAGATCATCATTCCACAGAGCAAGGTCAACCAGAAATCAGATAGCTATGTCTGCCTATGTTCTGCCCACAACGTGGCTGCACAGTGGATATGGCCGCCATTAGTACCACCGTGGAAACTAGAGAACCTAAGAAGGAATTACATTTTATTCATTTGTAATTGCTTCTGGAAGGAAGAACTTTGTATGAGCCAGACATTTAATATTTGAACTTTCAGAAAGTACTAGGTGAGGGAGGCTAGGTGGTACAATAGATAGAGTGCCAGGCCTGGAGTCAGGAAGATCTGGGTTAAAATCTAGCCCCAGACACTTATAAGCTGTGTGACCCTGGGCAAGTCACTTCACCCTGTTTGCCTCCATTTCCTCATTTATAAAATGAGCTGGAGAAGGAAATGGCAAACCACTCCAGTATCTTTGCTGAGAAAACCCTAAAAGGGGTCAGAAAGAGTTGGACATGACTAAAATGACTGAACAATAACAACATGTATAGGAAAATATATACCAGAGACCACATAATATTCATTATCACACAAGGTGTGTGACACAACTAAAAAAGTATTTAACAACAACAAAAGTACTAGGTGATGTAAGAAAGTGCTTAAGATAGATTCTATAGTCATAGGATCATGGAGCTAAAGCTAGAAAGGTCCTACCTCAGAGACTATCATGTCCAACCCCCTCATTTTAGAGGTGAGGAAACCAAGGCCCAGGAAAGTTAAATGAGTTGCACAAAATTACTCAGGCCCTAAGTGTCAGCGGCAGGATTTGAATCCAGTTCCTCTGACTTCAGGGTCATCGTCCTCTCCACTATAACATTGCTTCCGGAGCTTGTGTTCTGGGTTGACGGCACACACACACACACACACACACACACACACACACACACACACACAC
>NW_027187400.1:20449487-20457591 GCF_028583685.1 Petaurus breviceps papuanus
CACACACACACACACACACACACACACACACACACACACACACACACGTACATACTGCATTGTCCCTTCACCAATTGCCACCCCCGAAGTGCTAGATCCAGTCCAGGCACCATGTTTCAGGAAAGACACTGATAAACTCAGGAGTATGGGAAGACCAGGCCACATTGTAGTTTTTCCTTTGTTTTTGAAGAGGACCAGTGACTTCATGAGGTGATGTGACTTGCATGTGAATTGGATTGAAGTGAGACAAGGATCAGACTGAAATTTCCTTGACATCCCTCAAATCCCAGATAATATCCCACTTACAACAAGCCTTTGCTGATCGCTCAATTCTTCCCTTCTGTCTTCCCCCTGTTGGTTATTTCCCACTTATCCTGTATATGTCTTGTTTATACATTATCTTCTCCATTAGAACACAAAACTGTCTTTTGCCTTTCTTTGTGTCTCCAGCAGGGAAGCCAGGTGGTATAGTGGAGAGAGAACTGGGCTTGGAATCAGGAAGACTCCTCTTCCTGGGCAAATCACTTAACCCTATTTGCCTCAGTTTCCTCATCTGTAAAATGAGCTGGAGAAAGAAATGTTAAACTATTCTAATATCTTTGCCAAGAAAATCCTAAATGGGGTCACAAAATGTCAGACACAAGTGAAAGAAATAGACAAATGTTCCCAGCACTCAGCACAGTATGTACTCCTTCCCATATGCTACAATCCAGCTAACCTGGTCTTCCCACTGTTCTTTATACAGGTTGCCCATCCCTCATGTCTTTATTACTGCAATGTCTATCCTCCACACCTGGAATTCACTCCCTCCTCCATTCTTCCTCTTAAAATTACTAGTTTCCTTCAAGGCTCAGTTCAAATATCATCTTCTCCATGAAGCTTTTCCTGGATTCTCCAATTATCAGTACCTTCCCTCTCCTCCCAACCCCACAAAAATAAGTTTTACTTGTTTTGTGGATGCCTACATGTGAGAATATTATGTCCTCTGTTAGACTGTAAGCTCCCTGAGGCCAGTGATCATTTCACTTTTAACCTTACCAACAAGATTACATTTCCCAAGGCCACACTTAGAGGAAACAGCACAGAATCTAATTTCAAACCAAATGTTTCTTTCATGATACCATGCTGAAAATAACCGGGCTATTCCAGCCATATGGGAGACTATAAAAACCCAGAAATAAAACAGGAAAATGTATTAAACATGAAAAGGACCTGGATATTTTGACTAAAGTAAAAAAGACTAGAGAAATACAACATGGTCAGGGATATGTCAGTAAATATTTAGTATATGGATCTCCCAAAAATGTATAAACAATTGTAATGGGAATGTAAATTTTTAAGATCTTCCCTGCCCCTAGGCTTGAGTGTACCTGGAGCCTGTGGTGGGAGGCTTGTTTCTCAGGAGATACTTTTTGATTGGGTGGGTCAAGAGGGTTGTTACATTCTCTGACCCAGGAGAAGGCTATATAAATCATGATGTGAGGCTTTGTTTTGGGGCTCACTTTGAGAAGTGTTGTGTGATTTGATTAGATGAGACTATGGGAAGCCGTTTTTGAGAGCCCCCCAGCTTTGAAAAATCCAGATGTTGATGTTTCCCCTCTCTGGTAATTGTGATTTGGTATGGATGTAATGGTTAGACAGTTTGGAAGCCTGTCTGCTTGATCTGTTTCTCTATCTTGATAATTCTGTCTGTATACTCTAAATTTCTGGGTGCTGACCTTTTTCCCCTGAACGAGGTAAACAATACATATTTGACTGATTAAAGTAAGCTTGTTAACCCATTTTGAGTTGCTTTCCTTTAGAAAAGCAGATCCAAGAACCTGTGTTGGCAGCCACCCTGGGGACACTGGGGTGCTTGCTGATACAACAATGCACTTTTAAGTTTAATCTGCATCATTAATATTTTCTCCATTGCTTTCTTAAATCTAGACAATTAATAAGCCAATAAATAAAACCCTAATTTGTAGCATTTGCTCATTTGTGAGGTGCACTGAATATTTTCACACTGAAAATTTAATAATCAGCTTTCTGGGGCTGATTAGAGCTGGCTCCAGCATACCACTGAACAAGTCCCCATGTATCAGGTTAAGTCCCCACTCATGAGGACCTATAAAAGTGAGCATGATTTGAACTCAGGTCTCCATAATTCTAAGCCTAACACTCTATCCACTATGCCACCTAGCTGCTAAAGGAAAAACACAACAGGTAGGCTGAGGACCTAGGAGGACAGAGGAAGCAAGATGATGAGCAGAAGAGAGAAATTTCCTCTGTCCATCTGGCCAGCCCTTACCTAAACTCCACCGCCCTGCTATCTATGAGCTAGCTGCTTTGAGAAGGAATCAAGAGGTGTCTAACAGTGACAAGTGTCTGAATCAAAAGCACGGAATGTAGGAGCTTCTTTTCACAATGCAAGCCCTTTAAAGTTCATACCTCATGATATAAGAGGCAATCAGAACTTGGATACAAGGTCTGGAATTTTTGATCTAATGATTGATCTTTCCGGAAGCAATGAGTTAGACATCAAGTGGGAATTGTGTTGTATTATATTTTTTGCAAACATGTGGGCAAAGAGCCTATGAAAGGACTAAACAAATGAATTGTGTTATTCCTGGAATTTCTGGGTCTGGAGCATTTTTATATACTGCAAGAGGGTGGTCTAGGTCATAGAGAGGATATAGGTAAGTATCCATATTATAAATCTTCTATTATGTATTATTTATTACTTGCATTAATTCTATTCAGAAAGAACAAAACATTGTATATATTATCCAAGCATGTCTATCTGATTTCATAGGGAATGTGACTTGATTATGAAAATTTCATGTGACTATGTCTGATTAAAAAAAAAAGCAATATTTCTATTAAATGGGGGCTTAAAGTTATTCTCATTAAGTAAATCCATACTATATACATTCCTTAGACTAATGAGACAGCATAGCCACCCAGAGAGGAGCATAGCTGGAAGAGAAAGTTGTTCACTTTTTCAAAACCATAGCTTGAAATATCGTAAGTGCTTAATAAAGGAATTTTCATTAACTCATAGAATTTTGCACCTTGCCACAATTCCCCCTCGTTGGAGTGGAACATATAAAAGTGCTAGGGACTTGCCCAGAACCTGATTCTTCTTGTTGAGTAGGCTCAAGGTAGTGGCTAACAATGCCACCTGGTGGTTAAGTAAGAGAATAGCATGATCGAGTAGTACCTAGAAATAGCTAGGAATGTGAAGTGAGGAGACCTGAGTTCCATTCTTAGTTCTGGTTATCTACCAGCTGTGATATCCTGGGAAAATCACTCTACTCCTTCCCAAATCTCAATTCTCTCCTCTATAAAATGAGCATAATAAAAACAATACTAATACCAAAAGTACCTTCTTCATGAGGTTGCCTAGAAAAAGTGCTTTATAAATTGTAAAGCAGCTGAGGAAATGTTCATTGTTATACAGCTTCTTGAAAAATAGATCCAGTGGCAAACTTTGTGGGGAAGGCGAAGAGTTAACATTCCTGGTGGCTGAGTGCTGGGCATACCTTCAAGGCTGTTCTACTTGTAAACAGTAACATTCCTTTCTCTTTGTCCTTTAAAATAGGAAAGGGTAGATCCTGTTTTGAGCTCCAACACAAACAACTTGGCTTAACAAGGCCCCTTTATTCGTCTCCTTCACTACAGAGGAACTCTGTCTCTCCCCTTCCTCCCACAGGGAGCTAGAGTATGTGGTTTCCATAGCACTAAGCTTGCTGCCTAGTCCATGGAACACTTAACTAACCACTCTGACTAAATGAGATTAAATGAGAAAATAGATGCCAGATACAAAGGGCACCTGATACTATTTACCTGCAAAAGCTCAACTCCCTACCTAAACTGGCTCCCTAATACAGTCATCTTTTGTCCTCCTCTTCCTCTCTTTTCTCTCTACCTCAAAAGGCATAGGACCACAAATGTAGAACATTTATGACCTCTCTCATTTTGAAGAGCAAGGCAATGAAGTCCGGGCACCAGGAAGTGACTCGCCCAAGGTCACACAGGTAGTAAATAGCAGAACCAGAATCTGAATTCCAGTCTTTCAACTCCACATTCAACCATCTTTCCCAGAGCTAGAACTAGGATAGGATGGATGGGGCTTTGTCTCAGGATGCCAGTGGAAGAGCATTTCAAATTTATAAGATGCTGGCAGCATTTGCTGTCTACCTGCAGCATAGAAATAACAGAAATAGCACCAGTAGCTAATTAAAATTAGAAGTTACCAAAAAGCCAACTGGAAGGAGCTCTATCCTCCCCATTGCTGCCACCCTCAGCCAACTGAGAAGACCTTTTATTACCATTTACCCTGGGCTTGGCTTATAGTATGTCCCCCGGCACAAAACTTCCTAGATATATTTCTAGTCTTTCCTCAAAGAGGTAGATAAGTTTGGGAGGATAGAAAAATGGGATTATATGATGCCAAAGCTGAAAGTAATGTATATCATTTAATCCACTCCCTTCAGATTAAGGTTGAGGAAACTGAGGCTGAGAACAGAAAAGTAATTTTCTCAAAGTCACAAAGCTGCTGTCGGAACTCAGACTAGAAACCAAGCATCTTGACTTTGGGTGTGGTACTCTTTCAACTTTGACCATCTTTTCTGGATTGTTTGGTTTTTTTTTTTTACTGGACCTGTGATTTTGTCATTGTTGGGAGGGTCCTCTACCAAATAAGATGGACATTTTCTCTGTAACATATAGACTTAAAAGCTTATCTGAGGGAACTTAGAGGTTAACTGACTTTCCCAGGGTCATCCCATGGTTAACTTTGAAGTTGGTAGATTGTGGTTTGAATTAAATTTCTGCTATTTATTGATACAGCCAATATAGGTTAGAATTGGAACTAGATCTCAGAGCATTTGACTCTGAGACTAGCTCTCAACATGGTGAGTTTTGACTCATTCCTTATCTTTGCCTGCCTCAAACCCTCTTCTCCTCCCATGTTCCCTATCACTGTCAAGTATACTACCATCCTCCCAGTCAGCCACGCTCACAAGCTTGATGTCATCCTCAAGTCCTCACTCACACTCCCTGTACATATCCAATCTGGTGTCTAGTCTATGCCCTTTAACTTCTGCAACATCCCTAGTATCTGTCCTCTTCTTTCTACTCATACAGCCATCACCCTAATCCAGACGCATGTCATTACCTATTTGAACTATTTCAATAACCATTTAATTGACCTCCCTGCTTCAGGTCTCTCCCCACTTTGAATCATCCAAAGTCATCTCCCTAAAGTACAGATCCCTCCACTCCTCAATAATCTCCAGGGGCTCCCAGGAACAAATAAAAAAATCTTTGGGGTATTGAAAGCACTTCACACCTTGACTCTTTCCAGACTTTTAGAGTCTTATATTTTTACTGCCCTCTACATACTCTATAATCCAACTACACTGACTTATTTGGTATTCATTACACAGGACATTCCATCTCCCATATCAAAACCTTTGTACTGGCTGTGCTTCATACCTAGAATGCCCCCCCTTCCTTGCCTCAGCCTCCTGACTTCCCTGGCTTCCTTCAAGACTCAGTTCCTTCTGTTGGAAGCTTTTTCTGGTTCTCCCCTCCCTTGGTTTCTTTCCTCTTCTATTTATACCATATATATCTCATATATGGTTATTTGTATGTTGTCTCTGCCGTTAGAATGTGAGCTCCTTGATACCAGGAATGGTGTTTTTGCCATTCTTTGTATCTGCAGCACTTATTACAATGCTTAGTACATAGTAAGGCAGCTAGGTGGCATAGAGGATAGACAGCCAGGCCTGGAGTCAGAAAGACCTGAGTTCAAATCTGTTCTCAGACACAAGAGTTGTGTAACCCTGGACAAGTCACTTCATCCTATTTGCCTCGGTTTCCTTATCTGTAAAATGAGCTGGAGAAGGAAATGGCAAAACGCTTCAGTATCTTTCCAAGAAAACCCGCAAATGGGGTCATGAAAAATTAGACACAATTGAAAACAACTAACAATAACAACAAAAAGCACACAAGTGTTTATGCTTGTTGACTCGCTGAATGGCTATCTCCTCCGTTCCATCTTTCTTTCTTAATCCATCCCAAGTTATGAGCATCTGACAGATTTTCTCATTCAGACATGTGGTACATCCAAGGCAACAAACATTAAGGGGTTATTACATACACAGAGAGAGCACATATGAGTGTGCAATAAACACCAATGGATACTTATTGGACACCTGCTACATGCAAAGTACTATGGCAGATACACAAATGAATTAGACCTGGCCCCATGCCCTCCTGAAACTTCACGTGAAATGTAATCTTTTTCAGGAAAGGGACTGTTTCTGTTTTTGCTTTGTACCCCTACTGCCCATCATAGTACCTGCTACACAGAGGATACTTAATACAGACTTATTGAATTGAATTGAAGGAGAGATGAGTGGGGAAAAGACCTGAACAAGGTAGATTGTGATAGCACAAGAGATACACAAAATGAAAGAGGGGAGTTAGGTTGTTCAGTGACTTGGTCCTGGAGTCAGGAAGACATGAGTACTAATCCTGCCTCAGATACTTACTGTCAGGCCTCTTATCTTCTCTAAGCCTCAATTCTCTCATCTATAAAATGGAAATGATAATAATAAAACCTCCTTCATAGGGGTTGTTGTAAAGATCAAATGATATGCGTAAGTGCTTTTGCAAACCTTAAAGACTGTAAAAATGTTAGCTGTCATTATTATATTAGTTCAGAGGAGGGAGAAACCAGGTAGATGAAAAGAATTCTGGATTTATATCAGATAATCCAGTTGTACAACCTACTATCTGTATGATAGGGCAAGGTGCATCACTGGGCCTCGGTTTCTTCATCTGTGCAAAGAAGAGATGAGACTAGATGACCTCTGAGGTCCATTCCAGCTCTGAATCACATAACTTCAGAGTGGAAACGGACCTCCGCAGCCATCTAGTCCAAGTCACACCCACGAAAGAATCCAGCCAGCAACCCCACCTTGAAAGGTAGTTCTCCAGCCTTTCCTTGAAGATCTCCAGCGACGGGGAAGCCAATTCCTCCCCATACAGGTTGCTCCACTCTTGGATAGCTCCAGCTGGAAAGAAGTCATTCCTTGTGTCAAACCTAAATCTACCTGATCAAGGATCCTCCAGGCTAAGTACAATGAGCATTAGAGGATGAGTAGTAATGTGAGAGGCAGAGATAGGAAAGGCAGAGGGAATCAGGATAAGCATTGTGCACGTGGCAAGACACTGGAATTGGCATGCGTGATGCCACTGGGAATAGCATTTATGCCTAGAGTCATAACTTCAGACAAGTCATAATGTCAATTTGGTACAATTCAATTCAACCATCCCTGATTAAGTACCTTTCCTGTATCAGACACAGTGCTAGTACACAGATATGAAGGCGTCCTTGCCTGCAATTAGCTTACATTCTGCTTTACTCATCTGCTCCCTGGTTTGTTTTTTTAAAACATAAGGATCATGAACTAGATGATCCCCAAGGTTTTTTCCAATTCAAATTCCTATGACCCTCTGAACTCTGTAGTGATAGCCAAATGTAGAGCAAAAGAGACTTTTAATCTGTGGACAAGAGCAATGCCTGTCCATCTATTCTTCTATCTATCTGTCTATCTATCTGATACCTCTCTCATCTAGCATCTATTTGTCTATCTTTCATCTATCTCTATTACCTGCCTACCATCCATCTCCATCATCAATCTATCTCTAGCATTTGTGTGTTATCTATTATCTATCTCTATCATCTTTTATTATCTATCTCTAGTATCTGTCTGTCATCTATCATCTGTCTATATCTATCATCTCCCTAACTATCATTTATCTATCCATCTATCTCTCTATCTGCTATCATCTGTCTCTATCATCTGCCTATTTTCTATCTACCTCTGTCTCTATCATCTATGGCTATCCATCTATTTAACTATCCATCTATCTAACTATCCATGTATCTAACTATTCCTCTATCTATCCATTTATCTATCCATTCATCTATCTATACACACATACATATATCTATCTATCCATCTATCTACCTATCCATCCATTATCCATCTATTTATCTCATCTATCTATCTATCTATCTATCTATCTATCTATCTATCTATCTATC
>NW_027187400.1:20457601-20469393 GCF_028583685.1 Petaurus breviceps papuanus
CATCCATCCATCCATCCATCCATCTATCTATCTATCTATCTATCTATCTATCTATCTATCTATCTATCTATCTATCTATCTATCTATCTATCTATCTATCTCATCCATCCATCCATCTATCTATCTATCTATCTATCTATCTATCTATCTATCTACTCATCTATCATCAGCAGAGTTCCTTCCTTCCTAGGAATATAAAAACTGATGCTCATCAATAGTCAGCATACTCATAGCCCTTCCCAAAGTAACTTACAAATTTAATGTAATGCCAATCAAAATGGCAGGAGGCAGAGAATTAAAGTCAGAATAGTATTTTAATAGAGGTACAATGTCAAGATTGTGTTAGCCCAGTTACAAAGGAGAAATAGTCTATAAGGCCAAAAGCCAGGAATTGAAGGAGCTTTCAGAGGCCTCATGATATGGCAGAGTATGGTGAACTTGGGCACACATTAGTTAGGCAAAAGCTATGCATTCCTCTGAACCCTCCCCAATTTTTGTTATGTAAATACTTGGGGTCATAGGAACCTAACTCTAGAACTGAAGCTACCTCGGGCCATCTAATCCAATGCTGTTAGTTTACAAATGAGTTCTACAGAGGTCAAGGAACTTGTCCAAGGTCAAACAAGTAAGTATAAATTGAACCAATCCTTTGACTCCAACTCCAGTAGAAAAACCCATTGCACAGCCATTGAGGAAACATTGACAAGAAAAGATGAGAACATCTTATGCCATATATGCTAATACACTCAAAAAAAGACATAATATCTGAATTTTAAAGATTAGCTATAGCAAAGGGATGAATTCTTAAATGAACAAAGGAATAGAGGTAATTATAAAAGATAAGATAGATATTTTGATTAAATGAAATTGAAAAGCTTTTGCATGTATAAAATTAATGCAACTAGGATAAGAAGCAAAGTGATTAACTGAGGAAAAACACTTTGTATCAAACATCTCTGATAAGGGTCTGGTATCCAAGATACAGTCAACTAACAGAAGCATATAAGACCAAAGCTCCATTAGATAAATGGAGTAAACAGTTCTCAAAGCAATTGCAAATTATTAGCAATTATGAAAGCAATATGAAAGCTTGCTCCAAATCACTACTAGGAATAAAAATGTAAATCAAAACAACCTCGAGGTTTCACTTCACACCCAGCAAATTGGCTAAGATGATCAAAAAGGAAAGAAAGGAGACTAGTCCATCTAGGCAGGATTATGAAAAGATGGTCATACTCACTGTTGGTAGAACTGTGAATTGGTCCAACCATTTCGGAAAACGGTTTGGAATTATACTAAGAAAGTGAGGGAAATGTTCGTGCCTTTTGACCCAGGTATTCCACTATTGTCCAAGGAGGACAAAAATAAAAATTAAGATCCCACATCTGCCAGAATATAGCAGCAGCTTTTGTAATAACAAAGAATTAGGCCCCAGATATGTGCCCATCGACTTGAGAATGACAATGACTAAGCCATGGTACTTAAATGTAATGGAATATCCCTAAAGCATAAGGAACAATGGCTAGGATGACTACGGAAGAAAATGACCACATGGGAAAATTCCTATGAACTGATGCAGAGTGAAATAAGTGGAGTGAGGAAAACAATGTAGACAATGGCTACAATGTCGTCAACAGAAAGAACAGCAAAGACAAAACAATTGTAGCTGAATTATGAGAGATTATAATGACCAAGCTTGACCCCAAGATGCAAGAAGGTAACTCTTAACTCTCCCAACTTCTTTGTAAAGGTTAGAGATTGTGGATGTGGATGTAGAACGCTATAACAATGTGTACAATGGCACACTATTTTTTACATTTTTTGGCTAGTTTTGCTAAATTTTCTGGTCTCTCTTTTCTATTCTTTGTTATAAGGAATGGCTTTCTGGGAAGAAGAAGAAATATACTGCATGGCCCAAAGGTCTAATTGCAGTTAATAGCCATTGAATTTACTAAATTATATTAATAGCCATTAAAGCTGAAAACTTCACTAAGACTTTGGGGACACCTTGTATTGTGAATTGTAGTTTATGCAAAAAGCAAAATATGTCAAATATTTTTAGAATAATGATGAGAAAATAATGAAAATGGATTGGTTGGAACACCTCCAATTCTGTGATTTTGCTCAGGTTATTTTCTGTCTCCTCTCCCCGTCCACACTCTTCAAGGAACAGTCCAAACGCCATCTCCTCCCAGATGTTTTCCTAGACTACTTCAGTCCACAATGCCCTCTTTCTTCTCAGAACCCTTATTGCATTTTCAGTCAGTAACATAGAGTATTAGCAGAAAATAGTATGGTGTAACAGGGATAAGGAACCTGCAGCCTCAAGGACACACATGGCCTTGAGGCTGCAAGTTTCCTACCCCTGTTTCACACCCGCATCACTTCTCACCCAGGTGATAGCAAAAGACTTCTAATGAGTCCCATTGCCTCAAGTCTCCCCCAACTTTTCCACATAGCTGCCAAAATGATTTTCCTTCAATATAGATCTAATCACATCACTCTCCTCCTCAATAAATCCCAGTGCTTCCTTATTGCCACTGGGATAAAATACAAATATTTTTGTTAGGCTTGTAAAATACCTCACAGCCTGGCCCCAACCTACCAATTCCAGGCTCATAAAACTTTCCCACCCTCCTCCTCCCTCTATGGTTCAGACAAACTGGACTTTTCTCCATTCCTCACTCATGACAATCCATCTGCCATCTTTGTGCTTTTACTCTGGCTGTCTCTCATGCCTAGAATGAACCCCCCCCCCACTCACCTCCACCTCATAGGATCCCTTTCTTCCTTTGAGACGTAATTCAAGCACAGTCTCCTACATGAAGCCTTCCCTGATGCTCCACCTTCTGGTGCCTTCCATCCTTGTTATCTTGTATCTAAGTACCAAGTACTCATTTCTCTGTTTATATAAACACACACCCATATACAAATGTATACATGTATGTATGTGTATGCACACATTCATTGTTCACATTAAAAAGTAAATTTCCTGTGAGTAGGTATCATCTAATTTACATAAGTTTCATAATTATATCCCTGGCACAGTGGACAGAGTGCTGGGCCCAGAGTCAGGAAGGCTCATCTTCCTGAATTCAAATCTGGCCTCAGACACTTACTGCCTGTGTGACCCTGGCCAAGTTATTTAACCCTATTTACCTCAGTTCCTCATCTGTAAAATGAGCTGGAGAAGGAAATGGCAAACCCCTCCAGTATCTCTGCCAAGAAAACCCCAAGTGAGTTCACAAAGAGTTGGGCACCACTGAAATGACTGAACAATCTATATCCCAAGACTTTGCATAGTAGGTGTTTTATATTTGTTTGCTGATTAATTGGCTGCTAGACTAAGCAGTAGCCTAGCAAGGAGGGCTCTTGTGGTCAGGTTCTGGAGTAGCTTCTCACAGGAGAGCTCTATAGGGCCTAGAAGCACTGGATTCAACATGTAACATTTATCCAAGGCAGGAAGGCATTCCAGAAGAAACAGCTGAGAGTTCACAAGAGAGACCCTCCAAGAATTTCAGCTTCAATTTCTGGTTCCTCCCTGGAAATAAAGGTTCTCTTATATAATGAGACTTATCTCCAAGTCACTGTGGATAAAGATACAAGTGGACCTATGTAATGTAATGCCAAGGAAAGGCAACTTCCCAAGGTTCAGAATACCAGCATAGGTGCTCTCCATTTTATTCAGTGACCAACCCAGAACAGAGAAGATCAAAACATGACATCATTCAAAATACAGCATTTACTAAGTGTGATTAAATAATCTCCAAGGACTACCCCACCCCAGGACCTTCCATTCATTCAATCAGTTACAAAGTCCCTGTTCTAAATTCTACTCCACCCCTAGGCTGTACCTTCATTTAGTCCACCACAAAACCCCTCTTCTCAAATGGAGATTAGTTTCCAAACATAAGTAAAGTACATTCACTTGTTCAACCATAGAACACAAAAAGGTCAAAAGTTCCCCACCCCTGGATCACAATTGAATCTACCCCAGAGTTACATCAAGTTTAAGCACAGCACTTAATCCCCAAATGGAGGTCTTTTCTTCATCTTGACAGGAGGCAAGTTCTCAGCAATCTTAGTTCCTGGGGAGACAAGGCTTAGCAAGGCCACAAGATACATTGCCAGTCCCTTCATTAATTCATCCTCTGTCTGTAGAACAGTCCTAGAACCCCTGAAAACATTAGCAAAACCCTCTCCCAGGATTTCTGTAAACATACAACAAGAAAATCCTTGTTCAGGGCTTCTGAACCAACAGAAAGATTCCCAGACCCCTGCAACAACAGCACTGTCCTTCACCAGTGGACAGTATTCACTCTCTGTCTGCAGGACAGTCTCAGGATCTCTTAGCCAGTAGCCAGGTTCCAGGACTTCTTCAACAAAAGGACTGTCTTTCACCAGTGGACAGATCTGGCAAAACAACATCAAAACAGACAGACAAAGTACCAGCAAAACAGCCATGTCTCCTCAGTCCTTGGCAGCTCAGGGGGCAGGTCTCAAAAGTCCAGGGCAATTCAAAGTAGCACTCAGCAATTCTCTCAGTCTCTCTCTGCCTCCACGAGGTACTGCTTCCAAAAAGTTCTTCTGCCTCTCTCTTGTCTCTCCAAATCTACGTCACCAGCTCCTCCCAGTTCAGGACTTTCTTTTCACATCAACAAGTCCATCCCACAGGTGGGATTAACAAGCTCTGGGTTTTAACACAATCAGTTTGAAACCAAGCCAATACAGGGGAATCTTTAATTGCCATTACTATCACAACCTAGAATTGGGAAGACTCGAGTACCAGACACTTACTAGCTGTGTAACCCTGGGCAAGTCATTTAACGTATGCCTGACTCAATAGATTCACCTGTAAAATGGGGATCATAATACCACCTACCTCATAGAGTTGTTATGAGGATCAAATGACATAATATTTTAAAGTATTATATAGATACTAGTTATTATTATTAATCAAGATATTTGTGGGGTGGCTAGGTGGTACAGTGAATAGAGCACTGGCCCTGGAGTCAGGAGGACCTAAGTTCAAATCTGGCCTCAGATACTTAACACTTACTAGCCGTGTGACATTGGGCAAGTCACTTAACCCCAATTGCCCTGCCTTCCCCCCTCCAAAAAGCAAATATATATTTGCCCTCTCTCTGAATTCCAAAATGTGGAGATAAGAAAGGGGCACTTTCCAGGCATAGGTGATATAGATTTAAAGCTGGAAAGAATCTCAAAGGCCTCCTAGCCTAGCCCTTCCTTTTTATAGATAAGAAGAGTAAAATGACATAAAAAATCATGCCCAGACCTAAATCCATACTCTTGTGATCCCTATCCACTCTGGGTTCTAAATCATAGGATCATATAGCTAAAGCAGAAAAGGACCTTAAAACCACTAGTTCAACTCTGTCCTCTGGCCCAGAGAGGGACAGTAACTTACCTTAGATCACACAGGTAAAAAGCAGCAGAGCTGGAATTCAAAACCAGCTACTCCGATGCCAAACCCAGCACCATGCACTGTACTACACTGCCATCTACATGCTATATACAGGTGGAAAGTCAGTGAAAATGAATGGAGAAAGATGTATATCTCTGGCCGGTCATCAGCTCAGCTACACCCCTCACTTGCCTTGTTTCATCAACATGAAATGGACACAGTCATTACATCCAGGGCAAAGAGAAAGTTTCCACCAGTCCACTTTACAGCTGTCTTTAATCATCTCTTGAAGCAAAGTCCCAAGCCCCAAGGAAAATGGCCTGTGTTGTGTGTCAAAAAGCCAGTAAATAGAAAGAAATGTTGGAATGAACGCTCTTTACTGTTTTCTTATCCACCCTGCCTCCTCACCAGGTTGGTGGGTGGGTTTGTTTTTTGAAATTGCCTATGGTTATAAAAAACACAAAATGTGGCTTTTCCCTTGCAAACTCATGAATGTAGACTCCGCAAGGGCATGGCCCCAGCAGATTTAAGATGCATTTGTTCCCATCTTCTGGCTCAGGGAATGTTTGTGCTGGCTGCATTTCGGATGGAGACTTCAAATGAATCCTTCATCTGGTGAGAAGGAACATGAAACACTGAAGCCAATATTCTGAGCAGCTAGCTCCCCAGAACTCAGAACAGACGCTCTCCATTCATCAGTAACCTCAGGCACAGTCACCATCAGGGAGGAAGTCTATTCCAAGCCGCTGATGACTTCCAACTCTATAATAATAGCTGCTTCAGGCAGAGGCTGCTTGACCACTTGTCACCTGTCAGAGAAGGGGCGTTTGCTAGGAAGGAGATAGGTGTAGATGGCCTCCAAGGTTCCTACTAACTCAGACCTTCCGTGGTCTTGCTTTCTGATGATGCCATATGAGAATTTAAATGAATTTCCCAAAGCAGGAAAGGGAGCTATGGTCCTTTTCTCTCCTTTTGAATCATCAGACTTTCCTCTGCCTTCCCTTCACATGGTCTCGTATGATACAATAACACAACAGGGAAAATATTGGACAAAGAGCCAGGGGCTTGAATTCGAGTCTTGGTCTAGCCTCTCATTAGCTATGTGAATTTAAGAAGTTGATTTTCTTATGCCCAAAGGGCTACAAAACTTTGTATATACTTTGATCCAGCTAGACCACTATTCAATTCAATAAACAATTGTAAAGTGCCTACTATGTGCCAGCCAATGTGCTAAGCACTAGAGATACAAAAAGAGGCAAAAGACAGTCCCTGCCTTCATGGAGCTTATAATCTAATGGGAAAGACCAATTATCTACAAAGCCAGATATATACAGGATAAAAAGGAAATAATTAATAGAGGGAAAGCATTGGAATTTACAGGGGTTGGGAAGACTTTCTGTAGGAGATGGGATTTTAGCTGGGACTTAAAGGAAACCAGGGAGGTCAGTAGTCAGAGTGGAAGAGGGAGAGCATTGAAGGCATAGGGACAATCGGAGAGCATGCCCAGAGGTAAGAGATGGAGTGTCTTGTTCGTGGAACAGCCAGGAGACCTACTAGGTCAGGGTCCCAAAGAGATCAAAGAAAAGGGGAAAAACTCATATGTACAAAAATATATATAGCAGATCATTTTGTGGTGGCAAAGAATAGAAAATCGAAGGGATGCTCATCAACTGGGTAATGACTGAACAAGTTGTGGTATAGAATTGTGATGAAATACCATTGTACTATAACAAATGACAAGCAGGATGGTATTAGAAAAACCCGGGGAGACCTATATGAACTGATGCAAAGTGAAGCAAACAGAACTTGGGAACATTGTACACAGTAACAGCAGTATTGTCAAGGTGATTTTCTATGAAAGGTTTAGCCACTCTCATCAATACAATGATCTGAGACCATTCCAAAGGACTCATGATGGAAAGTGTTCACCATCAGAGAGAGAATTGATGAACTGAGTGCAAATTAAAGCATATTTTTCACTTTTTTTTTTTGCTTTTTGCGTATGCATGACCTCACCTGCATAACGGGTACCATATTGCTTGCCTTCTCAATGAGTGGGGGAGGGAATAGAAAAAGGAAGAGAATTTGGAATCCAAAAAAATTTTTTCAATATTATTAAAAATAGGAAAGGACAGCCTCAATTTTCTCATTTGTCAGAATAGTGTGGGCCTGGGTGGACTCTTAGGTCACCTTTGACCCATTAGAATATGAGCTCCTTGAAGCAGGGACTTTTTGCTTTCTTTGTATCTTTGGCACTTAGCACAGTGCCTGGTAAATAATAAGCACTTAAAGCCTTGTTGACCTAACTCGGATCAGCCAGATACCTACAAAGCTATATCTTCCAATAGTCACATTTGCAATTTGCCTGGAAGAGGTAAAAAATACCACCCTTAATAGATTGGGCAGGCCTGCTGATGAGCAATGAGCTGGGCCCAGAACTGACCAGGAGAAAGGACAGTGGAAAGGGAGTGGAAAAGTATGCAGTGCTTTTGACAATTCCTAGCTATTTCCTACCACTTGAGAGAAATCAATTTTAATGCTACACCCTTTAATTAACAATAATTTGAATGTTCCCTTCTCTGTAAAAAGGCTAGAGTAGAGGGGAGTCTTGGCTAAAGAATGTCAGAAGCATTCCAGCTCTGCTGGAGGGACCGCTTTAGGGTATAAACAGAATCCACTTTGGGGAGGTCTCTTTCTGGGGGAAAGAACACCTGTCCTTGCCCTCCTTTGTTATAGTTCAGGGCAACTCAGCTCATAAAAGAGAAACCAGACCAGAGAGAACCTAGTCAGGATGTCAAGATTTGAAGAGGGAACTCAGAACTCATGACCAGGCCACTCTCTCAGCTGATCTCCCCACCTTCAATGATGTGGTAATTTGGGAGGAACTGGAATTTTCTAGCTCACCTCTTCATTAACTGTCCACCAGTCACAGTTGAGTTTCACTGTCAAGGGTGCTTCCTGTCATAAGGCACACTCTTGATTTAAGGGGTTTCAGAATCTACTTTTCTTCTCTTTGGTTACTGAGAGAAATCACTGACCATCAACATACTGATTATTGGCTAGACTAGTTAATAAATTGATTATTGATACCCGGGAACTTTTGTCTCTCAGAATTTTATTTGCAATACACCACAGCCCATTTTGATGCCCACTTCCCCCAGTGACCCACCTCACTAGTTACAAGTGGAAATTTTATAATAGGCACTATGCTGGGGAAAGGGCACTGTCTATGAGAATCAGCACCATCTCAGGATGATGACGATGATGATGATGACAGCAGCTGCCACTTATCTAGTGTAGGGGTGGGGAACTTGTGGCCTTGAGGCCACATGTGGCCCTCTAGGTCCTCAAGCACAGCCCTTTGACTGAATCCAAATTATTTGTTCTATGAAGTTTGGATTCAGTCAAAGGGCCGCCCTTGAGGACCTAGTGGTCCACACGTGGCCATGAGGTTGCAGGTTCCCTCCCCCTGTACAGTGTTTTAAGGTTTGTAAAGCATTTTGCATACAGTATATCATCACAATGACCCTATGAAGTAGGTACTGCTATCATGCCCATTAGGTGGGCTAAACAAGGAAAGCAGAAGAATCCTGGCTGTGGGGCTGCTTGGAGCCTCCTTGGGAGGGTCCCCTCAGGCACTGCTTAGCAGAGGCTGGACCAGAGGGAGGATAGGATCTGGGCTACCTGTGGCAGGTAACTAACTCTTCTCTGCTGGAAGTGGCTGGAAGTTCGTGCGGTTTTCAACCGGGAAATGTCAGGTGCAAATGTTATTTATTCCTGGGATTTCGCATGTGATGAGAACACAAGCAGGCCAGTCTGAGTTTACTTTCTGAGTCAAGTAAATATGAAACTGAGAGAATTCATATTTTTCCAATTTCCATTTCAAAATATCAGAGACAGCAAACTCCCATTCCAAACACAGGCACACACAATACCTTGCCAACCATTCTATCGAGCTATTTATTTTTCATCTGCCTATCATCTATGTCTGTCTGGCTGTCTGTCTATCTATCTATCTATCTATCTATCTATCTATCTATCTATCTATCTATCTATCTATCTGGTCTGTCTGTCTGTCTGTCTATCTATCTATCTGGTCTGTCTGTCTGTCTGTCTATCTATCTATCTATCTATCTATCTATCTATCTATCTATCTATCTATCTATCTGGTCTGTCTGTCTTGCTGTCTGTTTGTCTGTCTATTTACCTACTTATCTCTCCATCCGCCCATTTCTCTGTCTCTCTACCTTCCTACGTCTTCTAACTATCTATTAGCTAGATAGATATATGGATGATATGGATAATGGCACCTTGGCATAGATAGAAAGCTGGTTTCAGAGCCAAGAAGACCTAGATTCAACTACCTGTGACACATATTTAACATGTGACCCTGGGTAAGTCACTAAAACCACTCAGTAAGAGGAGATGGCTCTCTACGATTACAATTGCTGAAAAGATGCCAATCTACATTGGTAGGAAGTGTTTCTTCACCAATAATGACAATAACCAATAAAAATGACATCACTGGTCCATCACTGGTCCTCTCTCTCCAGATATACATCTAGATGTGGATACAGGCTATGTGGTGTAATGGAAAGAATGCTGTACCTGGGAGTCAGGAGGACCTGAGTTCAAATTCTGCCTCAGACACTTACTAGCTGTGTGACTCTGGGCAAGTCACTTAACCTCTGTTTGCCTCAGTTTTCATCTATAAAATGGGGATAATAATAATACCACTGACTTCCCATGGTGGTTGTGAGGATTGTGAATGAGATATATGAATGTGTATATGCTTGTGCATATATAAATGTGTATGTATTATATAGATATAGACACTCCACAAGCTCTAAAGCTCTATATGTCTATATGTGTTAGCTATAGTTTTTATTTTTTATTATTATACTGTCCTGTTCTTGCTTATCTGTGAACTCCTCTCCTTCCAATGGAACAGAAGTTCACTGAAGGCAGAGCCTGTTTCCCTCTGGCTTCCGTATCCCGAGCACCCGGCATAGTACCTGTCCAAGAAGCCACATAATAAAGATGTATTAATTGGTTAATGGATTGATTTGCCTGCTGGGTCTAACAAAGTGTGATTATTATTCCATTGAGTTTGAACTGCAATTAATAACAGAATGCTAAAATCTAAGAGCTGGGTGAATGCTGATAACACTGCTAGAAATTTAATATTGAAATGTATGCACACAATGATCTTACCTGTATGGTCAACCTGGACCACTCCTAATAAGGAGGGAAGAAAAATCCACAAAGGGGTCTCCAGCTCCTTTCCCCCAACAAGGGTGGGCATGGGCCTCAAAGGAGGAGACATCTCACTGGGCAAACACATTTTTGTTCTTTAGGTGGAATGAAAGAAAATGTTTCAATAGAAATGCAGAAGAGAAGACTTGGGGGATCCTGAGAGCTGTCTTTAGGTATGGACATGGCAAAGAGAAGAGGGGCTATATTTATGCCTTCCACATCACGACTTTCCCCATCATGATTTGGTGTATTACGGGTCAGCATGAGAAATCAGATGGGAATTTTTGGGGAGTTTTACAGAAGCTCCAGATAATGGGTAAAGACCAGCAGACAACAGAGAGCCTATGACCAAATGCTTAACCCAAACTACACAATAAGGTTCTGTAAATACCTCATAAAAGAAAAAAAAATGAGACTTCTTGTCTGGTAGGAAGGGAGGGCCAAAAATTTTTACACCAATTTTCCAGATCACTGGTTACTGCACCCCTAATGGCCACAATGTGGAAGGGACAACTGTTGATTTGATTTCTTTGACCCCAGAGGGCAGAAGTAAGGAGGAGGGAGAGGGCTAGGGTTGCCTCTACCACCTTAAAGACAACACATTAATCTTTGTTGTCTTTCTTTATCTGGATATCATGGGGAAACTTTTAAGCTTTATTGATAAGTTATCAATTGTTGGCTTTTTACCCTATGGATAACTATGCAAAGTGGTACAATCAAAACTACACTGGATTTATACTCAAAAGAGCTGGGTTCAAATCTTCTCCTTGTTCCTTACTACTGTGTGACCTTGGGCAAGAGGCCTTCCTTCTCTATAAACGGAGGGGACTATCTTTGGTGACTTCTAACATCTCTTCCAGTTCTAGATCCTGTAACATATGGATGTAAGGAGATGGCATCCATTAGAAAACTTTGGGCAAGCTTTATATAGGTAGGCAAGATCTCTGAACTGCATCTCTCAGAAGGCTTTGAGGCAAAAATAAAATAAAACAGGATAAGGAAGTTTGGAATTGAACATTGAGAAGAAAGGAAATAAGGAAGGAAGGAAGGAAGGAAGGAAGGAAGGAAGGAAGGAAGGAAGGGAGGGAGGGAGGGAGGGAGGGAGGGAGGA
>NW_027187400.1:20469793-20488519 GCF_028583685.1 Petaurus breviceps papuanus
AGAAAGAAAGAAAGAAAGAAAGAAAGAAAGAAAGAAAGAAAGAAAGAAAGAAAGAAAGAAAGAAAGAAAGAAAGAAAGAAAGAAAGAAAGAAAGAAAGAAAGAAAGAAAGAAAGATGGAAGGGAGGGAGGGAGGGAGGGAGGGAGGAAGGAAGGAAGAGGCACCCCATGTTTTGAGATTTGAGAACCTCACATTTCTTCTCCCCTTCTGGCTAGTTTGAATTTACTGACACAATGGGACCACTACAGTGTTGAGAAGTCTCTGCATTTCTGCTCAGCCCTACTTTGATGAACAGCTTTTCCCAACTAGCTCCTTACCATGCTGCAACCACTTGGGTCTTGTGATTCCCATTGGAACTGATTCCCATCTCTGGGATCCTGGGCTCTGCCAGATGTTCTGAGCCTGAGCACCAGGATACTTTCCAACCCACTCCAAAGCATGCCAAAGTCACTCTGATCCTCCTCTGCCTCTCATGGGAACCCAAATTAGGGTCCCTGAGTTCCCAGGCTCTAACAAATAAAATGATCCTACCCAGATCCAGGTTACCATGTCATTTCCTGGCCATTTCAAACCAGCCAACTCTCCCACCCACACTATCCAACCCTAGATCCCCTACATGTGTTGTTTTCCTCTAGAATGTAAACTCCTTGAAGGCAGGGTCTGCCTTGCTTACCTGTATTTGGATCCCCAGTGGTTCGTACTGTCTGACACATAGTAAAAGCTTAGGAAATGCTTTTGCTTACATTCATTCATTCATTCATTCACTCACTCATTCATTCATATATGGAAAGATTACACCTCCCACTTGAGAGCAGAGCTCTTGCAATGACTTCCCACTCCTGAAGATTCTGTTTCTGTCACAACTAACAAAGGGAAATAGTATGAAGTAGGGGAAGAGACAGTTGTTTGGAAATTGGAGGATATGGCTTCAAATCCCACTTCTCATGCTTCCTATCTGTGTCACCCTGGGCAAGTCTATTCACTTCTAGGCCTCAGTTTCCTCATACACAAAATCAGGGCTAGGAGGGAGGGGTTAGACTAGATGACTCCCAAAGTCCCTTTCACCCCTAGATAATTTAACCTAAATTTGTCTTCCTGGTGTTGCTATCCTCCCTTGTTTTGATCTTGGTGGGCTGGAGCCATGGGCTAGATTCAGGCTCTGTTCACCATTTTCTATCCATAGAGAAGTTGGCAGGAGTCAGAGTGGCTTGCGTGGAGTTATAAACGCTGGGAGTATTTGCTGCTGATGGATTTCTTTAATGTCATAATCATTGCTATTATAAATGGAATATCTGTCCTGTCCCTTTACTACTGAAATGAAGTCTAAGGAATTTGTTACCAAGAAGCTAGGTCAAAAAAGAATACAGAACTGTCTGTAGGAGAGGCAGAAGGAGTCATGAGGGTATCTCACATCTGGGAGTAACAGTAAAAGGACAATGGGCCATAAACCCCAAGAAGCTACCACATTCACAGCCACCTCATATGTCCCCAGGGCACATGGATGACAGATATTCAAGCATCAGGCAAAGGCAGGCTTATTAATAAAAAAAAAAAAAGGCAGTCGGAGCTGGCGCAGTGATGCAGAAATAGTATTTCATTCAGCCAAGGTCTGGAGGGCAGTCAGCCCACCATAAATGACAGGCAGGCATATGCAAGTGGACCAGACAGGCAGTCTTAAGAGGCTGCATTGAACCTAAGGCCTTCCAGGGACAGGCAGCACTTACATGCCAGATGACCACCCAACCAAATGTACTGCAATAAACTAACATTGCCTACCTTTCAGAAGCAGTTGGAGGACGAGGGAAATTTCTAAATCAAAGATTTTTTTCTTACCTGGAAAAGGAATTTGATTTGTTCTGAGGGGCCCCAGAGGGCAGAACTTGACACAGTGGGTATAAATGGCCAAGGAGTAGATTTAGGATCAATGTAGGAGGAAATTTCCTTCCAGTTAAAGTTACCAAGAAGTGAAGTGAGCTACTTTAGGTCTTCAAGTAGTCAGTGGGTCAGTCAACAAGCACTTAAACACTATGTGTCAGGTGCTGTCCTAAGTGCTGAGGTAAGCTAAGCAGGGCAGAGACAGCACCTGCTCTCTAGAAGCTCTCATGCTAATGGGGGAGACAACATACCAATGGAGAACTCTATACAAGAAATATAGAGTCAATGGGAGGCAATCTGAGAGGAGAAGGCATTGGTGGCTAGGGGCACAGGGAAAGATTTCCTACAGAAGATGCCTCAGAGCTGAATCTTGAAGACAGCCAGGGAAATTGAGAGGCAGAGGGGATGGGGCAAAGGCTTCCAGCAGGTATAATAAGCTGACTGTTTGGTGGTCATCTCAGAATTATACAATGGCAGAGCTGGAAAGGATCAGAGGATCAGAGAAGCCGAGAGTTCAACTTTTACCTGAATAGGCATTTATGTCTACAGTATTACCCGGCAAGGGTTTTTTTTGTTTTGGTTTGTTATGTTTAAATCTAGGCTTCTCGTTGACAGTGGAGGTATCTGAGGCCCAAAAGAGTCAAGGGATTTGCCTGTGTGCCTGGAATGCTCTTCCTTAACCCCAACTTTTAGAATTTTCAGTTTCCTAAAAATCAAGTACCACCTTCTATATGAGACCCAGATGCTCATGTTCTTCCAGTAAAAACATCCTCTCACATTCTCTCTTTCCCTCCCTCCTTCTTCTCTCTTCCTCCCTCTCCCTCCATTCCTTTTCTCTCTTCTTTCTCTCTCTCCCTTTTCTCCCTCTCTCTCCCCATCCTTCTTCTCTCTCTCTCTCTCTCTCTCTCTCCCTCTAGCCCTTTTCTCTCTTCTTTCTCTGTCTCCCCATCTTCTCTCTCTCTTCTAGTTCCCTCCCTCCTCCTCTCTCCCTCTCTCTTTTCTCTCTTCTTTCTTTCTCTTTCTCCCCCTCCATTCCCCCTCTTTTTCTCCTCTCTCCATCTTCTCATTCTCTCTCTCTCTCTGTCTCTTTCTCACACACACACACACACACACACACACACACACACACCTATGGACAGGGTGTCTCAAAAGTCCTAATGCAGCTTAAAACCACACTGAGACTCTTGGGACACCCTGTGTGTATAAATACATGGACATGTATAAATATATGCTTATATATGTATACATCTTATCCTATAAAATGTAGACTCCCTGAGGGCAGGGATTATTTCCCTTTTGTCTCTATATTCCCGTTACCTAGTGTAGTGTCCAATTCACTTAATAAATGCATGGTGAGTGCCTAAGCTCCTGCAAATTAGTAAAAGCTAAGCTAGGAAATAAACTCAGGTATTCTGTGTTTAAATCCACCAGGCCATGATCTCCTATGCCACGCTGCCCCTCATTTTGTAGAGGCCATTCCTGTTCAGGATAGATGAGGGGGCCTGTGAGGCCACTTCCAGACTGATGTGCTGAAATTGTCTCCTGTGAACTGAGATAGAGAACCAAGGGCAGACGAGTTAATGTTGATGGAATTATAGATGGGCTGGGGATCTTGAAGCCCCAGTGTTCCAAATGCATTCCTTATCTTTGCCAACAAGGCAAGAACACTTGGGGGGGAGGGAAGCTAGAAGAAGCTGCTCCAGAAAAGTCAATACAAAGATTTTTCCATATGTTAAAGTTTCACTGAAAACACTGTCCACTCAAAGGAGGTGGACCAGTAGTTAGCAAAAGTAGAACTGCAAACTATTAACGACCAGTGAATGTTTGCTTCAGATCACTAACAATAAGCAAAATGCACATCAGAGCTACTCCAAGATTTCATTTCATACCCATAAGTCAGTAAAGTTGCCAAAAGATGGGAACAGCCAATGTTATTGTGGTTGTGGTCAAACGGTGACATCAAAGCACTGTTTGGGGAGCTATGAAATGGGTCGTCCATTCTGGAGAGCAGCTGGGAATTATAGGAAAAGAGTGGTGAAAAATGATTAAACAGAGATTAAGTGAGAGAGACAGCAAGAGAGATAAAGAGACAGAGAGATAGAGAAAGAGATGGAGAGACAAATGAGAGGGGAGAGGGAGAGAAAGAAGGGAGAAGAGAAGGCGAGGAAGGGAAAGAACAAGAACAAGAAGAAAGAACAACAAAAAGAAGGATAAGAACAAAAACACAAATAAGAACATGAAAAAGAACAAGAAAAACACAAACAAGAACAAGACCAAGAACAAAAAACAAGGACAAGAAGAACAAAAACAAAAACGAGGAGAACAACAAAAACAAGAACATTAGAAAAAAAACAAACAAGAACAAGAATAAGGAGAACAAGAACAAAAAACAAAAACAAGAACAAGAAGAAACTGTGATGAATATAATAGTAATCAATCTATCCTCATTACTATCTTCCTCTGTCTCTCCATCTAGGTGTTGGGAATGTTATGATAAAAATGAGAGAGTGCCTGCCCTCAAAGTATTTCCCTTCTCTTGAGAAAGAGTAAGGTGTAATATAATGCTGGACCGGCACGGATAAAATATTACAAGAATCAGAAGAAAGTTTCCATTTCATTGAGTAGATTCCCCTCTGAGGAGGTTGGGAAGACCCGGACAAGAATCTTACTGGGTAAGAAGTCATGGTAAGTTGAAATCCGCATCACTGGAGTGAGTATTGCTATCTGGGAGATCTCAAATTTACTGAAGTTAAAGCAAGTTTCATAAAAGAGGTTGTTATGTTTATCAGAAATCATATCTCATTCCCATAGCAAATTGGAAAAAGACAGAGGTTGATTTTTTTTTTTGATCCAAGTGAAGGTGAAGCAAAAAAAAACAAAAATCCTGCCTATTTTACAGATGAGCAACTGAGACCCTGAGAAGCTAAATTACTTTCCCAGGATTACCCAGCTAGTGACTGAAGTAAAATTTTAAACCTGTCCTCCTGATTCCATGTCTAACATTCTATCCTCTGTACCATATTGTTTCTATTTTTATTCTTATCTCCCCAAGTAACTGGGAAATGTCTCAGGCACAAGGACCTGGGTGACCTTGGGTAACTTGCCCAATCCCCCTATACCTCAGATTGGCAAAATAATGGAGTTGGACTCATCAACCCCAAAGGTTCCTTCCAAACTAAATCCTTTAAAATCTATTTATCTTTGTGTTGCCTTCATTACCTAGAATAGTTCTCTGCATAGAAAGCTTTAATAAAGGTTTGTGAAACTAAATTAGATGCAAATACTCTAGAGAGAAGTAAGTCAATTAAGCCATTATCAGCAATTAATGTGAAAATGTTTATCAGACTAGAAAGTCACTCAGCAAAGTCCTAAGGGGGAAGGACGCAGGACAGGTAAGTTTTGATTTTAGCCAAAGATTACAGTAGAAAGAATGGATAGAAATGGAAGCACAGGCAGTCTGTGTGTGTCTGCCTGTCTCTCTGCGTCTCAGTCTCTGTGTCTGTCTCTGCCTCTCTCTGTCTCTGTCTGTCTGTCTCTCTCTCCCTTCCCCCTGCCCTCACCCCTCACGAAAAATCATTCTCAAAGGCAATACTATAGTTAAGATCCTTTAGTATTTTTATCATTTTATGACAGGACTGGAAAGGAAAGGCCTTATTGTGAAGGGGCCTAACACTGAAGGATCCTGGACTCCCACACAGCAGCATAAAGGGGGCAGGAATTTAATGAAGTGAGAGGGTTGGCTTACAGCTAGAAGGTACCTGGAAAGGAGGGAGGCACATTTTTTGTGGTAGTAAAAGACTAGAAACAAAATGGATCCCCATTGACTGGTCAAGGGTCAAACAAACTATGGCATATAGATATCTTGGAATGTCATAGTACAGTGAGAAAAAAAGAAATGAAAGCAATCTAAGAGACATTTATGAAGATTTGTATGAAGTAAGGCAGAAGAGAGGGAGGAAAACCACAAGAACAATACAAGATGCCCCCGAAATCTTAGGGTATGATTAAGCTATTAAAGCTGAGACTGCACTAAGATTTTTGGGACATACTTTATAGACAATGAACACCACAAAAAAAAGGAAAGGAAAGCTATGCCAAAAGACCTCAGAACTGGCCCTAATGCACTGATCAATCTTGACTCCAGAAAACATATGATGAGACCAACCACCTTCTCAGCAGAGAGATGGAGAACTACGGACAGAAAATGAGGCATACATGGTTAGGTACTATCAAGTATTTTTTTTTTATTTTGCTTATCCACAATTTCTTGTTATAAGGAATTGTTCTATTGTGTAGGACAGCAACAATGTAAGAAAACTTCTTATAGATGTTACAAGGGATTTTCTTTTTTCTTTTTCCCAATGAGAAGGTAACGGGAGGGAGAGAAAATAGATTTTTGTTCATTAAAATAAAACAAAATATTAATTAAAAATTTAAACAGAAGAAAGCAAAGGGAGGCAGATGGAAACTAAAGATAAATTATTTGGTCAAGCCCTCCAAGTTTCTAAAGAAGACTTCATAGACACAGGGACACTGTAGAAAGCCAAGAGGCTTCTCTCTCATCCTTCCATTGTCCAGCGTATACTGGCAGAGATTTGGAGAGACAGACCAGATTTCCTTCTAAGGCCTCAGCCGTTCCTATCAGTCCTTACTGGACCACTAAACGACAGCTGGGTCAGAGCTTATCACTTAGCAATACAAAGCAGGCTGATAATCAGGCACTCACCAGGATTGTGGTGACTGGCGTTGCGATTAGACAATAAATGCACCCAGTGAACCATGTACCACATTCCCTTCTGGCTATGTCTTAATTAAACTAGAAGTAATTGGAGATATTGTTGTATAATTAAGAAAAGGGGAGAAAAAAATCTACTGAGGCTCATCATACAACCCTTGATGGGCACTCATTTTTTCAGATCTCGTGCATCTAATTCAGAATTGAAATGGCAAACTCCTTTCAGTTGTTAAAAACAAAGAACCAATTCGTACATGACCCAGCTTGAAACTTTCAAGTTAGTCCTTTTTAAAAAAATAATAATAAGCATACCCTAGGTACATATGATTAACTCAATTTGTCTCATACCCAAAAGAAATTGCTTCCCTTAAGGATGCCATGTTCAAATTAACCAACTAGACTCTCTAGTGAGCAGTCCCATTGATTGAATTCAATTTGACACACATATATTAGGTACTACTGTGTCCAAGGCACTATTGCTAGGTACTAGAGAGCAAACTACAAAAACAATATTATCCTTACCTTCAGGGAGTTTACATTCTAGTAAGAAGATATAACATGTACATACATATGAGGAACAAGGTAGGGACTAACTACAGTATACACTAGAGAAGAGTTATAAGGGAATCATGCCCCATTTATCCTTTGGGGAATGGCTCTTATTTTTATTTATTTGAATCAGTTTCTTAAACATATTGAAAAATTAAGACTTTATTGGAGAAACTAGCATCAAAGATATTTTTTCCAAGTTAATATATATCCCTTTTAATCTTAGCTGTATTAGATATGGGTTTTTTTGGATATTTTCTTTATAGGAACATGTGGTTTGAATATTATTTAATAACCCTTGTAGTTAAGTTTTTTAAAAAAGGATTATGTTTATGAGTATATGAAGTCAGAACAGTACACAGGGATCTTTGAAGAGACCCAAAGAAGTTCTGTTTGGGGAGAGCCAGAGTATTCTTCTTTTCTGGCCCTCAAAACAGATCTTTCATACCCAGGTTTTATACCCACCTCATCAAACTTGTCCGGTATGAAAGGGTCAGAGTTGCAGAAAGCGAGTATACTCAGAAAGCAATAGAGATGTGGGGGCAGAAAAGGCAAAGAGGTGGACAAGACCACAGTGCTAGATGCAATCTGTCTATAGAGCCTACAGCACCAAAGAAAATACCTGTGTAGCTGTTTTCGAGTTCCTGAGTTGGCTCTAAAACAATGACCTACCAGGAGATTTTGCTGGGAATAGAAAAGATCCAGGGAGAGCAACTGGGTTCCAGGCTCACATCTGTCACCTGATGCCTATATAACTTTGAGAAAGTCATTTCCTCTCTGCACTTCAGCGTCCTTATCTGCAAAAAGAAGGGGTTGGACTCATTGTGCTTTCCAGCTTTATATGGAGGCTCCTTTCACCTCCCTAAGTCTCAGTTTGCCCATCTATAAAATGAGGGGGTTGGATTAGGTGTCTTCTAATGTCTCTTCCAGATTTAAGTCTAAGATTCATGTGATCTATGACATGTGACCTTGCCAGTTTTCTGTGGGAGTAGCTGGGGAGGTGGGGAGGGACTGAGTTTTCAGGGTTCTTTTTTACTTCTTTTGCAATTGAGTGTTGCTACCTTGTCTGAAGAGGACTGCATGGTATGAAATAAAGGTGGAGAGGTTTTAGGGAGAATACTCATGTCTCAATCTATATCTAGGATTCTGATTCTAAGGCCTCATTGTGGTATGGAGGTTCTCAAAGGCTTCCAATGGAGCCTAAGTTCTGGCAGGTTCTACCACAACAGAATAGCTTCCAATATGGCCTCAGGGGATGAAATCAAGATGGCAGGGTGAGAGGCAGAAATTTTGCCTTAACTCCTCATGCCCAACAACCTAAAAAACATGCCAAACCAAATTAGGAGAAGCTAAGAAAAGAGTCACAGTGAGTCTTTATACCCCAGAGAGGCTTAGGAAGAAAGACCAAGAGTTCTACAGGCAGTGGAGTAGGAGCTAACCAAAAACATGGTGCAGCAGCAGCAAGACTACGGTGGATGCCAGCAGTAGGGAACATCACAGAGCCCAGGAACAATAAGGGGACTGAAAACCTAGATAGAAAGAGATCCCAGGGGCCCCCTGAACTAGCTACTGGGAGCAGGAATGGGTGCCACCTAAAAGCTCTGTCACTGACTACCTGGTTTAGGGTCACAGTTCTTAGGCATAGAGGAGCAGTAGCAGTCATGAGGGATCAGGATCCTATCTATATATGAAGCAAAGAACAAATTCCATAAGTGTATAGCTGTGTGGATCTGATCCCAAGTGTAGAAGGGAACTCAATAGCCCTACACACAATCCTGCAATGGAATCTACCGGGACAGGAGACCAAAACCAAGAGGGAATGAGCATTTCAGTCACTTTAAACCTATAGAACCTTCCAGTGGGCTATATCCAATAACAGTCTACCAAAACTCAATCACTCACAAGTCAATAGACTCAAACTGCATCAGTAATTTGAAGAGAACAGAACAGGAGGGCAATAAATAGACCTCATTCCTAGATAACACCACTTTGGAAGCACTCAAATCCCTCAGGCCTCCATACTGATCTTTGAAATCAGCAGAAGAACACAAAAGACTGAAGCTTAGGCTATACATCCACTACCCCAAAGATGAGCTGAGCTCAACACTAACATAAAGTCCAGAATCAAGAAGAAGGATAGTTATATGAGTGAACAAAAAAAGAACCTGACCATAAAAAAGTACAATGGTTACAGGAAAGCTCAAGGCATAAACACAGAAGACAATGGCTTTAAAACACCTACAAGCAAAGCCACTGTGGCCCTAGGAATAGATCAAGTCTGTTTTCTAAAGAGCAGTCTAGCTTATCACAGAGAGGCACATCACCAATAGGCCACCACCTGGTGAAGAGATGTTTTGGGTCACAGTAACACATGAAACAAAGAAATATTTAAAGTGACCCTTGGTTCTATGCATCCCTCTTCTGCTTCTATAATGAGATTGGAAGAATTGAGGGAAAGGAGACAGAGCATGCTAAGAATCACATTGTTTTAGACCACCAACAGTCTTTAATTTGTCAGTTGGTACTCTAAATGTGAGGTCTAAGACAAGTAACTACCCAGTGGACAGAATGTTGGAGAACTTGAAACAATTAATCCAATCAATCAGTTAATATCAATCTCAATATTCTTGCTATAAACAGAACTGGATGAATGTAGCAAGTTGGAACTAACTGGAAAGTTGCAACTAAGGTACTCCTTAGAGAGGCAAAGGGCAGCTAGGTGGTATAATGAATAGGGCACTGGGCCTAAGTCAGGAAGATCTAAGTTCAAATCTAGCCTCAGACACTTACTAGCTGGTTTACCCTGACAAGTCACTTAACCTTGTTTGCCACAGTTTCCTCATTTGTAAAGTGGACTAGAGAAAGAAATGGCAAATCATTCCAGTATCTTTGACAAGAAAACCCCAAATGGGTTCACAAAGTGTTGGACGTGACTGAAACAACCAAACAACAAAGAGACGCAAAGAATAAAGTTGGGTTTCTTTGAAATACTATTTCATGGGACATTTTGTCATTGTGTATAGTAGTCCTAATGATAAGTATTTGCATAAAGACCACCATGAAAATAATTATAGCTTATGCATCTGTTGAGGAGGACAATGAAGTAGAGAAATTCTATGAAGAACTTGACAAAAATCTCCAAATAAAGTTAGCACAGACTCAGATTCTTTGTGACATCAATACAATGGTGGAAAAAGGTAAAGATGGGAGAAAATACATGAGAAAGTGTGGTTAAAGAAAGAAACCAAAGACTCAAACCTCTATGTTATGAACATTTTCTTTAAATAAAAAAAAGCTGGTAGGGACTGGAAATGATGGTAACCAAATGACGTCACAAAGAACGAAATGGACTACATCTTAACTGACAAAAAATTATTTAATATTGATATTAATAGTTCTCCTTGAGTGTGCTGTCAGTGAACAGTCAGACCACTGAATCATCAGAGTTAAGATCAGAATTTACAAAAAACAAGAGGAAACTAAGACCTGCTAAAAATGATCAACACACCTGGACCCCTAGACCAATAAGACAGTGTGATACAAGCCTCAAAGGGCAAGAACAAAGAGGAGAGAGGCAGCCAGCTTTCTGAGAGCCAGAGAGAGCTTAGAGGTTCCCCCAGAGTATCCCTTGGCATCAAGTGGTATAGATAAGTAATTGACAGCACCTATTAACTAGTATTAATTAGTCCTATTAACTAGAAGAAGTGTTTATATCATCTTCCTCCTTGCTACATAAGTAAATACAAAGTCTATACATGATAATGTGTAAATCTCTAGAAAAAGTCATGGATAAAGCACAAAAACAAGCAATCCACTAGTAAAGGTGAAATTACATCTAGGATTCTCCTGCATTTAAATCATTATGTTCACAAATATCCTTTTTCTCCCTTTGCTATGCAAAACCAACTAGGTCAGACTGTATCTTCGCTATATGCATGTGATATATGCAATTGGAAACTTGGAAACCAAAAAGGAAAGGAAGAAAAACATGTATCTGTTGGTCTGAGAACAGATTTCCATTGAAATTACATTCTTAGAATGTCTAATAACTCAGCTCAGTAACCAAAGACAGGCAAGCCAAACAACAGTGTCTCTGGCTCCAACATCATTTTGGTCCAGAGATTTCCATGCTCCTTACCCCAACAGATTTCTTCTTTGCCCGGATGAAAGTGGAAAACTATTGCCAACTTCAGCAATCAATGAGCTCAGTTAATGGAGAACTGAGTACTGACTCCCAAGTTTACATTTGGTCTTAAATTGTTGCATTTGTCCTTCATTCTCAAAGAAGACCATGACATCAGGGAGATGATGACATGACTTGTGGTTGGCTTTGAGTGAGGGAGGATTGTGCAAGGTCAACAGCCTCACTTCCTCCTCCAGAGACATCTACGTCCATGGCCAGATATTCATCAGGGTGACTGGAGATGGTCCAGGATGCCAGGAGACCCTGGTTCTTTTAGGCTAAGGTCTTTTCAGGTTCTCACCTTGAGTGATGTAACACCTATTCAGTGAATAGGCCTCTTTAAGAAGTGAGTCAAGGGATGGCCCCTTTAATTAAAAACAAAATCAAACTGGGAGGTGAAGGCGAAGATCCTCAGGGTTGCGGGTCAAAAAAGAAATAGTTACTATTTGCATTCACTCTGAGCCAGGAGGGCTCAAAAATAGTGATTAATTGGAGCTTGGTCAGGAACCTTTTGTTGTCCCATCTATGAAGTCCAGAGTGAAATGGGTTAAAGGTTTGGTTTTTGAGAAAGAAAGAGAGGGAGGGAGGGAGGGAGAGCACCCACAGCAAGAATGGCTTCTCTGTTGTCCCTAGAGCCAGTAGCCCTCTGGTCCTTTTGTCCTGGGCTCCAGCAAACCCAGAAGGCAGGGGGAGGCACAGAATTAGGAGGGGGGGAGGAGAGACAGAGAGAGAGAGACAGTGAGACAGAGGAGAGAGAGAGAGACAGAGAGACAGAGACAGAGAGACAGAGAGACAGAGAGAGAGAGAGACAGAGACAGAGAGAGAGAGACAGAGACAGAGAGACAGAGGAGAGAGAGAGGAAAAAAGAAATCTATTCAGTAAACCCCAAGTTACCTGGGCAGCTTTCACTAGTCAAAATTTACCTTCCCAGGGACGGCCAGGTGGCTCAGTGTAGCAGCAAGCACCCCAAGCGTCCCCAGGGTGGCTGCCAACACAGGTTCTTAGATCTGCTTTGTTAAAGGAAAGCAACTCAAAATGGGTTAACAAGCTTACTTTAATCAGTCATATATATATGACAGCACCCCGAACTTCAGAGTATACAGACAGAATTATCAAGACAGAGAAACAGATTAAGTAGACAGGTTTCCAAATTGTCCAACCATTACATCCATACCAAATCAACATCTGGGTTTTTCAAAGCTGGGGGGCTCTCAACAATGGCTTCCCAGAGTCTCATCTGATCAAATCACAGAACACTTCTCAAAGTGAGCCCCAAAGCAAAGCCTCACATCAGGGATTATATAGCCTTCTCCTTGGTCAGAGAATGTAACCACCCTCTTGACCCACTGCCCAATCACACAGCATCAAGGTGTGGGCATTCCTGAAAACCAAGCCTCCTGCCACAGGCTCCATGTGACCACATTCAGCCTATTAGGAGGCAGAGTATATTTTTCAAATCAAGGAAGGTTCTCAGAGTCTCTTAAGCCTATCAAAGAGCCTAAGGGCAGGGAAGATCTTTAAATTTGTATTTCCATTACACTCAGCAAGTAAGAGCACCAGCCCCAGTGTCCGGAATGACCTGGGGATCGAATCCAGGCTCAGACACTTAGCACCACACCCAGAAATAATTGGCCATGTAACCTTGAGCAAGTTACTTAACCCCAATTGCTTAAAAAAATTTACCTTCCTTTGGAGAGGAAAGGGAAAGGAAAGGGAGAGAAAGAAGGAGAGGGAGAGGGAAAGGATGCGCTGAGTTATCCAACTGACTGGGACCCCATTCAGGCAACTCAGACTACACACAGGTTGTGTTTGTCCTCCATTCTCGAAGAGGACCATTATATCAGGGAAATGATGACATAGTTTGCAGTTAACATTGTCTATGCAGGATGTCCCAAAGTCTTAATGTAATTTTTAAGTATTGAAGATAAGATGTTTTGAACATCCAATATTTAAGTATGTATTCAGGAAGGAGTAGAAAGGGGGAAACAAAAGGAAGATAGTTATTATATGAAAATCCTTAGCATGTGCAAAAGAAAGATCACTGCATTAGAACCAGGGGACTAGACCACTTACTGGTTGCATAGTGATCTTAGGTAAGTCACTTAATCTCCTACTCAAGGAAATGTCCTCCCTTTCATACCACACTGGCCATGTGCCTCACTGATTGGCTTACAAAACATATTTTTGTAAAAACTGTAATTAGAATATTGAACACTCAAATGTATCTGTAATGGCATAGATCTGAGAATTCCCTCCAACAAGTGAGATGGCAACCCATTCACACTTGCCCATCCTATGGGATTCTCATACTATCCTCCAGTCAGTTTGCTTTGGGGGATGGGAAGGGGAAGGTCCACAGAGCATGCTGGAGGATTTCTTTACTCTTTCCACATGACCAGCCAATCTTCTCTTCCCATCATACAATTACCTAATGACATCTTTTACCGTTGTTCTTCAAAATCCCCTGTTGGCTTTATGTTGCAGACTACTTATGCCCACTATGCCTCATTCCATTGCTCTCTATGAGATGCTTGTTTTTAATTCTACCCATTATTTCTGGTTCTGCATTCTGGGGGGAAAGGAAAACAACTCCAATCTTCAATAAAGAATAGCTATCTCTAGTGGTTCCCTATTGCCTCCTAAGTAAGTTCAAACTCTTTTCCCACAAATGATAAATGCTGGAGGGGGTGTGGAAAGATTGGGACACTAATGCACTGTTGCTGGAGTTGTGAGGTCCAACCATTCGGGAGAAAAATATGGAACTGTTCCCAAAGGGCTATAAAACTGTGCATACCCTTTGACCCAGTAATTCTACTCTTAGGTCTGTATCCCAAAGACAAAGGAAAAGGACTTACATGTATAAAAATATTCATAGCAGCTCTTTTGTGGTGGCAAAGAACTGGAAATTAAGGAGATGTCCATCAACAAGGTAATGGTTAGATGAGTTGTACCGTTTGTGGAGGAATGCTATTGTGCTATGAGAAATGACAAGCAGTATGATTTCAGAAAAACCTAAGAACACGTATGTGAACTCATTTAAAGTGAAATGAGCAGAATGTTGTACATAGTAACAACAATATTGGGATGATGACAAACTTGAAAGACTTGACTCCTCTTATCAGTACAATGATCCAAGATAATTCCAAAAAAATGCAGGATGAAAAATGTTCACCTCTAGAGAGAACTGATGGACTCTGAGTGAAGATCATCAATAGGCAATCACAACTGCACAAAACTTATGTGAAAACTAGGGTTATTCTGAGAGAAATGAATATGCATGTGGAACCCAAAGAGTTCACAATCCATACAGAAGTTTATGTATTTGTAACAGCAGGACAAAGGAAGGAGGAGAAAACACAAATCTCCTCCTAAAGGGACATGGTAGGAGAAGGAGGAAGGTGCAGTAAAGGTGGGAAAAGGACAAAACCCCTCCCAAATGGGGAGGAGCAAGGGGGTGGCAGAAGCCATCCTTTTCCTGGGAGCTGCTAAACTATTAAGATGGGAAGGTCTGCTTCTCTACAAGGGTCCCAGCTATCCAGTTTCCCAGTCTAGTGCAGTATGACTGGTGCCTGTCCTGACTCCCAAGGACACACAGGGGGTCCAGTTTGAGATGATGTCGGCTGTGGGGGGTGGACTTTGGCCTTGATACATTTAGGGACCATCTGCATTGTCTGGATCTTGTGTTTCTAGAAAACATGGCAACTCAAAATGACAAGCTTGGGGGACTCTTAACATTCCTCGACAAGATTCAAGTATAATTTTTCACTTTATTTTTCTTCTTTTTTTCGGACATGGCTAATATGGAAATATGTTTTGCATGACTTCACACACATAATTGTTACTATATTGCTTGTCTTCTCACTGGATGGGGGAGGAAGGCAGAGAATCTGGGACTCAAAAAATTTAAACATTAAAAATAAACAATAAGTTAATATTTATTTTATTCTCCTACAACCTGTGATCACTCTACTTTCTACAGAGTCCCTTCCACAGACTCTACGTTCTAGCCAAGCTGGTCTGTTTGCTTGCTCTTGTCTACTCCCTCAACACACTTTTGTACGTCTCTGACCACCATTCTCATCTTTACTATACTACAAGCCTGGTTTCTGCCCCTAAGTTTGCTAGCTCTGACAGTTGACCTTTCACCTTATCTTGTCTGGAACTAGACCTCCATGACACTTTTCAGCCTTCTTCACACCATACTGGCTCCCCTCGTCCCCATTTCCAGCTCTTCTTTAGAAGTTGTCTTCCCCACTTTTGAGCATAAACTTCTAGAGGGCAAGTGTTGTCTTCTTTGCTTATATTTGTATACCCAACACTTAGTACAGTGCAAGACTCATAATAACTACTTCATAAATGGTCTATCTTCCAATCTATCACCTCATTTATCTGTCTGTCCTCCAATCTATTTTTCCATAAATTCTTCTATCATATCTATCTAAATTTCTGTCTACCTAATCTATCTATCATCTATCTATCTTTCTATCTTCCCATCCATTTCAATCCATCTATCACCCATCTACCCTTGCTTAGCTATTCCCTCTGCCTAGAATGACTTTCCTCTCTATGTTGAATTCCTACCAATCCTTTGAAGTCTAATTCAAGTGCCAGCTCCTCCAAGGAGTTTTTCTTGATCCTCCCTATCAGTAATGACCTTTCTCCTGCACCCTTAAACAGCACTTTCCTTTGCATCTCTCGAACACACCTGAACATTGGACCAAACCTGTGATTTCATCCATGTAAGAAGTTCCTGGTGACAAAGCTCCATCTAACACCTGCTCCACAGATGACTTTCTTAGAGAGCTGACAGGCCCAACATCACCCAGACAGTCTGTGTCAGAGGGGAGTCTCGACCCCAGTCTGGCCACATTTATTCCCAAATCTACTTCTCATACAATACTTTGGCATCAGCAGCTGGCTGAAATAGGGCAGATGGAGCTGATCGAGTTGCCTGGAGCACCATCTTCTCCAGCCTTTCTTCTCATCGGTTGCTTACTTTGACCTTCTCTCTAAAAAACTGACAGTCTGACTGAACCCAAAAGATCATTCAGAAATGACCTCCACAAAAACAATCAATCATTTCCCATCTGTTAAGATAGAGTCACTTTCAGGGGAAGTAGGGGAATGATATTATTCAGTGCTTGCTCTCTGTGTCTATTATCTTCTGACTCTCTTCTTTCACAACTCATCAAGCAATTATTAAGCACCTACTGTGTGTCCTAGCATCTGTGTTAGGCTCTAGAAATTTTTTTCTTTCTGCACCTGTGATTTCACCAGTGCAGGGTGAGGAAACCCCCTCTAAAGGGGCAAATCAAGAAATGTTCTGCAACTGTTATTAAATAGTTGTGAGAGGGGGAGGGAACAAGCACTTATTAAGTACCTACTGTGTGCCAGGCACAAAGTGCTAAGCACTTTATAAATATCATTTATATCATCCTCACAATAACCCCAGAAAGTAACATGATATGCTTAGGGTCATCCAACTAAGCATGGATCACACAAAAAACCTGAACCCAGGTCCTGTTTCTGGGCTTCTAGACTCCAAGGCTGATCCTCTACCCACTACACCAGGATGCCCACAACATGCTTTTAACTCAAAGGCAAAGACAAAAACAAAATCGCACCTTCCCTCTAGGAGTTTGCATTCTATTGGAGAAATAATTGTGATATATTGGTGTAAAGTAATCCTGAACCATATTTTCCAACATTTTTCATTGCCTTCCCCTGTATCTACATTCCGATCGAAATAATCAGTTAAATATTTCTGTGTCAAGGGCCCTGAACCATTTTGGGGTCCAAGATGCTTTGGGCACTATCTGGTAAAGCCTAGGGCCTCCTTCTTAGCATCGTGTTTCTAGATACACAAAATAAAGGACATAGGACATACACTAAGGAAATGAATAATATCAAAATAAAGATGTGTCTTATTTCCCATCCAAGTTCATGGGCCTGCTGAAATATAACCACAGATCCCCAGTAAAGAACTCCTGTCCTGTGTCTACTTAGTTGGTAGGTCTCCATGGTGTTCTGAAATAGAATTTCTCTGTCTCTTCATTCTACAATTATGGGACCCTCGGCAAGTTACTTAACCTCTCAGCGACTCAGGCAACTCATTGAAGACTATGAAGGTCCAGAGTAGATACCAATCTGCTTCGGTAATCTGTCTGTGCGACAGACATAAACCACATTGATGGGGTACCTAGGGTCTATGTCAATTTGTGAAACCAACTTGTAAAACCAGTCTGTGACTTTGTAACTGCAATTTGTCCTTTCCCACCCTTGAGCTCTGCCCCTTCCCCCTATCCCACACTCCACCTAGGCAACACCCTGTGACCCCTTTGTTCTTACTTAATCTCTTCACTTCTTCTCCTTGCCTGGCCCACACCCTCCTTTATCCTTGCCTTTTGTCTCCTTCCACCTGGCCTGGCCCAAATCTTACCTAAACTATCTATTCACATGCTCCTCTTGGTCAGCTCTGACCTTTGTCTATGCACTGAGGCCCCTCCAGTCTGGCCAGTCCTGACAATGGCAGCCCTACCCTTTAAAGGTAAAAGCATGTACCCCTCTCACTTGCAGGTCCCCTAAAGGACTCTTGCCCGCTTCTCATAGAAGCATAACAATAAACTTCTACAACTCTCACTCCAATTAAGCCTGAGACCTTGAATTCTTTCCAGACACTATTGCAGATGTTCTAGTCCTAGATAAGATCAGAATTCCTGCTGAACCTATTGGGATTCCATCCCTCATCATTTTGGTGAGCCAGCCAGGATAGTCTGTGGTCTCAAGCTTTCTTGGAGTTCTGGTAAGCTCCTTTACCTCCTCCCTCTCGTCCTGTACGTTGGGTCCTTCAAGCACCTAGGAAGGCTTGTTTGGATGATTCCAGTCTGGGACCGGAATCCAGTCTATTTTTTAATAGACCCGGGACACATCCCACATGGATGGGGGATGCCCTGTGTAGGGACAAGTGTCTCCACGTCTAAAAAAAAATATACACATATATTTTTTTTAGGCAAGGCTTTTCACGTGAGACGTCACAGAAAAGCAGATGACTACAAATGATTCTGACTAGGGAGTCAGGAAAGGATGGGTCAGTCTCCCTCCATACCCTGAGAGATTTACCCCTAGGATATCTTTTGTACAACTGAAAAACACTCAGTCTTCAAGACCTCAAGAAGAAAGGATGGGCCGGCTTTCCCCTACACTTGGGGGTCTGTGCCTAGGCTATCTCAAAGCAATCTTACCTGGCCCCAATTGGCATCTATCTGAGGGCCAAGAAAATGCGATTTGTGCCGAGGGTTCCAGAAATCCTCTGTGAGCTTTGGAACCTTCCTATCAGCTTCTCTCTCTCTCTCTCTCTCTCTCTCTCTCTCTCTCTCTCTCTCTCT